>NC_092424.1:6725067-7031456 GCF_036169615.1 Heliangelus exortis | reverse complement strand
AGGGTGGTGGGGATGTGGGGGTGGGGGTAATAGAGAGCAATTCTGTCCTCTGGCTTCTGTTCCACCCAAACTACTAAACCCTGAGCAATACATAGTAAACCTGTGAATTAGAGCTGCTTGAACACATACTGGTCCTTTACTTCCAGTAGAAACCTTGGCGTTTAACTGCCAAATACAAGTGGATTACTGTCCAGAAGAGCTTTTCCTTCAGCAAAATACACGAGAGTTGTTTGGAGGGTGTGAACCCCACATTTCAGTATTGGGCTGCAAGGCTGTGTGGGAGGGGGATGCTGAGCATGGGATGGGTTTCACTGCCAGCTCTCAGCTCCCTGGGCAGCACTGAAGTCTTGCTAAAAGGTCTGCTAAGTCTTTGGATGTCAGGGTAATATTCCAGTTGCTGACAAACATCCGGGGTTGAAGGTTTAGTTCACTTTTAGGATGAATTTCTATTTCCGGACATTTAGAAACTGTAAAACAAACAAAGATGTGGGCTTCAAGGTTTCTTTAGCAAGAAAAGGATTTCTCATATTTTTCTTTTTCCAGGGAATGTCAGCACAAACCTGAGAGGGTAATCACATGAAAATGAAAAGTAAAATAGCAGACAAAGAAAAATTCTCTCAGAATCTTCCATATTCTAATGCAATTGCAAGCACTAGCATGGCATGAGCTTGTCTCTGTATTCATAATGGGAACATAGGCATGTGAACTTAATTTAATTATTCTTCAGCTTTCCAATGTTTATAATTCTACAGAGTCCTTTTCTTATCATTGGTTTTTTGGAAATCACAGTGTTTTTTGCAACAGCTGGGATCTCAGACTTTGAGATACAGGATCCTGCCAGCTCTCTTTAGAATTTGAAAATGAGCATCCAAGTGAGAGATCTTCATCAGGGTAATATTGCAGCATGGGTTCCCTATGCCTTTATGTAGTGTTTGGTTACAGAAAAAAACAGAATTTTTGAAAAATGGATGGAAAGATGACTTAGAAGCATCAGCATTTCTGACTACAGACTTGTACTGACTTCCTGAATCTTTGTACATGAGATAACCATACCCTGGCTACACCTGGCCATGTTTGAAACCCTAACTTCACTAGTACAAATATGCATGAAAATTAATGTTAATTTTACATATTCACTTGAAATTCAATATTTAGTATTTAAATGAGTTACCCAAGAAAAGAAAAAAGAAAGAAAAAAAAAATCATCATATTAATTCAAGTCCTGATTCAGGCCCTTGGACATCCATAAAGGAACTCTAGTGTTTGGAAATTTTATTTTTTTTTTGTCTTGCAAAAAATGTGTGCTCTTTCAATGAGACTCTGTTGAATAGTAAAAGAGCTGAGATGGCTAACCTGGGCTAAATGTCTCACTATTACATTGCTGAAGTCAGAGTAATACCTGAAGTATTTCATCTGTAGTAAATTAAATCTCACCTACACACAAATAATTTTAATAACTTCATGTTCTGCCTTATGAATCAAGACTAAATTCTAATTTAGGCTTTCTGGTTTAATATTGATGGACTGCTAGATATTATAAATTAATTGCTCTAAAGAAAATAATCTCTGTTCATGTTGGAATATAAAATTTCTTTGTATCTTTTGGATTTTCATTTGAACTTTCCAATTTTCATTTGTAAGAACAAAAACATTTTGCATACAAACATTTTTAGAATGCATTGAAGAATAATTGCTTCATGCCAATACCAATAGAAACCAAGTCTCAAATTCATGTCTATACTCTTTTTAGTCAAAGAAAAAGTCATAAAATCTTCCCACTAAATATATAGGGGAAGTAATTTGTGCTTCCAAACCATTCCAAAGGAGAAACAAAGCGTGTGGGGTTGTCTCCTGTGGGTTGTAGGAATGGTGCCATTCAAAATCAGAATTACAAAAGCAGAAATAATGGCCTTGTTTTCTAGTCAAGGTTGACTAAGTCTTTGAAACATCTCAGACATTAATCTCAGGAAACTAAAATTTAGTTACAAGCAAAAGCACTAAAAATTTATTACAATTTACCTTGAAAGTAGAGACTTTTGGTATTTTATTCAGCATCTACTTGAGAAAAATAGCATGGGACTACATTAAATAATCACACAAAGTGATTATTTGTCTTTTGGTTTGCTTTTTAATTAGTCATTTTATTCCTTGTATAATAGAACAGGGATCTGGCAGAGAAAAGGAAAGGAAACATTTGCACTCATAACTGTTGGCTGCATTAGTAAGCAACTACTTTAATAATTTGTTTATCCAGCCTGCCTGGCCCCTTGTCTCATCTAGGGAATCTCCAAGGAAATGACTAAAAGTAAGAAGGAAGCTAGAAACCATTGAACTTATATTTTCAATGTTTTCTTAGACAGCACCAGCTAAAAAAGGGTGAAGCTTTCTGTTTGTCTCACAATGCCAGCTTTGTGAAATGAAAGGACAAAGGAAGCTTTGCTTAAGAGTATGGCTGTTAATTTTAGTTCAGCCTGGTCCCAGCCAGCTCTGGTACAGCCTCTTCTGTTGCTCAGTCCTTTCCCAGGAAGAAGGAGCTTTCTCTCATCAGACCAACACATGAATTAGGTGAAGAAAACCCAGGCCCTGCAAATTCATGTGTTGGTTCATGCCACTTTGCAGCAGGCAAAGGATAAATTGAAGGTAATCAAGCTTGGGTGATGTTCCACTGATCCCATTTTCTCCAGTAATCCTTGAAATTAGGATAAAAAAGTATCAGAGCCTGAATAAAACTGCAGTGCCAGCTACGGTGTCCAGGCTGTGCTGTTAAATTTTATTAATGTAGTCAGGGAGGTTGGAAACGTGTTTGCAGTATTAAATATATTTTTCCATAATGTATTTTTAAACAGAGGAGAATAGGTACATTATTTAGAGAAAAGTAATTTTTTAAAATTAAAACATGTTTTACAGTCTTGGTATTTCATCTTTTTCCCCCTTGATTACAGGTAGAATCAGTGGATTTCACGTTAGCACTGTCACATGAAATCTAGGAAAGGTTGAAAAGCAGGAAGAAAAGCAAGAGAATGAATAGATCATAAAAATTTCCCTTCAGTTGTAATTTATTCTTTCCAGGGAACCAAGGCCACATATTCCCCAGAGAAGCTATGGTAGTATAAATGAAGTTTATTTGGGAGCTAATAATGTTAGGGAGGACAGATTTACACAAAGTAGTCACTGGTGGAAGAAAACAACTTCACATAAACAAACTGGTTCCAAATACTTCTTGTCCTACATGACTAAGAAGTGGGTGACGTGCAAAAAGAACTTGATGAATGACCTCAAACATCTGATTTTCTCAGTAATGATACCCAAAATTAAAGTTTTCTTAGGAGCATAGTGTTTCCTGCTTTTGTTTGTTTAACAAAGCAGAGAGGAAAAGCATAACTTCTTTTGAGAGGAAGAATGGGGTATAGTTTAAAACTGTCACTCAAGGTCCCTGTTGCAATATAATGCAGGCAGATGAATAGAGAAAAGATGTCAGATATTTCCCACACACCCATCCTGATTATTTTGGAGAGGGGAGGTGAAAATACACTTATACTTTATTAGACATCCTTGTGGAAAATACCTTTATATGCAGTGTGTGCATGCTACCTAAGTCATCCTGCTCCTGCTTAGCCTAGTGGAAGTTTTGTAGTGTTTAGCTATTCATTAATTTAAATGGGCTAACAATATTTTCTTATGATCTGAATCAGAGAGGGTGAGGATGCTATGCTGAGGCAGGAGTATTTTGAGAGCTGAAGAGAAGCAGAATCAAAATAAACAGTGTGAAGTCAGGGGTACAGCCAGTAATTTTGGATGGAGCACTAGTTCATGATGATGAGATGCTGTAGTCTTATACAAGATTACTCATCACAGATCTTTTATGTAGTAGCTGATTAAAAGTAAATGAAAGTCCTGAATATTCTCAGCATACCCTGAGCCATATATTACTGCCAATAGCCTATACACCATAGACCACAGCCATATACCCTATGCCATGGCCAGTGCATACCCTACTTCTGAGGGTGTGCATTAAAACAAAAAGCAGGACAAATTTATTTAAGCTTGACTTTCTCCTATGCTGAGATTTCAGCCCTGACTGATTACACTGTGGTTTTTTTAGACTTGATCATGGCAGAAAGTTCAAGGTTCTGAACCTTGTGCCAGATCCTAAATGAAGAAGATACAGTTATATTCAGTGTACATTTCATCATCCCCACATTACCATAGGTGAATCAGAGCTTCAGTCAGTCCAGCAGTTCAGCTCTCTGGGATGCATCATTTCCTCAGACACCAAGATCAACAAAGAGATAGACACCAGATCAGCAAAGGCACACAAAGCATTCAGAAGACTTCCTAAGAGAGTTTGGAGCAATAAACACCTGAAGAAAAGTACAAAGATTGGTGTCTACAGAGCCATTGTACTGTCTACTCTTTTATATGGTTCTGATCA
The DNA here is from genome assembly GCF_036169615.1 of Heliangelus exortis. NCBI lineage: Eukaryota > Metazoa > Chordata > Aves > Apodiformes > Trochilidae > Heliangelus > Heliangelus exortis. The sequence goes on along the minus strand of NC_092424.1, from coordinate 7,027,024 downwards.
TGGAGCATCTACTGCCACCACCTTCGACTCCTTGAGTGCTTCCATCAGTGCTGCCTCTGTACAATCCTAAACATCCACAGGTGACTGTGTGCCCAGTGTCACTGTCCTTTAACAGGCAGGGGTCACCAGTACTGAGGCCATGCTACTGAGGACACAGCTGTGCTGGGCAGGGCACATCTCCAGGATGGAGGATCACCACCTCCCTAAGATCGTGCTCTATGGTGAACTTCCCACAGAGGAGCCCCAAGACACAAGGACTCCCTGACCAATCCCTCAGCTCTGGCCATACTGACTGCCATCAGTGATCCACTCTGGCCTCCAGTCGGGAGACATGGAGACAACACCATCCATAACTCTGCTGCCTCCTTTGGGAACACCCAGAGAATCAGTCTGGAGGAGAAAAGACAGCACAGGAAGAACGGTGCCTTGGCTGTCCCCTCACAGGACACTTTCTGCTGGGCCTTTTGCAGCTCCACTGCCTGTCCCACATGGGCCTTATCAGCCCTCAGTGTGCTGGCAGCAAGCCTGGGGGGAGCCCTGCTGAAATCTGCATGCTCAAAGCCAAGCAATAATTACATATTATAAGTATATGTACAACCTAAACTGCCATTAGCCAGAGAAGATTCCTCGTTTTTCAAAGAAGCTGATATGCTCTGGACTTGGGCTAAATTATTTCTGTCCCTGGAACGGTAGCAGAGTGTGATGATTCTGGGGATTCTGGTTTTCTAGACCCTTCCCTCCTTACAATGTATCATTGCCCAAAGGCTTTGCACAACCAAGATCTTTTTACTTTCAACTGCATATGGGTTTTGTAATATATTTTTAACTCTGTCCAGTTTTAATTCAGAAATTCCACTTTTAACTTTATGTTGTGGTCTTTTGACCTCAGAATACCTAGAGCCCTGTGCACCAAGAAGTACAATTCCTGCTGCAGAATCTGTCAGCTCTTTCTGGAAATACTGGATATGGTCTACTGACTCCTAGCATTTTAGACTGGAGAAACCAGCTGGTACTTCAGCTCTTCCCTCCAGGATGGAAGTGTTTCTATACAAGATATTAGCATAAATGTCAAAGGGAACGTTGATATCATCCTGTTTGTCTCATATTGTGACAAACCAGAGTATTAATTCTGCATCTCACATAGATTTCAAAAACTAGAGCATAATTTTAGGGAAACTTGGTATTTAAAGATTTTATTTGAAAAAGAAATTGTCATACCTTATAGTAAAAGTGTGATTCAGTCTAATTTAAGAAAAAAAAAATAAGGTTACCACTTCCAGTTAATTGATGAATAAGCTTTGGTAGTAACTCTACTATTTGAGCTTTCTATTAGAGCCACTTTTTTATATTTTATGCACTGGGAGGATTATGGAAAGAATGTGCCATTCAAACATTCCCAATATATTAAGGCATGATTTTCTGCAGGGAGCACCATCACTCTTCTGAGAGTTTTCCGAGAGCATCCAAGAGCTTCAGCAAACAGCACCTGGATTCTCCAGCTTGTGAGAGCTGTGCTTTATGAAGGAATCCCAGCAGACTGACAACAGCTTTTGTTATCAAGATCCTGCCATGCCATTATCTCTCAGTCATACCTCCTGGCAGCTGTGCAGAATGCTGTATGAGCACTTACTGTAGGGCTCATATTTGCAATTGCATAGTTGATAGTAAGATCTTGGACTGCAGCTGCATTTATTTCCATTGTCACAAACCATCAAGTAAACAGAGATCTGTTTAAATGTGCAGGATTCCAGTGAGGCTTAAAATTGGCTGGATACAGATCTTCCTCCCTTCGAGCAGCAACTTCCTTATTTTTTTATTTTTTTTTTTTTTTGTCACTGCAGAATGATCAATTTTTCAAACCTTACAAAAATAAAATGTTAAATGCGCTGCAGAAATAATAATAATAAAAAAAAATCCGACCAGTTGTAGTCTTTTACAATATCCTATGGGAAACATGACACAGAAATTCACATTGACAAAAATCCTCTTTCTAATGTCCCAAGTTTATTTCTGTTCCAAGCATCCAGTATGTTGTTGCTGTTACAGTAATAACAGCAACAGTATTAGTATTTACTTCACCCAATATCCAAATATAAAGTGGGTTTTTTGTTTTGTTTTGTTTTTTATTTATTTCAGCTTGCTACAACCTGCTGACATTTCTGAAAATCTGATTTACATAGCATTGCCCTTCTGTGAAAATAGACAGAGTAATTTTGCATCTATGAGAAGGAAAACAGCATTAAGGGCTTAGGTACCTTCTAATACTCATTACTTACAAGTGACACTTGGTTTCTTTCCTGCAAGTCAGAGTGAAGAAATTTAGCTTCAGGGTATGTAGGTTAGATGAAAGGATAGACTGACTACCTCAGAGACTGCTGCAGCCAAACAAATACATTTATGATTACCCAGGAAAAGAAATTTCTTCTTTCTCTCTTATTAATGATGAAATTGACTACTGGAAGTGCCCCTCATTGCATTAGGTATGATCATTTTCCTGACTGCTGCCATCACCAGTTTGCCATCACATACTATCACCGGTCACCTTTGTGGATAAGATGTAAAGAACATGTAAGTATGCACCAAGCTATTAGATTTTGTGTAAAAAATGGTGTTCCATGCAAAGTAAATACTGAAATCTCAGTCTCATGTTTTTCTGAAATAATGAACAAAACTGAATGTAATTATCTACATAATTAACTTTGATTATCTTAAAGGACTTTTACAACATAAATTAATTTATGACTCTATGAAAATAAAAGTTTGTAGCTACCCAGCTCTCACTTGAGATGTAAATGCAATGCCACTCTTCTTCCCAGTTACCTACTGTAACAGCAAATGCATTTTACAAAAACAAGCCAGAAAGTGTCACCCGATTGTATCCAGTACACAGCAGTTTCCCATTATAAGTAGAAGAGGAGCTATTCTTTTTAATGTCCTTTTTTCTTTAATGCTTGACTTATCAGCTGATAATTCTGACAATAGACCATGTCTGTAGTCAATCATCATATTTCCCTTCCAGTTAGATCTGGTGAGTAAACCATCCAATATACAGGAACTGGAAGTTTGCAATCTATCAGGATCCAGTTATGAAACAATGGCTGAGATGAAGCTTCATAAACTTCACAACTGTGATTCTTAAATTTTAATTAGGTGTATAGCTAATGGTCTAGAGTAAATGAGTTTTCCTCTTTTTAGCAATGGCTGAAATCTGTTACACTCTTCCAAATAAAGCTGTGAAATTGCAGCTCCTAAATAAAAGTCTTAATATATTTTCATTTCTCAGATATTGAATTATCTCTTGACTCTTCTACACTGAAGTGTATTAAGCTTTGAATAACCAGCTTAACTGATGGAACCAAAAATCCAGATCAATGAAGCTTTTATTGTAAGATAACATTTCTCTGTCCCTGTGTGATTCCTGTATTCCTGCAAAAAGCAGGAGAGCAAAAGACCTGCTGTATCTTGCCAGTAAACTGGATATTGCAAAGATGTTTCTATTCTCATTCTGCAGTTGAATTAGCAAAGCAAGGTTGTGAAACAGAGAGAAAAAAGCATTTACTAGAGAGGGTTCACAAGTGACACATTTCCACTGTCCTCTAAATTGCCTGTCAAATTAAAGAGCAAGCCTGAAACTTCTGTAATTATCTCACCTATTAAGTGTAACAAAGATTTACATGTCTTTCCTGCTGTGTTAAAGAAGAGCAGTTTCAAGCCATTAAGCTGAAAACCTTTTGAGAGATGCAGTTAACAATGTCCCAGAGCAGGACAGACCCATACAAACCACTCTAATAAAAATTTCAAACAGAAGTCTAAGGTTAACTTTTAAGTATTCCACTGGGTATAGACTGAACTATTCTGGTCCAATGCTTTAAAGTCAACTTCCCTTTTAATAATCTGATTAAATTAACCACTTCTTAAAGCCAAAAATTCTCTCAGTGCCAACTTGATACCAGTTTTTCCAGAGCATATGTGTAAGTGTTGTGCTTGAAGTGACTTAAAATACTGATTACTCAAACACCCAAGTAATTGCACCCTGAAGCAGCTCGGGAAGGTTAATCCCAGCCATTGATCCATAACTGGAGCCTGATAGATTGCAAACTTGTCAGTTCCTGCTTATTAGATGGTTATCTACAAAATTAAATTTGATTATCTTGGAGGACTTTTACAACATAAATTAATTTATGATTCTATGAAAATAAAAGTTTGTACCTCTCAAGCTCTCACTTGAGATGTAAATACAATGCCATGCTCTGCCATATTCTGATATTTATATCAGAAAAAGTTTTTTTTTAAAATAATTTTTTAAGTTATTTAATAAATTACTTATTTACTTCCTGCTACAGGACCAGTACCTGACACATTTTTGAGAATACTTGAAAAGACAGACGATATTTTCTGGTCAGTAAGAACAAATATTTATATCAGAAAAAGCTTTTTATTCAACCTTGATATTGAAATATATTATGTAGACGATACTTCATTAAAATCAGAACTTTAAGTAACATCTCTAAAGATATATTCATGAAACTTATATGAATATTTTTAATGATACTTACATGAAAGTTTTCAGTATCAGTAGATAAATGTGGGGAAAACTTTTCAGTAAGCCAACTAAAATACTATAAATGGAATCCTTGTAAATTATGCAATGAATTCAATATAAAAATTTTATTTTTCTATTAAAAATATGATAGCAAGCTCCTTGCTACATTAAAACTGGATTGTAAAATACTGGAGGAATAATCTGTATATAAGAGCCATGATTTTGTAGACAGGGTCATTCCACTAGCAGGACATCAAGAGAAAGAGATACTTTCACTAAAGCAACACTGCAGCAGACTGTTTACATCAAGCTATAGATAGGAATTTTGAATTAGAATTTAATGAGTGTTTTCTAATGTCAAAATAACAAATATGCCTGATTAAAGTTAACGATGATATATTAAAAGAAGTGAAGGTTACCTCATTGTGATTTCAGTTTAAGCAGTGCCTGAGTTGCCTAATAAAAACGTTATGCCTCTTGCCCAGATGGCAACTGCTTATGAATAATTCCTGCTTTGCCACTCTGGTTTTCCTAAACTTCACTAAACCACTGAAGCTCAGAATACATCAAGCACACGTAGCTGAGCTTTCCTTTGCTGCTGAAACACACAAGGAATTGGTTTTACTGCCATAGAGATGTTTGGAAGGGACCTTAAGGATTACCTGGTTCCAACCCCCTGCATGGGCAGGGACACCTCCCACCAGCCCAGGTTGCTCCAAGCCTCATCCAGCCTGGCCTTGGACACTTCCAGGGAAAGGGGATCCACAACCTCCCTGGGCAACCTGTGCCACTGTCTCAGCATCCTCATAGGAAAGAATTTCTTCCTCATGTCTGAACTAATAGGAGGTAAATTGGTTTGGGGTAAATTAAAGTGATTTATTTCCATTACGATTCTAATGCTTTTAAATTAATTGTAAATAGGAAGAAATTCTTCACATTCTTTCCTAACAAAATTTCTCAAAGAAAAAGTCAGGTTTTCAAGAAGATATAGTCCATCAAAAAGAATGCTTTGTCACCTATTTTCTCTCTACTGTCTATTGTTTGATATCTGGATCCTCACTCAGATGTCCAGTCTTATTTTCCAGAACATTTTGGCTGGTCCTGTACTGATACTTATATCTGAATAAAAATGCTTCACTGTTTAGGGCAGATTCATACTAATCCTTACATATGTTTTTTCATGCAGGAGCAAAAGTCTAAGGTAAAGCTCCACTTTCAGAATTTCTGGAGGCCAAAAAAGAAATGTATGTATTTTAGAGTTTGGGATTTTTTTAGTTTCATGAGTACAGGAGTAAGCAACATATATTTTTGTGAGCAACATTGCTCACAGAAGTACAGTCTGAAGGCAGACATCATCACTGTGGATGCCTCAAGAGCTTTAGTGAGTTCTTCATAGTGATTTCCCAGCCAGTTCATCTGCTAGTCTGGAAAACATCCATTTGTAAATAGGTCTGGAACTCCTCCATGAGTAGAGCCAGACTCATCAGTGTCTGTTGGGTGGTTCTGTGATCAGTCAGCAAAGACAAATCCATAGAGACATCACTCTGTGTCCAAGTGCAGTGCTCCAGGTTCAGATTTGAAGGAGAGAAGTGGAGAGAAACAAGGGTAAAGGGTCCCAGTGGGGGGTGCTTGGTGTTTCTATTCAGATCTTTGCCTCTGCTGTCCTCAATTAATTTGGAATCAGAGCTAGTAGCTTTCAATAACACACACCTGGTAATAGGGCTTCTCTGGCTGTTAAATAGTTTCCATTTTTTTTCATTTTCATTTTTTTTTCATTTTCTTTCGTTTTTAAGCTTCTCTCTGGATTTTTGTTGAGAGGCTGACCCTTGTAATTCCTTGGTCCTCTGTGAAAGGAGAGAATGGAGGTAAAATGTCAGGCAAGGAACAAAAGGTTGGAGAAGTAAGATAGAGATCAAATCAGATTGTGAGGAACATACTAATGCTGAAACTTTATGAAATTTAGTGGCCAAGATGCACAATTCTTTACAAAAAAGCAATGACAAATATTCCTTTTTAGAATTTCATGAGACTTTTAAAAATTCTGTACCCTAGCATTTAAATTATAACAGGAACCTTCCCAATAGTAACCTCTCCAATCCTTTCCAAGGCTTTCATTGGGGTGCCTTGCTTTCCTAATAGTATCCAGCAAAGAAATGAGTATACTCTGGGGCACCCTATCAGAACACCCTCTCCATTCTATTTTTAGTTTGTGCCTATGATACTGTATTTAGTGGTGTGTGTTTTTATAAAAGTTTGCTGCAGTGAAGCTGCCCTTGCTAGTAGCTGTAATTAAAGTTTGGTTGATAAGGGAGGTTATTTATGCCAATAGGTGAAACTTCAGATCCAAAGCACAGTTTTATGTTCTTCTGTCAGCTTTCCTGTTATCTCAGCATACATAATTTGACTTTCTAGGAAATCTCTAGTTTTCCAGAGAGGTTTATACCATTTGACAGTATAACACTCTTGAATAAGTGCTGTCATTTATATTTATTAATGTAATCTACAAAGACCTGCCCTATGCAAATAAACCTTTTAAATGCTATTTGTGAACAATTTTATATCTTGGAAAACACTGTATAAATACTAATGTCATGTGAAATGCACATTTTCAATGAATGTTAGTATCTGTCATGCTCGTATCATTAACTTTGTCTCACATCTACTCCTTTGCTTTGATGAGAAATAAGGTTGGTTATTCACTTTCAAACTGAATTAATTCGTTTCCTGACTGTCACAAGACCACCAGGAATAGGAAGGATGCCTGAAGATGAGATTCACATGCTGGTATGGAGCAACAAAAATCTGATTTGTGGTGACCTGAAGAATTAAGATCTTAAAATCCAAATGAAGGAGCAGAGGAAGCTCAGATTTCTTAAATAATTTCTTTTTGATGCTTTAAGCCCAAACATAAATAAATGTCCCTCAAGATCAAGTTCCTGTAGAGGAGCACACGAGATTATTGTGACAACATGTGTAGGTGAGATTTTAGAATTATTTTATTAGGCCATCCACTTAGCTGCAGGCTGATACAAAAAAGCAGCTGCTGTAACTTTGTGGAAGTCCAAGCTTTGACTAGGGCTGGTTATTTTAACATAAGGTTCCTCAACATGAAAGAGTCTTGGCTAAATTCAATGCTAATGTGTGTGTCCTCAGAACAATTGGTGAACATTATTGGTATTCAGTATTTCTAAAAACCTTTTTAAAATTTGTGACTTACAGTAATCCAAAGGAATCCATTGAGAAGGATACATTGGAGAAAATGTATCTTTTTTTTTTTTTGAGTATACTGCAATAATCATAAAATAGTTAAATGTAAATAATTATGTGCAAGCCTGCACACGTTGGTATAATTAATTACGCTTGGGTTTGCATTTAAACAAGGAATCTGATAGGTGTAAAGAGGTGATGAAGATTGCTGGTGTGGAGGTATCAATTTACCAGTTATTATGTGATATAAAAGATAATGAGGATGAGTTAAAGTCTGTCAATCCAGAATATAAAAAAGTGAATGCAGAAGCTATGGAAATTCAAGCTTAAGGACTCTACAACTACATTAATTTTTGCCATATTAGAATTCACTAGCTTGAAGCTTGGAAAATAATATAAAATGGTAATAACTTTTAAATGTCACATTCAACACATCTGAAGTGGCTTTAGAAAAGAAAATTGAGAGATAAAGAACTAAAGTGGCTCAAGACAGCACTCGAGTGGTGCCCTCTGAATACAACTCATCTGAATCCCAGCCCTTCATCTGCTCTCCAGTAGAATCTGATCTATGCAAATTGAAGGCAATAAACACTACATTTGGCTTTTTAAGGATGCTTGGACTTTCAATCTGACTTGGTGAAGTGGCATGGAAAACTTGCATATCTCGTGCATTTCTTAGTGAAACTAAAGCAACTCTGCAAATCTGGAGATTAGAGGTGAGCTGAAAAAGAAAGAAGGCTAAAGCACCAGCCCACAGTGGTATGTTTTATTATATAATAATAAAATATATAATAATTAAGAATATAATATAATATTTATTAAATATATAATATTTTCCAGTGAGAGTACTGCATGATCACATTTGGTTTTTTCATTGGTCTCTTTTCTCACACTCTGCAAGCTGAACATTGAATTCTCCAGGGCTTACCCTCTACGTGTTAATTAGCCTGAAAGACAGAAAGAGCACACATTTAATTAGTGTTTGTTGTAGCTCTTTCCTCATTTGGCAGCTTTCTGGGTATTATTCAGAAATAAGAGGTCAGCCAATAAATTTGACGATGCCAAAAAATTCAACTTACCACTGCTGGGCAGCTGTCTGTCTCTGCTGGTGACAACCTCACTCAGACCTTTCTCAGCACCTTACAGAATATTGGGCTGTGTTTCTGGCACTGCCAGCCCTCATCACTGCTTCTGCTCCCAGGGGTTCTCCTCCATCCAAGACAGAAGATGGCAGTCTACTTATCCATCTTTTATCTCATATACATATACATCTCATATATGCTCATATAACACAGAGCATGCATTTGACCACAAATTCTGTCTTTTTATGCTTACATAGAATTATATAAAATAGCAAAAGACTATTAAAATTATGTGTATAAATCAGATCGAAAGCAGGTGGATGGAAAATTCAAGTCCCCTCTAAAATGTCTATCTTGTATGAGTCAAGATTAAACATATTCATTAAAGGTTTATCACAAGGGTAGCAAGAGTGTCATAGTGACATGAGTGGTTTTCTTAGGTTTCTTAGTTTTTAACTTTTGTTTTCATTTAGCATAGAAGTTCTCAGGAAGAAGAAGAGGAAAAAAAAAAAAAAAAAAGTTAAATTTATTTCCACCAGTGTTTTAGTTAGGACAGCCTTACTTACTCCAGGAAAGCCTCATGGAGCCAAGGTGTGGCTGTTCTTTTTTGGGTACAGCTTTTTTTCATAAGATTTTCATCCCTCTTGCTGGTGCATCTGGCTGTCAGGAAACAGAAATGCAACTACTGGTGCTATGGAGGGGTTAATACCAATAGCAGAGCTACTCAGCAAGGGGTGGAGATATTTTGGAAACATTTCAGGAAGAAAAGTGACTGAGAAAAGATGCAACTTTTGGCTGAAGACCAGAAGCACAGCACCACATGAAAGAATTCCTTGAGATTATAACTGTAGTGCTTTTCATATTTGCATGTATCATGGAGAAGATCCCAGAGTTAGAAGTCCTCTTAAGATGCCCAAGGGGAGGTTACCCTTCCATACCACTTGTAGGGCTCAGCCTTGGTCCCATAATTACAGGAGGAGCAATTCCTGTGCTTCTGAACTAGAAATTCATTGTGGGAATTTTTTGCTACCTGGGCCTATAAGGCTTCAACCCCTTTAGAGTAAAGTAATAAAAGTAATTTGTAAAGACCAAGCTCTTCTAATGAATGACTACATACAATTACAGGATTCAAATCTCAGCATTGAAATGTTCAGGTTGTTTGAAAACCCACCAGATTTCCTCCATTTCTCGAGGTATCACTCACAAGTTGTGGTGATGTGCTACAAGGCAGAATTTGCTGAAGTAAAAGGCCAATAAGACCAGCAGTTCCCTCTGATGTTAAAAGGAAAAATCAATAATTTACATAAGCACCTTCTGGGAAGTGTTGTGTTTGTGTATTGTTTCCCCTTGTGTATGCAGCCTTTGTGTGCTTTCCAGGTTTGCTGATGTTGTGTAGCTGATCAGTTTATTCGCTTGCTTTTGTGCAAGATAAGAAATTGCAAACAAAACAAACCCAACAAATAGAAACCATACAGCAGTCAATAGCAATATGCAGCACTCTTTGTATTCTACTATCAGGAATAGGTGTACGTTGGAGATAATTGATAAAATTTGCTTTCCTGGAGAGACAAGGGCAGCAAGGAGGCTGTGAAGGGATCCAGCACAAGTCCTGTGAGGAAGGGGCTGAGGGAGCTGGGGGTGTTGAGGCTGGAGAAGAGGAGGCTCAGGGGAGACCTCATCACTCTCTACAACTCCCTGAAAGGAGGTTGGAGCCAGGGGGAGGTTGGGCTCTGCTCCCAAGTAGCTGCCTTAAGTTTAAGCTCTGTCAGGGGAGGTTTAGGTTGGATATTAGGAAAAAATTCTTTCCAGAGAGGGTGCTCAGACATTGGGATGGGCTGCCCAGGGAAGTGGTGGATTCTCCATCCCTGGAGGTTTTTAAAAAGAGACTGGATGTGGCACTCAGTGCCATGGGCTGGGAACCACGGTGGCAGTGGGTCAGGGGTTGGACTTGATGATCTCAGAGGTCCTTTCCAACCTGTCTGGTTCTGTGATTCTGTGACACAGGCATAGACTCAGGCACCACAGAAACTTCTCTGCTTGTACTCAGAGTTCATAAGGTCTTGCAGAGAAATATCCACCTACTCAGAGCATGTTCATAGAAAATCAGACTTTTTAGACTGTCAGTCTTTGTTGCCATTACATTAATTACATTATAGTTTATAATGTATTGGCACCCAGGTGCTAATGGGTCCCCCAGAAGAGGCAGAGCACAAGGACATGCTCTCAGCCGTTCAGGGAGGTAGAGCAGAGCTGCCAGATCAAGGCAGGATTCCCTCCTGGAAGTGGTTCTTACTTGATGAAGAAGCCAGTCAGAGAATGACATTGGTTGCTTGTAAAATGCCTGTACCTGTATCAGACATGGTCTAGGCTAAAGTAAAGCAAAGCTTTGCAAGCTGCAAGAAAAGCACAGCAAACCTTAAGCTACCTTGCATGTGCCTTACCACATCCTTTCCCCAGCTCTCCACTCGTATTTGCTACTTTGTTCAGAAAGTCCCTGGAGAACTGGGTTTGAAAGAGAGAGAGGAAAATGAGGAAATGAGATTAGGAGTGGGAAAATGCTAACATGAATTTCAGTTTCCTTTCTTTAGTGGGAGAAGTGAAGAATTTGGGACTGATCCCACTCCTAACGAGGCCAGTGACAAAATGTCCAATGACTTAAATGAGAACATGGTTGATTTGCTTTGGTTGCATTGTTTCTTTTTTTCTAACTTCATATTGTGGCTGGCTAGAAAGTTTGATTTTAGTTTCAAGTGTTGATGTTACCTTTCACACTATTAATTTCCTACAGAGAAATCTCTTTTGATCCCACAGTCTTAGAAGATTCAAACTGACTCAAACTGACTGCATGTAGCCTGAGAGCAAAAGCCACTCTCAGGGATTGAGCTGCAGTACATTACTGGGGCATAGTCCTTTTTTTGTTTTTATTTTCAAGCTGCTTGATTAAGAAGAAAAGGATTTTAAAGGGTGATCTAGGACAAGTGTAAAAATTTCTACCTTACAAGTATCATTGGCTCCAGGAGAAGTTACAGGGCTAATAGTAATGGGTTTCTGCTGATGCTGAATTCCAAGGGGTGAATGTTACAATGAACTAAATCAGTTCAAATGTCAAAGAGAAATCAGACTAATTGTGTAGATAGTGCAAACTAGACAAAACCACTTATCCTGGTTAGTGGGTTTAAGTCAGGTGTTTTTCTGGCAACCAGGTAAATCAAAGAAAAGCCAATTTTTTTCAGTATTAAGGTTAATTTAGAAACAGATTTTTACTCAGTTCTTTAGATACTCTTCATAGAGGTAGATAGGTAGATGAATATACAGAATAGAGGTATAGACAGCTGAAAATATAGAAAGAGGGTACTTTGACATGGATGTTGGCAGTCACTTTGGGGAAGTTAGAGGTCCTTAGATGAGATCAATTTTGAAAAATTTGCTTGAGTTCATGATCCCTCAGTACCACTTCTTACTCTACTGTTTTATTTGCTTTTTTGCTAACGAAATAAGGAAGAGTTCCAGTTTATACTGTCTAGACTCACTTCTGAGAGGAAGAGTCTTCATTAGACTACAGAAGTCTACTCTTACTCTTACAGTTAGTCCATATATTTCTCCTCACTGGTCTGAAAATAGGGTGAGGGCATAGAGATAGAGGCACTACCAGTGCTTTGACAAAAAGGCTTTGTCTTTACCTCAGGCTTATTTAACACCAATGACTGTTGTGTGCCTTAGGGCAGGAAACCTTGGCAAGACAAGCTTTGATTTTTCCAGACCTTGTGGGGTTACTTTCTGCAGCATTCTGCAGTAACATCAGCCTTGAAACAGAGAATACAATCCCAAGTCTTGCCAAGAGGGCACAAGTTAAGGTAACCATTGGTTCCACTTTCATAATTTACTCCTTACATTTAAGCTACTGGAGACACAGCTGAAGAAAAGAGCCCTCTGAGTGTCAAGCAATCCAAGCCCCTTCATACTGCAAAGGAAGTATCAGAGATGTGTCCTGAGTGCTAACTGGTCATGATATTTCTTCTGACATTCACTTCTGGTTTTGCAACATAGTGTTTAGTTATGTGCATTGTAAGAAGTGAAAGACAAAAAGTAGTAGAAGATAACTAGCAATTTTGTTGTGGTAAAATTTTGCATTTGGATGTGAAACTTTCACCAGAATTTTCACTTCTTCTTCTGTTAGTTCCAGCCATGTGGATAGTAGATCTGCAGAAGGACACAACAGAAGTATTGATGAGCAGCAAATTTACCTAAAGATTTACATTATGAGAATATGAACCTGTCTGACATTTGGGGAAACTCAGACACACAGCTGGGCTCTTTTTTTTAGCTTATTCTGGCTTTCTGCAGGAGTCTCTGACCTCAGCATATTTCTTTCTGACTTGTACTGAAGACAGAGAGCAAGAAATCTGGAAGCAGGGCTTCTGGTTTCATCTCACAATTAAAGCTTCTTTTGGAAAAAAATCAAAGGACTGCCACCAGTGTCACCAATTTATTCACAGTGGCAGCACAGATCCATAAGTAGCTCTACATCTGTTCCTTATTTTGATCTCTATGATTCTCTCCTTGACTCTAAGTTACTCAAGGTGAGTAGCTACCAGTTATTGGTACCAAGTGTGCCCGTCAGGCAACCAAGGGAGCAAAAAGGCCCACAGGGCTCTACTCCAGTGAGCAGCATCACTGCTTCACTCTCTTGTGAAGAAAATGAGGAAAAGGAAAAAAAAAAGCAGTCTGGATTCTGGGATCCAGAAAGGGATGGAGCAGGAAAACAGATTTCTGCTTGATGAATACAAAGAATGCTGGCAATTGTGAGTAAGTCACAAGGAGAAGGGAGAGAAGAAGGAACAAACAATATTGAAAAGAAAGATAAATTACCCTACTTGTCAAATAAAGAATAGTAATATTAATAAAAAGAAGCAGAAGTAATTCTGTAAGCATAATGAAGAACTAGTAAATGAGCAATCAAATCAGCTCTAAAGAGCCAGTTGTGTATTTGTTCTGATCTGGTGCCTAAAAGCTTTCCAGGAGAGTATTCAACATTCTCTTGGGAAAGTACCTAGCAGTTCCTCTAAAAACTATCTGTCAGAGAAGGACATTTTTGTAGAGATTATAATGTTATTTGTGAGAGAAGTCTCAAAAAGCCTTGGAATTTCCATTACTCAAAGTGAAATACATAGAAGATTTTGTTTAATTCTAAGGAGAACTAAAAAGGAGAGGCTTGGGACCATGAAGGTGGAAATGCCTGTGGCTATAGCATACTACTTGTCTTATTTCTACTGTTTCATTATATCATAATATTTGATTTAAACTTGAAACCTCACAATCATGCATCAGTTTTTAAGATGTGTTAGATTTAACCAGTTGAACTGATGCTGAATTTTCTACAACCCACAGATGATTTTACTAGACCTACTAAACCACCAAGAGGTGTGCAATATAATGTTCTAAGAACACTGGCAATCTTTTTTTTTTTTCCCTTTGGGAAAGGTATGCCACTGGTAAAAGGAACCCAGACTCATAATCCCCATTTCGTGACCACAGACCCCAGCCCATATTCCCTACATTCCACTGAACACCACTAAGACTTCTCCTAAACTCATCTCACTTGAAATTAATTTATTTGCTCCTTTGCAGAACTGCCAGAGCAAATTGCCAAGCTTTGAATTCTTTGCCTGGTAAAAACTGGAAATTCCAATTTTTTAAAATAAATTGTACTTAAATTGGGATGCCTCCTACTAAGAGCTTCTTGAGGTCTTAGTTAAAAAACAATTTTTCCCTTCTCTTCAAATTCTTGACACCATATAAATTTAATTCCACTTCTACTTCTGAATGCTCAGAAGAAATTGTATTCACTCAATTATCATGTAGGGTAACTGCACAAAAAAAATTCTGTTATCATAAACATATATTAGATTGCAACAGGGCAGTTGCATAAAAAATCTTAAGAGACTGAAAAAACCAGGTGGTTCTTAAAGGTAGGTGACTCAGTCCTTTTATCTAACTCCATGCAAATTTCTTGTATGTCATGTGCTCACTAAAATTCTTTTCACATAAAATTCTTTTATTTTCTTACAGGGTCTCAGGGAAGTTGTAGTGAAAGGGCTCACACTTACAAATGCCAACCAGCTAAGCTTTGACTTGTGTCTGCAGGAAAACTAAGGTGCCCCTTGAAAGGTAATTGAATTCCCTGCCTTTGGAGAACAAATGGCAGAAGTTAACCTGCTGGTGAAAATTTGTAGCTGGTGGATATTTGTGAGAAATTCACTTTTATTTTAGACCACAAGATCTAGGAGGTGCTGTTAGTGATAGCTGGAACTGTCACAGCTTCTGCTTTTTAACTGCAGGGAGCCTTTAGTGCAGGCAGCAGATCAGAGACGTTCTTCCAGAATTCCAGCAGCTGTGGGACCAAGCTACTTGGGATGGACTGGGGATGAAATAGGGTCTGTAGAATGCTTGCAGCCAAATGTACAGTCCCTAGAATCATGGAATAATTTGGGTTGGAAGGGACCTCCAAAGGTCATCCAGTCCAACCCTCAGCAGTAAGCAGGGACACCCTCAACTCGATCAGGTTGGATTTAAGACCTCTCAGACATAATTCTGAAGTTATGTCTCCTTTCTTGTCAAAAATATAGGAACAAATGGGCTATTCTGGCCACGTGAAAATCCTATTAAGAAAATAACCTGAGCATGGATGAATATACCTTCCAGAATTGCAGAGGAACCAGATAACTCCTGGCTGAGAGGAATGCCAAGAGATCTGTAGTCCAATGTCTGGCAGAGTCAGCTCTCAGATCAGATGAGGTTGCCCAAGACCTTATCCAGCCAAGGATGGAGACCGAGCAACCTCTCTGGGCAGTCTCTGCCACTGCTTGGCTTTCCTCAGGATCCAAAACTCTTCTGAAAATTTCACAGCAGTACAGATAAAAAAGTACAGATAACTATGCAGGTGCTGCCAAATCTTCCATGTGCTGCTGTACCATTCCCACCGTGTGCTTTCCCTGAGCAAGGACATGATGCTCCTGCAGGGCCCAACAGCTCCAGTTCATGGAGAGAATTCTTCTAACTGGGTGTCAGTCCAGATGCTGATTGGATTCACACTCAAGCTCTGATAGCCATTTTATTGCTCTGATAGCCATTTTATTGCTCAACGAGAAAGAAGAAAGGAGATTCCTTACCAGGAAAAGCTATGGAGTTTATTTGGCAAAGACTTTACAGCATATGGATGAGATGAAAGAAGATACAGCTGGTTTCAGTTTTCTGTAGAATGGAATTTCACATTCAGAATTACAGCAAATGTTGGTAGAAAGAATAATTCAAAACTCAATTGGCATCAAGGAGATAGATGGAGCAGATTTGGGTCAGTCTATTTGTTACAGATTCAAAACACAACTCAGATTTTCATTATCCATTAAAAAATAACCCCAGAGGCACTAGTTCTTTGGGTTTGGTTCTACAAATGGCAATTTATGGAGCTTTCATTTACTCTTGATATCCCTATACTGTTACAGACAGAACTGTTACTTCTATTTTACAGTAGACATAAATGTAACTCAATGTATTTTCTTAACTGTAAATAAGAGTGACAATATTTTAGCCTCAAAAAATTCACACTAAAGTATACTTCCTCTTTCACAGAATGCTGCCTAAAAGTTTCTAAAGGATAATGCCTCAAGGGCTTTTTTTTCTTTTTTTTCCTTTTTTTTTTTTTCATACGTACAGAAATACAATTATTAGTCACAGGCATTAAAATTTTATTTTTGTGCTACTCTGTATGACTGATTTTTTTCTAAATAATATATCCCACAGCTTGGGAGGAAAAAGGTAGTGGGGCTGTATAACATCTTTTGAGAGCAGACAGATGCAGAGCAGATTAGTAAGGTAACTGTCATTACTCCACTGAACTCAGTCAAGTTCCTTCACACCTCACTTCCCTCAATATACCTATCTAGTTTTTACCTGCTTATCTTTTTCTGCAAGCTGCCTACATCAGAGAGGGAAAAAATAAATTAAATAATGCTGCCGCAGTACCAAGAAACACATAAACAAGCCCTGCAGCATCACCCGTGGAATCATCACCCGTGGAATATGTGGCTTCTGGCTATTTGGGAAGAGTTTCACTAATTGGAGAAATCAGGGTAATTCTGTGATGGTCAGAGCAGCTGCACATTCAAGAAAGGAACAGTGAATTCAGTACTGACAATCACCCCTATCCTCTCACAGAAGCCAAGTGAGGGGGAGTGAATTTCAAACAGATGACACCAGCTTGTGTTTGATTGCTCCCAGGTAGGTGGGGAGTATATATTTGCCTTCAAAAGCTTATTCTTAATCTTTCCACCTGTGAAAAAAAAACTTCTCGTCCTCCCTTCACACAGAGGAGGTCAGTCTGTGTCTGCTTCCATGCACAGAATCCCTCAGGATCACCACCAGGCCACTTTCCTAGCAGCAGGTTGGTTTTGGAGTGGACTTGCTGGTTGCTGTAGGTTTCCAGACTGATATTTAAATACAGCATCTGCTGCTGCCATTCCCCCAAGGAGGCTGCAGTCTCATGAGTGTAGGTGGCAATCGTGCAGCAGCTCCAGGTTTCGGGGTTCCTCCTCCTCTCTGGGAATGCAGCCCCCAGGAGACTGCAGTGGCTGCCACCCCAGCTTTGCTGAGACTGCTCAGTCCCCCCTTCCCGCCCCCCCTTCTGCCCTGTAAAAGGCAAAATGCACCTTCTACCCTGGAAGCTGCCTCTCAGGAGAGATGAAACCTGGAGAGAGAAGAAACCTCAGCTCTTACTCTGCAGAAGAGCATGGATGGACATCACGACTATTTCCTCCATCCCAGTGCTTTAGAGTAAGCTGTCTGTAAAGCTGAAATGTACCTGGAGGAATTGCCATTTCTTGTAGAAAAGCCTCAGAAAGTGCAGGTGAAAGGCTTGAGCAGAAGGGAAATACCACTTGTGCTTTTCTCCTGATGCCACTGGTGAAGTACAGTGTGGCATTTTTTAACATTTTAAGGCATGAATAGTTTGTTCAGTTCTTGTGCTTTAAGAACTCTTCTGGCCTCCAGAGTTTATCTAAATCTCTCACTTTAATATATTATTATGTCAATACATAATTACTCATTTATTTTGCATCTGAAGGAAGCACCCACCATCCCATATATATATATTTAGGAAAATTGACATTATATATGAAAAAATATCATTACCATGAATGTTCTCCCAAAACATACACTCACTATTCCTAATCATTGTAGCTAATTATCTTGTGGAAACTTCAAAACTTATTTTTCCTTTAAAGCCCAGACACTTTCATTTAAGTTCTAGAAAATCTAGGATGCAAAAGAAAATGGTTTCATTCCCAGTACACAAGGGGTTAGGCACAGACTTGGAGCAGATGAAAGGGGTTTAAGATGAGTGATTAAGGAGGCTGTGTGTGGGAATATTGGCTCTCTCTCCTAAAGAGTGGGAAGAGTGTGTATGTAGTGCATTTAACTCAACATTACCTTGTTTGGTTTAGTGATGGAGAGGATTTTCATGTATGGAAAAGGCCTCTGCAGCTCATGGCTGGGGTCTGTTCCTGGCTTACTGGGTCCTGACAGCAGAGGAAAGGAATCTCTGCTTTGCAGACATGAACATGGATACATCTGATCTCCAATCTGACCTGGGCCACTGCTTGGCTCTACAGCTTTGCATTGGAACAGGTGTCTGAGCATGAATTATGGCTGCAGAAATTCACACTGAGATTAAAATCCCATCCCTGAGGCTACAGGGATGATGTCAAGGGTGCCATTTCCTGAAAGCCCAAGTAGTGACAGATCACCCATGGGGCTGGCCACTCATTTCAAATATCTCACCCCACATCAGTGATTTGAGGAGATTTAAGGCTGCTCAAAACTTCAGAAAATGGGGAGCTAGATGTTTTAATGAATCACTCACAAGCTGTAAGCACATCAAGTGACAAGGCACTCAGTTACCTGACCCACGTCTATAGGGATGAGGTTTATTACCCTGGAATGGGGATCATATTCACTTATTTTTCTCTGCATATGTGGATTACAAATTTTTATACCAGGGAAGGATTTCTATTTTAGTATCTCTACAGTCTGATTCTATAGGGACCTTCTGAAGTTTCTGTCATTCTGGCATTGCTATAACAAGGGCAGGCAGATGATGCCACTGCAGACTTAGCCCTGGACACAGAAAAAGTTACTTGGCCACAGGACTTGATGCTGTGTTCAGCCACCTACAGAGTGGAAAAAGGTGATGAATTCTTGTGGCCAGAGTAGTGATTTCCTGATTAGTATCTTGAGGAGCTCTCAGAATGGCAGGTGGTCAGGGTTCTTTGCCAGGAAATGGTTTAAAGAATCCAGAAATGCCCCAGAGTCCATGGTCATGGTCATGAGGTTTTGAGTGTGTGTGTATAGAAAAAGCCAGATTTTACATGAAAAAAAATTAGTCTTGGGCAATATTTAGGAACCTGAGCTGCCAGAGAAAGCTAAGGATGGAGCTGCAAGAGGATCTGATTGCAATGCTCATGCAGATTTTTTCCAAAGTGCCTGAGAGAGAAAGGAAAGAGAAAAAGGTAAAAGGGCAATTTCTGACTCTCTTGTCTTGTGGATATCTCATCACCAGCTAAACAAAATGATAAATGCAGACCAGGCTGATCCTCTGCATCACTTGGGGTTGGAACTAAACCAACTGCTTGCATGCAATTGTAAAAATATGTGATCTTTGGAACTGCTGTCTTAGAAATATCCACAACTGGTAAATGAAATAGTGAGAGGGGTCACAGACATCACTGCACTTTACCTACTGAATTACAGACTTCTGAGATATTTTCCCAACCTTTCAGTTTGCAGGAGTCTGAGCTGCTGTGTTTAATAAACTTGACAGGTCCTCTAAAGACATTTTAACCTAGGATGAAAAAATTTAACCTGTGCTTGTATCCAGAAAGAAATTTTGTTGCCTTAGAATGGGCCTATATCTTATTTATTATGTGTGTTATTATTATATGTGTCTGTATACATATGTGATTCTTTTCTTTACTTTTATTTATCCTCATCAGCTACCTCGAGCTTTGGCAGATGCTTTGGCATCATCCAACCACAGCTCTGCCAATATATGTCAAGAATAATTTTCAGTGTAGAAAAAATTACTCTTCTAAAACCTGAAATCCCCACATCTTAATTTTTCAGTTTTAGAGTGCATCAGTGGTGGAGGTCTTACTGTAAGGGAGAGAAATACATATGGATTGCAAAAAAAAGATATTTTGGGTTCTGGAAGACGTGAAGCAGCATCACAAAACTGAGGAAAACCTTATTCTGAAGAGAAATAGGACCCTTAAACTCATGCTGCCATGGCTAAATGTCTATCTTCACCCTTACAGAACTGCTGTTCTTCTTGTACTGCTAAGAAATGTCCCCTTTAATTGAAAAAGACAATAAAAATGGCAAAATTTTTATGTTTTTATTACAAGATTTCTTCTCCCCCTACCTGACATATTTCCAACTTCTGTCAACTTAACTGGAAGTTCCATTGGTGAGAGATTGTTAGGATTGGTTTGTTGCCTTTTTTTTTTTTTTTAATACAGAAGAAAAGAGGGGGGGGGGACAGTTGCAGCTTGGAGTAAGCAAGTCTTTCAGATAGACAAGTTATACTTAAGAAAACCACCACTGATTTTGCAGGCAGCTCTATTGTTGAAAAAGAATTTTTTGAAAGCTCAGTGAATATTTTTCCCTTTACATCTTTATGTAATTCCCTTACTCAGTAAGCCAAGATGTTTTTTAGAAGATGTACAGTGAAGAGTCCAACACAAAAATCAGTTGTTTCATTTTTCATGAAATGATGTTCAGTTCTATTGGACTTCTGGATGAAGCATCACTCATGGACTCTGCTGGGGATCTGCAGGGAAGAAGTCTTATCAGCATGTGTTGCAAATATGCCCTAAAAGTTCTTTAGAGGTCTTTTTTTTGTTTTCTTCACTGTCCTTGCCTCTCAGCAGGCAGATGACCTTCCTCCACTCTCAAATTGAACTTTGCTAAAAGAGATGGGAAATGCCTTCAGAAGCATGTGAAAGGTGGGGATTTTCTTTTTTATCTGGGAAGGCAACTTGGCTTGAAATGAACCGCAGATCCCACAGCTCTAATTTGGCAGCTATACCTGCACTCACTCAGAATTCCCCCTCTCCACCTCAGGCATAACACACTTCATCCAGTGAATTGCAGATTGTCTCCTGAATGCTTTCAAGTGTCTCAAATATTTTCAAGAAAAACAGCAAAATTCTCTATTCCCTCTCATATGTATTTATTACAATTTATGTTCAGATGTCAGTGCAATTAATTGTTAGCAGTGATTAGGGGTTTTCATCCCTTTCCACACCAATTAAGGGTACTGGGGGTCAAAGGGTGTGGACAGGAGGGGTTCTGGCTGCCCCAGTGTCCCCTGTTTACCCTCACCTTGGTGGGGTTCAGCAGATTATTTCAGTACATGCTGGAGCTTCAATATATGGGAATTCAAAATATGGGACTTCAATACATGGGAACCCAATATGTGAGAATTCAACACGTGGGGATTCAGCTGGTGGCTGCCCCTCATTGCCAGCTGTGGGTGTAAGGGCTCACCTGAGCCTCAACCTGTTGACTCCTACAGAATAATATATAATTAGCACTAACAGAAATGGTGATGCTTATTAGTAATTAGTAATCAGCAGCTGCTGATGCAGCTCAGTCCTCACCTGCTTTTTTTCATGACTGGAACAAAACCCCTATCTCCTACGTATCTTGAGAGGAACACTTAGTTAAATACAGAGTAAAGAGAGAAATAAGGAAGGTCCAGGAGCTTCTGTTTAAGCTTTTCTTAAAATAACTCCACTTCAGCAAGCTCTGTTAGGTTCTTCTCTACATTTTTTTGATATGACTGGGAAAAATTGCTCTATATTGATAATTATCTATTGATTAGAAAAGAGTATAAATAAAACATTGATAGTTTTCTTTCTGACTCATCAGATCAGCCTGAAGCAGGTTTAGAATGTTATGGATCATATCATCAGCACAAGATCTGTGGGGGATTTGGTGAGTTTTGTTTGATTTTTTTGTTGGTTTTTTTTGTTTGTTTGTTTTGGGTTTTTGTTTGCTTGCTTTTGGTTTTGTTTTGGTTTTTCTGGCACAGAGATTCTGGAAATGCACCAAAGGACCATTCCTCTATTAATAGCACTCTTTGTTGTTTCTGTGGCAAGTAAATCTGACTGACATTTATTTTTAAATGAGAAAGATAGGAAAGAAGAAAAACAAAAAAAGGCTAATAGACATCAGATGGTTGTTTTGTGGGAGGAAGGGAAAGTATCTTTTTATGTTTATGCAACTCAAGGCCTGTTTACAAATGCAATTGAAGTCTTTGTTATTCTTGGAAGTCATCTCTTTAATGATGGAATATTTTCAGCATCATCCTGAGGAATTAGTCATGCTGAGGCCACTCATTTGAGATACTTCACTTCCCATGCAGTAAAATAAGTTAGGAGCTCAGAAAAGAAGACTCTGCTGCTTCAGTGGAGAGGACAGGACAGGAGAGGATGAAGACAGAAAGCACAGTCCTGCATTCCCCTTAGCACAAACCCCCTCAATTTGCTGCACCAGGGAGTAAATGAGGAGGGAAGGAAAAATCAGCAATTTTCCAGGGAGGCACAATATGACAACAGAATATGAGTTAATTAAGTGCTAATAGTCTTAATTAAATGACAATAGGTCTTAATTATAAAAAAATAAAATAAAATAAAAAAAAAGCAGTGGAGAAAGCTTGTTAATTTTTACTTCATCTTCATTTTCTAACTTATCTCATTCTATCACCTTTGTGCCACCCCCTGCAATGACTTTGCTATTAGGCAGAGACCCTTCCTGCATGCTGAGCCCTGCTCCCTGACAAGGAGCTGCCCCATCTCCAGAGCTGGATGCTGAAAGTTGGAACTTTACCTGTAAGATCCAACAACTGTTGTTTTTTTTTTCCTCTTTTATGGAATCTCAAGTTTTTCCTACGTATTTTTTGAGCAAGCAGTTGTGTGGGCCCTTAAATGTAGCATGGATGTGGAGCTCCTCTATTCAGCTGTATCTGCCTGCCTGCTTTTAAATATGGAAAAAGTGCTTGTAAGAGTATAAATATATGTATATTTTTATGATTTTTTTAAAAAAATATATTTTTGCTGATGATTTCTTGGTTTTGCTTCTAATAATTTTGCAAGAATTACCCAGTGTTTTGTTGACTTCAAGGCTTTCAGGTCATTGTTAGCTTTACTTCATATTGTTCTTTATTGAAAGGGGGAAATTGCTTTTTTTAGTAAGAAATATTACTTCATCATATTATACATTCCTTTAAATTGTCTCAACAGATATTTTCACAACATATCCTCAGAAATTGTAGCATAATATGCTGTTTTGGATAAGAAGCATGACAGGATCTGATTAATTTTTCCACGGGAATTATTATATGACCAGATACCTTGGTAGTGACTTCACCCATTGGAATGCACTGAGCCACTGAGAAGAAAGCTGTGAAAAGTAATTTGGATTATTATTAGTTTCATTCAGTTTGCTGATGTACTGGGAGCTTTTTTTAATCACCTCTGGTTAAGGCAGAGATGTGCAATACTTACAGATATTTATATCTATTTATATGAATATACATACATGTGTATATACAGACTATGCAGATAGTTGTAAAAGCATTTTCTACTATGTAATCTATCTTTTTTTTTTTTTTTTTCACCTTCAAATCACATCTTGAAATAATACTGAGTGCTTGGACATTGAGAAGCCACCAGGGTTGAGCTGAGAGATGGCTCTCCTGCTTCCCTGGGCTGTCAGCACATCTTCAAAATGGACAGAAAAGCCTGTGGGGAAATGAAATTCCTTCTCTTTGGTTTGCAGCAGATGGGTCCTGATGGTTCCAGCCAGACACCTGCTGATACCTGCACCAGTGCCAGAGGGGCAGGTGTGGAGGTGTAAGAAGGAGATGAGAGATGTTCCTCATCTGCCCCACTCTGAGCCAGAGCAAAAGCAGCACCCACACACACTTCTGTCTTGAGGCTTAGCTGGATTTTTGGCCTTTTTCTTTTCTTTTTTTTTTTTTTTTTTTTTTTTTTTTCAGGAAAGCTTGTTCATAATAATCCACAGGCAACAAGCCAAAAAAAAAAAAACAAAAACAAAAAGGAACCACTAAAAATCCTTTGGCTTTCACTTGCAGCATGTTTCGTTAATGGAATCAATACCCATTTCCAAGGCATGTTTGTCTTGTGTATTGATCCTGCACTTCCAGCTCCTTTTTTGTTTCAGCTCCATGGTCATCTTAAGATATTTCTAGATAAAAATTTCAGGATGTCAGATTATCCTGACGGGGTTTTAAAGAGCTTAAGGATAAAATAGGAAAGCTATTTATATGTGTGTATATACACACAAACACCCATGCTAAGTGTAAGGATGTGTGGAGTTATAAAACCACCCATAGCTGGCATAAGCAATCCAGTTCAGTGCTGAGGTCAAAAGGTGAATGGGCTTGAAATTAAGTGGAGGAAAGACAGCTAAAAATTTGCAAGGATCGTGATGGATAGGAACTTCCATAATCTTTTATATCCTAGAAGCATTCTCCTTGTTTTACAATTTTTTTAATTTTTTTTTCTCGTGTGTTTGGTACTATGCATTTTTACAAATTTTGGTAAAAAGCTATATTTTACTGATGGAAAATAGGCATTTCTTTAATTTTAATGCATTAATGCAATATTTTAATATGACAAGAATTTATAAGTATAGACAACTTACTATGTGCATAATGCATTTATAATTAACTTAAATCCATGGCTTTTTTTAAAAAAAAGGCACAGCATAAAAATCTACTGGAAAGAGGATGAGAGAGCCAGATAATGCTGAAAACTATGGCATGTAGATTGGAAGATATCCAGACATCCATTAAATATATGAGCTCTCATGCTTGCTATACACAGCTTTTTACCTTTTAAATGCACATCATTCCTCCTCTGCTTTCACATTAATGCAGAAATATATATACAAATACATATATACTTATGATCCAGGCTCACTGCTAGACAAATAAAAAAAGAAAGCCAAGTAATAAAAAATACATTTCCTTCTAATGAAAATAAAGGAGAACGAGCTTAAGTGAGAAGAAGCTTCCTGAATTGTCCTAATCTTTAGGTAAAGATGATAAGAAGTGAGAATTTGTTAGCTCAAGTTCCTGGTGAAGTCTGATCTGTCATATTCTTCCTTTTTATTTATGAAATTATCTGTAGTGAATTCCCAGAATGTTTGCTCCTGCCAGACACCTATCATTCCTCCCAGCCTTTATAGGGCCTTCTGCACAGATTAATGGGTGCTCAGTGATGGAAGATTTTGTACCCAAACCTTATCATTAGTATATGTGGGGGGTATCATCCACAGGGCACTTGATCAGACCCAGGACTGGGACCAGCAGTGTGCCAGAGAGGGGACTGGGGATGTGAGAGTGTCCCTGCTTACTGCAGGAGGGTTGGAACAGGTGACCCACAAAGGTCCCTTCCTACCCAGATTATTTTAGGATTCTATAACAAATTCTTCACATGAGAGCACAACTCACCTGACATTCTGTAGGGCTCTGTGCTTTCATTTCCTTTCCCAACTGCTGCCTTTCCCATTTTACACTTCTGCAGAGGGGTAGAACTCTGTGCCCCATGCTCAGCATCTCCCTTTACTGACCTTGGGTGTGAGCATCACACTCTGCATCCTCCTTTGAGAAAAGAGCAATCACCAAAATCTCCTCTATTGCCTCAGATCCCTTCCAGATGCCAATGTCTTTACATTTTTAGTAAGCTTTTGACTTAACTTTTTGGAAATTGGGAGGAAATTGCTTTTGCTGAGGTTTGTTTCTATACTCAGTTCATGGATTTTGCCACTCAGTAAGTCAGTCACAGACTCTGCTGTGAAGCAAATCAACCTTCAGAACCACTACACCCACTGAGTCAGTGAATATCTCTGGCACATATGTTACAGAATTATTTGGGGCATTTCAGTATTATATCAGGAAAAAAATCAAACCTTAACTTCTCATAAATACCTTTCTTTCCAAATTTCATGTTTTCCAACCCCTGAATGGCAGCCACAGACAGGTGGTTCCCCTTCCTGCGGTACAAAAGGAGCAGTAAGATTTATCCTCTGTCCAATTATTTTCATATTCTATTTTCGTATTCTGTTCTAAATTGTATACATAATATTTTTATTTTCTAAATACCCTGAAGTCTTAGTTTAAGTTCAGTATTGCAGGAAAATTAAATAAGAGTTCCCAGATCTATTAGAATTTTAATACAGTTTCAGGAAAGCTATGTAATTCTTTAAGTTACAGTGTAACAGTTCCTAAGGCAAATACCTTAATTATAATGTGCTTTTTCCTGATGGAGGGTACTCTTGCTCAGATACTTCAAAGTTTCCTATTAAAATAATTTTCACACCTATAAGGTATGCCAGATAATTCTTAGTTAAACCATGGACTGAGGAAATAGCTTTCCCTTCAGGCTAAAATATAGCAAGTCATAACTGCAGATATAAGAGGAATATAAGTTATGAAACTGAATGACAGGTCCACTTTTAATATTTTGAAGTTGAATTCTGAAAATTGATCACCTGTCTAAGTCTTAAAAACTGGTGATAACCTTCCAACCATTGTCACTGAAAGGGAAATTCTGACAACATTCTGGGGAAAAAGAAATAAAATCTGTTTCTCTGGAGTGCATTGGTCTTGTAAAAATATATAGACAAAGCAAAGGTTTACACAGAAGAACACGTGCAGGTCCTGCAGAACAGCAGCACCTTGTCACCAAAGCTTTGTGCTCTCCTCTGCTTCTCAGGGACTGAATTTCCCAAGGGGAAGGACTTCATACTATGGATCATTTTGGTGTTTCTACTTCCATATTGACCTGGCTTATCCAGGATGAGACAGAGGTGATGGGCAGAGCTGCTCCATCTCCCCTCCAGGGAAGCAGTAAATGTTCACACATCATCTGGGTACTTGAAAAGACACAACACTTTGTTTTGAACGGTTACATTACTAAAGGACTGCATGTATTCAAGTCAGACCAGAAAATCTATATTCCAATGTTCTCCAGTCTTACAAAGAATTACTTTCCTTCCCTTTTTTTTTTTTATTTTATTTTTTTTTATTTATTTATTTTTTTATTTTTTTGTTTTCTATTCCACCAGTAGTCATGTGCTTTATTTTTCCAGATTTTTTTGCTGCTCTTTTTCCATTTCCAGAAACACTTCAGAAATATTTAGTTACATTGCCCTGATGAATAAAAAAATTAGAGGGATAGAATATTAACTTGAAGAAAACATAATTCTACTTTTATTTCCCCTATTCAGGCCAACTTCGAATGCTTGGAAGTAAGAATTGTTGTTAATGCAAATTATAATGCAGTATATGATCCATTAGAATTCTGAAAAGTTTGGCTGCTTTCTCCCACCCTGCCTTCTGCTCTGCTGGGCTCTCTTACAAGAACAAACCTCTCTAAATAGGTCTGATTTTTACCAACAAAGCAACTGTTGATCCTTTAAAGAAAACCCTCAGTAGGAAGCTGCTGAAATTTCTTGATTAGCAAACCAAATGAAAGAGCACAACATAAAAATGTGGTCACACTGAGCATGGTGTCTGGAGAGACATTGAGAAAAACCCCTGTGGTAATAGGAACCCCAATAGGAGATGCTACACGTTTGTCATAGAAGGGACCTACCTATAAATGTGCTGGGTTAAATGTGAAATAAAACACAATATGTTTACCTATTCTGATTTTGAGAATCAGTTATAGATGATTACTCACCCTTTTCTCCTTCCAGGTAAAAGATGTGGTAATTTTTCTGAAGCAATTAGGACCAGTCCCCATATAGCACCCTGGGTGTGATCCATGCCCCAGGATGTTCTCCATTCCACATGGAGAATATAATGCACATTCAGAATAAACAGTAACTATTTTTTCATCTTTAATACCTGTTCTTGCCTTTTTATGGTGTCTGGGCAGGACAGAGCTTCTGCAAGCCCTCCAAATATTTCAAGCTTCAACAGAAAATTAGCTTTTAAGGGAGTTTACCTTCTATGGGTCTCTGCAAAAATATCTAAAAAAGAATCTTCTTACCTCTCTCATCTACAAAGAAAGCCCTGATATGAACATCTCTGCACCTGGCTAATCAGATAGTTCAGAAAATATTGGTAGTGAAGTGTAAATATCCTCTCTTTCCATGACATGACTGACATACTGGATTTTTTGTTGTTGTGTTTTTGTTATTTAAGTTTTAGGAAGTGCTGTGGTATTGAGCAGGTTTCCCTTTCCATTAAATTTCTGATGATTTCAGTTGACTTCAAGTGTTCTTGTGTTATTTTGTAGATTACCCAGGATAATCTGACAAACCCAACTCCATGTCTCAGCTTCAATACCACTGCCCTCAGCCATCCTGAGAACACAGCTCTTCATAATCTTACCAATCCCCTTCTCAGGACAAAATGGCTAATTTTTTAATTTTTATAATTATTATTTTTTTTCTTCCCATGTTGTTGCTGTTTCAGGGACAAATGTTACTCAGTGAAAACAAAACCCATCTGTTAATGACAGCAGCTTTTGTATACACACCTCTTTTATTTAATAGTCATCCTCTCATCTTTTGCCAGCTTACCCCAGAAAGCACCAGATCCAAGGGCAGAGTTTTCTTTTCATTCCTGTTTCATACCTTAGAGGGAGACATCATGAGAGAATCTACTGGGCAGTACTCAGACATTCCACGTGCTTATTCCTAAATAATTTGTATGCAGCATTCCAGAATAACTTGTGAATGGTGTTTCAGTACTTCAGCTTCATCTCAACAGCTCCCATACTGCCTCTGATTTATGCAGGAAAATAAATGTATCAAATTAACTCGATAGTCTTAGAATATCTCTGATAAAACATAACACCAGATGGTTTGATTTTTCCATGTTTGTTCTTCCCAAAACACAGAATTCTTGCGTTTTATGTATATTTAGTTATTAATTCCTGGAGTGAGAGCCTTAACTGCCACGGTTTGTTTCATTGCAGTGGATAAAACAATCCTAAAATGCAAATGCTTTTCAAACTGTGTTCTCTGCCATATTTCCTGGATCCTCTTGGGTGAAAGGCTGAATGTCTATCACCATTACCTGTCTCCAAAGTACAAATGCAGAAGACACTCTTAGCCAGCAGTCTGATTATGCCAAGTACCTAAATAGCTGACAAATTGAAATGAGATTTGCTACTGGCCTTCCATCAATCAGAGGATGAGAACTGCATCCTGTGAGCAAACAATATTGTAGGCAATTTGCATGGAAATTAGATATTTGTGAAGCTTTTTAAGCTGTTTTACTATTTATAAGAAAGCATAGTGCAAAAGGAATGACAGGAATAATACTGGCTGTGAGTGTTATCCATATAAGTGTGGTGGTTTAGTGATGTATCATGCAAATCCCAGTGGTGTTTTCCTGATGAGTAAAGATATTGAAGGAAGTAGGAAGAAAATTGTAGGAGTAGGCAGCCTGGTTGCGAGATTAAAATGATGATTTAACTGTTATTTCAGAGACATCATAAACTAAATTAAACCCAAAATATTAATGTAAGAGGCTACGATTTGAATAGCTAGTGTTATTCTTTAAATAGCAAAATAAAATTAGGGGTGGAGGTATTAATTTTATATCAATTGTGAGGAGTGTGTTAAAGCACATTCCAGGTTATTAAAAGAACTGGCTAATGAAATCTCAGTGGTCATAGCATAGTCTATGAATATTCAGGAACAGTCAAGGAAATTGAGGAGTGACATTGTCTTCAGAGAGGAAAAAAAAAAAAAAAAGTAGGAGTTTGGGATGTGCAGATTTAATCAGATCTATTTTGATCTCTAGAAAAAAAATGGAACAAAGAAATGCACACTAACCATCAGGAAGAAAAGCAATTAAATGAGTAATGTTCGATTTGGACCAGTAAAAAGCAAATCACATCTGGTAAATCTCATAAGAGATCTGTGAAAATGTTGTTTAGATGGAAGCACTGCAGGATGGAGCCAATAACTGGGCAAAGCTTCCTGAGCAAGTAAGTGTCAAGGTGCCAGAATAAATGGATGGGCAAGTGAGATTCTCCAAAGGTTGATATTTCATTAATAACCCAGAAGAAAAAACAGAGATTGTACTTATTATATTTGTAGATGCTTTCAAGCTGGGAGGGATTGCTGAAAGAAGACTTCAGATTTAAAATTACCCTTGTCCAACTGGAGAATGTTAAAAAGAAATAGATAGAATTCAACAAGTAGGACATAGCATGCTTCAGTAGAAATAAATGTCCATGCAGGGTTGGAAGCAATTGACTTCACAGCAGAAAACATCCTTGGTGTAATAGCAAATCATATTTAAACATGAACCACCAATATTGTGCTGTAGCAATAATCAAATCCCATAGAGGGATCTACATATGGAAATACAGCCATAGAGCAGAAAATAATCCTTTCATTATCCAGCTTTGGGGAGGTCTCAGCTGGAATAGATTGTCTTTCTTCCATCCTCCAAGACAGATGCAAACCGGCTGGAAAAATCAAATGGAAAAGAATCATCATAAGACTCAAAAATCTGATGACATGGGTAAAGGATAAATGAACTGGAGGTGGAATAATAAAAAGAGAAAAGTGAGAACAAATTTAAAAATATCTAAGATGTGTCAGCAAAGGTGAAGCACAGGCAATTACTGGAACAGATTTCCTGGGGGAGGTCTGGAATGCCTTTACCAGGGGATTTTGTGCACCTTTCCCAGGCCCCTGATTTCAGTTTAATTATTTAAGCTGGCATACAAATTTCTCCTGTCCTCCATGTGTTAATTTTTCTACACAGGATAGAGACAGGTATTTCTACCAAACTGAATTGGCATAATTCATGAACAGGAGCAGTTCTCAGAGGTTAACACTGTGCCTGACAACTGGGGGAAACTCACTCTGCTACCACAGACTTCTGCTTTGTTGGAAGTCAGGATTTCAACCACAGATGGGTACCAAGCAGTAAAGCTTGGCTATGGTAGAAATAGAAGGATAAATTCATTAAATGAATTAGTTTTGCCTTCTCATGGACTTTCATTAGAATTCTTTAGCCATGGCTCAACAGGTTTCTAGACAAGCAGACAACACATGGAGAGAAAACAATTTCCAGCTGTCATTGCTTGGCCTCTTGAAAAGCTCTCAGGGTAGTCAGAGCCAGGTAAGGCAGTCAAAGGATATGCAACAGCTTGTCCTTTGCTACGATTTTTTTCATAATGAATAAGGTATCTTGGAGGCAGGATTATGACCAACTGATACTTTCTCTAGTCTGGAATCATACTGGTGTTTCCCATGGTCAGGCACCTCACTGCCATGAAATGCCTCATGGTGCCAAATTCTGAAATCTGTTGGGAATAGAACATGGTGATACCAGTATGAACCTTCTGTCAGCTGAGTTACAAGAAACTTTATGTATCTTCTGGCAGTTAAGAGAGCATCAGTTTTAGAACAAAAAGCATATAGGAGCATTTTGCTATATAACATATATACTGCATTTGCTATAAGATTTGGTTTAGGCAGGGAAAATGGTACAGGTATTTCCCATATACATAATCTTCTCTTTGATTAAACCAGTTTGATGGAAATCTGTATGAGAATATGCATAGGTTTAAAGGGCATAGTCAGATACCTGGTACTCTGAGAATCTGCTGCAGAGATGGCTATGAGAAAAAAATTCATAAATGTGAATCATGCACTGTGAGAGATGAGGAGAAAGAATTAAAGAGGAAAATAACACTGTGAGGGCAGTTAAAGGAATAATGAAGCAAAGGGTTGGGGGGAGATACGAATTTTCTGAAAATATCAGGCGTAAGATAAATTCAAGATAAATTTTCACTGAGTAGTAGTAAACACTATTAAGTGTAACTGGAAGACAAGGGAATTTTATCCCATATCAGAACCTATTTACAAAAAAAAAAAATAAATACATGCTGTATATCTTCCTATGGCATGGCCATTTCTTCCTTCTTCCTTCTCTCTCAATACTCTGCTGAGCCTTTTTCTGTGTAGATGCCTCTAAGTCTCCTTGGCATGGCAAAATCTTTAGTTTTGAATATGGAGCTGTGGAAATTAGCAACCTTACATATCACTTGACTGTTCTGAAATTATTTTGAAAGGTTGTGCTTTAAAATATATATATCTTTATAAAAGCAAGGAAAGTATACTCAATATTAGTCATTTCAGAGAAAAAATTCTTATTATTTCAGAATTCATTTAAATTTTCTGTTGATCATTAAAAGCTTTGGTATCCTTAACCTTTCCACAGGGTGAAGGTGATGATAGCAAAACATCTCTGAACTGTCCATGGCATTAGATGGCACTATACCCATATAGTTTATGTCCTGTCCACCTGAAAATAATGGGAGCTCTATATCATGCTTCACAGTCATGTACCAGAGGTGGAGAGAACTGACATTTAATATTCTGTGTTAAGTGGGTACATTTCATAAGCCCATATGGATCAAAAATAAAAATATACTGGATGATGAAACTGGGGAATGGTTTAAAATAGCAGGAAGGGGAAAGATGACATTTGCATTCTGCCACATGTGGCACAGTAACTTTTGTTGACACTGGTTTCACAAGAAATGTCAGGAAACTTCCATTTTGTCTTAATTTTTCTCGGAGTATTTTGGCAGAAGATCTGAGAGAAATTGCAAGTAAATCAAATTGAACATACTGCCATGGAACTGATATTTAGAACTCATCTGATGGTCTAGTAGTTGTAATGCATTTGGAAAGCAATCCATGTTGAGGATTCAATGTATTTAAAATAAAGTTGGCAGGAACTGGAAGACTTGGACTGTATTACACTAATCTGAACTGGTGCCTCTGGCATGGCATATGTTTCTTTTCCATAAATGCTTCTTAATTACCACAATTATTGGTACTGAAGTGAAGCCTTCCTTTTATCAGCTACCAACTGATGCTTTACAAAGACTACTACTGACAAATACATCTTTGTTTTCACACTGTTATTCTTGATTTTTTCTTTTTCAAGTAATATATTCAAAGTCAAAACAGTTTTTACTGGAACTTCACATTAAATTTGTGATTGTAATAATAAAAAATAATCAGTGTCTTTTTTAGCCAATGTAGTTTCTGGCTAAACCCTTTTTGTTTGCAACTCTCCAGAATATCATAAGCAGATTAATATTAATATTAAAATAATGAAAAATAGCCATTGTACAAGATTCCCACTTTAAATGTATGTTCCATTCCCACTTTGAGCATTTCAGCACTTAACTGAGCATAAATTTAAGGTCCATCAAGAGTAGGAGTTGTTTATTTGTTTGATCATAATGTGAGACACATGAATACATCTGCATGAGTGGGATGGGGAATTCAGGGTAAATTCAAACACTTCTCAAAAGTTAGTATTTGAATCAATGAAAAAAACATACTTTAAAAAGATCTTCATATACTTTGTACTCTTCCTCTAAACTGGAATTGATCTGTTAGCTGACTTTTTTAAATTTAGGTTTTTATAGTCCAGAAAAAATATTGAAAATGAGAAGATAATATCTTTATTTTGTGCTGCTATTCACAGAGGCATTTTTGCCAGGTGTTTCTGCTGGTAACTACATTTGTTAAGAGTATATGTGTGATAATAAGAGCCATTTGTGCAACCTGATACAAACCTAGATTGAATGGATGCAATGAGAAGACAACTTTTAAGTGACTTTGTGAAATATTTCTTTAGATCCAGAGGAACCACTGTCCACAGAAGTCAGTTTCTATGAGGGGTTATACTGGATAGATTTGAAACCTGTACATTATTCAACTCCTTTTTGAAATTCTACAAGAAACTGGTGGAGAAAATTCTGCTTCCTTATTTGGGACTTAATGAAATTTTGACTACAATTCAACAGACTTCTTTACCAATTGCTTATTTAACAATATTTCCCAATATACACTGGAAGTTGAAATTTTCTTGCCACCACACTGTGAAATAATGATTTGCCTTGTAATTCTACAAGTTTTCAGCAAGGCAGACTGATGCACCTATAAAATCTTTAGTATCAGATTACTTTAGATCATTCAGTGATGAAAAATGAAGTAACTCTCTCCCCCTTGTCCTCCAAAAAATGCCTTACAGGTTGCCCAAGTGTGTGAAAACAAGGATGATGGGGTTTTTACTTCTGACTTGTAATCAGAAGGCTAAAAAATTCTTTTGGAGAAAAAGAAAGGGGGAAAATTTCACACTTGCTGCCTCCACAGAAGTTTCTACACCATCAAGTGTTAATGTGGCAATGCACACAGAGCTAAAAGTTCTTGAGGATGGAGCTATTATGGATGGAAACAATTTCTGCTCTCAGTGACTTATCCTCTTTGCAAGCTTCCTGCCTTCTTTTGCTCATTTTCCCAATTTATCTTCTCAGAGATCTCAGTATCTTTAGCTGTCACATGGAAGAAACTACAAAGCATATAAACTTATTTTTTTTTAATATTTTTGTTAGTGCCTGAAGCTATCTACTTATTAAATATATATGTGTGTGTACATATGTATATATATATATATTAAAGGGGAAACCACCCTTCCTCTCCTTTTTATTTCATCCAAAGCAGGATTAATTTTTACTGTCACACTGAAGGGAGTTTCCAATAGATGCATTCCTTGAGTCACTGGATTAGTTTAATCAACTTTGCTTTGAATTAAACAGATCACTTATGTCAAAATGTTAAAATAACATTATTTCACCTTGTAAGCTCAGTGAAATGCTTCAATTAGGAGTCTCTGAGACCCTCAAGAGAGCTATCAAAATAAGGAAGACTACAGTAGAGATCTCAAGAAGTGTGTTCATATCTGAAGGAAGAAATGGAGAAATAGAATGGAGAAATAGAAGAGCAGAATTAAGTCCATCTTTAGTTGATCTATTTAATCTCACTTTTTAATGCATTTTATTCTAATGGAGACAGAACAGAATGTCAGAAAAATGGCTGGGTTTTAAAGAGGTGTGTGGAAAACAACTGGCAGGTCTCTTGGCACCATTACATGTTTCTCAATAGCTATTGATTTTCACACCTAGTTTTTATTGATCTTGTGGGAATCAGTGCATAATTATTTTTTTTTAATGTGTTTTCAGCTCAGGGTTGTGGAGAAAAAAAAGAGTATCTAATTACCTGGGTAGGTTCAGAAAGGCCTAGGATGCATCTCTCTGTTTACAATAAATACACCTAGTATTTTTCTGGAAGAGTTTCCAAAATACAAGAAGCCTCAGGGTCCTTAAATATTTGGAATTAACAAACATTTCACCATTCCTGTAAGCTTGTTTCTACATACTTAGGGTTTTTTTAATGTTTTTAAATTCTAAGTAAATGAAAAAATTATTGTGAAATGTTAAAGCTAGCTTCTTATCTATTACATTTTTTAGAAGCTGCTGGTCTCATCATTTTTAGGTTATGTTTGCTCTTTATTTTACTGTGAAAAGAATCATTCAAGAATGAATAGCTAAATAATAATGTTGAAGAGTTTGAATTTAATTAATCTTTATCAGGGGCTTGCAGATAAAATCTGTCTGCCCTATAAATGGTCCTAGAAGTTTTCTAACTTTCAAATGTTTTTCTCTAAATTCTTTGGGCAAAGTAGGGAGGGGTTTTCCAATATACACTCTGTGATCTTAAAGCTTCCCAGATGAGCCTTATTCTCCACAGAGGAATAACTCCTAGCTCAGAAAAAGGGTAGCCAGTCAGCCTTCCCTCCTACCATACGGAAAGCTGACATTCCTATTTCCAAAATCCACCTTCTGGGGGAATAGGAAATAATTAATGCTAACAAACTATCAAATATACATGAGCAGACTCAACTTTTCTAAAATATCTGAGTATTGAAAACACTGTGGGAAGTGAGAGATTGTGGCTAAATGAAAACAGAAGAACCCAGATGAAAACTTCCCCAGCTCCTGTTGCAGCATCCCCTGGGTTTCAGAGGCTCAGGCCATGGGTTTGCCTCTCAAGCAGGGCTCTAGTCAGCAAGAAATTCAAGATGCAGTGGTTGAAAGAAGCAGAAATAATTAATAACACCCCACTAAGTTCACAATCTGGTTTATTTAGTTGGGAGGTAGAAATTCTGGCCAGCAAACATTTATAATAGCAATTCAAACTTTTTTTAGTAATGATTTTTAAAGTCTAGAAATTGTGGGTAAGATTGCTACAATATCATCAGATTGACTCCAGACCAAGGCAATTTTTTTATATATCAGTGACACATAATTAACTGGCAGTCAGCAAACTATAATAATATTATATAATATATACATTATTTATATATAAATATATATATATATAATTATACAGTAATAAAATAGATGCATTCCATTACTAAAAACTTGTGAAATGTTAACAAATTTTTAATCAAATGGGATGTACGGACTGAGATGTACAGACTGGGGCAGAGAAAGAAAGGGATAATGAAAGCTCATCATCACAGAGCTTGTATGAAGTGGGCAGCAAAATACCACAGGGATTAATATTTTAATATCATGGACATGGGAGAGGTAAGAGTAACATATTAACTGTATTTGCAAATGAATGCTGACCACTGAGTACATTCAAATAGTCCTGTGGACCCAAACACAGCTTTATTGAAACTATTGGGAAGTTATTGGCTTATCTCATAGAGGTGTAAAGGTAGAGAGATACTAAGATCATTGCCTCCAGGAGGAGAAAGGAGCTTGCCATCCAGGCAGCCCATTGTAAACTTTTTTGGCAGGCTACAAGTTGGACCTCTGATCAGAATTGATCCAGAAAAATAGTTAAAATCCAAAAGCATATTGTGGCTCCTTTTTGGGGTTTTCTGGGTGTTCTCTTTATTATATTTCCAACTTCCGAAACCATATGACAAATTCAGAGTGAAGAACATTTCATGATTCCTGTAATCCTTCCTGAGCAGCTCTGCAAAGATGTTTGTTTACTCTTGTGGTTTTAACATCACCTTTCCACAGCTAAGACAAGCTCATTCAACAGTAGACAAATACTAGAAGTTAAAAATGCTCTGATCAAATCTAAGAGACTCATCTTTTAAGAAAGAGGCTTTCCAGGTGGCATTTTATCTTTTTCACTTAGAGTGAACAGATATCAGCTTACTCTGTGTGCTGGCAAAGTAACTGAGCTGATGTTCATACCCTCTTAATCTTTAGAGGATGCCTGTCATTAAGGCATGGAGTGCTTGTTTGTTGTTAAATTTATAGGCAGAATCAAAGAATATAAACCACTTCAACTTTCTCACGTTTTTTTCCCTTTCATTTGCATTTCTGGAGTGTTTTCCTGCCACTAAATAGCCTTGCCCTTCACATTATTATATTTTTAGAAAGCTTTAAAAGTGCATAAGGTATGCTTAAACATTATTTCCCTTTGATACAGAAAAGAAGTTCTACAACTTCTCATTGACAGAGACCATGTCAGAGACAGGACCAGTCAGGAGACATTTTTGACCCTGCTGCTAGGCAGATATATGGTAACTTAAAGTATTCTAAGGAATATTTATCAGGTGTAGAGCTTTTGCTTCTGTGCAAACCAAATTGTGATGGAATAATTTCAAACAAAGAAGATTTTTTAACAGTAGACTTTTTGTTCAGTCAGCTGTACAGTATGCATGCTATTAACTCATAAAAATCAACATTCATATTTTAGGAGCTCACTCCAAAGAGAAAATTTCAAGAAATGTGTCATTTTTTTTCACCAAATAGGGAGTTTACAAGAAACCAGAGTGTGTGTACATTATATGTATTTGTACAGACTCTTTCATTCATTCTTAGTCATAGAGGGACTTTGTCTCATTTATGGCATTAATTTCCCTGACACATAAGTCAGTGGAACAGACACTGGGGTCTGAAGAATATTATTTGCCATTTGCATATTAACCCAATTTGTAATCCTGTGTAAATCAGTTTTTATCTGTCTCTTGTATACTACCTTGACACTGAAGAAAAAGATGAGATTTATAAAGTGTTTTGAAAACTGGGGATGACTGGAGCCCTTCTGCTCTTTGCCTTTATTTCTGCTTCTCTTCCAAGATGAGAAGTATTGGTGAATTTTTGCACGAAACTGTAGCTGTTTTGGAAGAAAGTGCAGATTCTGTTTCCATAGCACCCTTTTCTGAATGTCATTTTTTTTTTTTTTTTGTTCTTAAATTCCTCCTTTGTGAAGCATGTTCCTTTTCTTTCAGTATTTCTATGGATAAGAAAGTTCCATTGTCTATATGTCTTAACAGAGGAAACACATAGATTTATTAATATTTTTAAAAGTCAGAAGTCCTTTTCGGAGTTAGATCTCAACAGCAGAAACCTTATATGAAAATGAAATAAACACTAAATGTTTGCCAACATCTCGAGCCCAAATAAATCACTCTACAATTTTTTTTTTACAAAAAATCAACTAGAGGGATTGTAAACAATTTTTAATCTTTTTAAAAAATCTATATCAGAGGTTAAAACTGTATTTCATGGAACAAAAGTCCATTTTTTAACTGTCAGCACTTTAATTCATGCTAACAAGTGTATTGTGATTCAACTGGACATGAGGTTAAAGAAGCCATTAGAGGTTCAAGGTTAAAATAATGGCTGGGATTTGTTGCTACATTTAATTGGAGACAACTCCAGGCCACTGGAATAGGGTGAAGGTCTCTTCATGTCCCTTTCAATCTCTCTGCCTTCCCTAGCTTGGTTTGTCAAGAACTTGTCTTTGGCTTGGAGATGTTCCCATAGGTCCTCATGGGCTCCTTCACTGGGAATATTCCCACCTCCCTGCCAAGTTCCATGCACACAACATCTCTGATCACAGCCTTGCTGATGCTCAGCTGCCACTTCACAAGTTGCTGAACGTCTACTCAGACACTGCAAAAAACAAATCAACACAATGAAAAGTAAAGTCAGAGAAATTTTTCTTCCTATGTTTTAAGTTGCAGTGTGCTGCTTCTCTTTAAGACCTGAAAAAATTCTGTATTCCTGAAAGCTTGTCACTCCCTACCTGTATTATTTGCTCTACCAAAACATATTACCCCTCTCTATGAGAATTGCTCCACTGGAGAGGTTTATTTTTGAGTTAAATATATAAATCTCTTCAGAGTAGAAATTTTTGTAGATATCTGAAACTACAAAGTGTTTGCCAACCACTTACTTTACAATATTTGATAAAAATTAATACTTGAATACTGTTTAATAGGCCTGGGTGCCTGTACTCTTGCTTGAACCTGGATGCCTGGCAAGCAATGTCCTTGTGCAGCTCACACTTTTTTCTTTTCCTTTTTTCTTTTTTTTTTTCTTCTTTTTTGTAACAGCTATTTCAATGCAGATTCACTAAACTTGTTTAAACTTTTTATTAAGCTGTATTAAGGATTATTTTTTAGGGGATGTTATGATTATATTTACCTGTGCACAACCATATGAAATGCAACATTTAGAACTTTAGAAGCGAATGCACAGAAAATCAGGATATGCTGGAGGTATCCAAGAATATTGCCAACCTGGCAATGTTTTTGTGCCTTTTTCAAATATATGTCTCAGAGCTATAAATATTAATTTCTAAAATAAATTTATTTTAATCCTTCTCATAGATCTATTGTGTTTGTTTCCTGTGGTCACGTGGTAGCATTTTATGAGAACAAATGTTTATGTAAAGAGAATTTCAGAGTCATGAGATTTTGGAATGCATGAGCAGACATTGACAACACATCCTGAATTTGGAAACGCAAGCATCAGGATCACTCATCCAGTCAGGGAACAAAAACCAAATCCCAGGACTGCTGAGTAGAACAGCCACAGAGAAAAAATCATGCAGCAAACAGAAACAAGAAAGGAATGAATGGAGTTTAGGAGTGATGGTAGCTTAATTCATTTATAAGAGGGAATTAACAGAAAGATATTTTTTGTACTAAATAAATAATAGCCTTCGTCATAAGAAAAACTCAGCATCAGGCTTGGGTCCAGCTAAAAATTAGAGTTCTTGGAGAAGTGATGAAAATAAATGATCAGTAACTACTTGTGATGTTTGAGAAGTTCAACAATGACTTTTCAGTTACAGAAGTTTTCAGTAGGGATATTTCAGGGCTATTTGGGCTTGGGGTGGAACTCAGCTGCAGTGGGAGGACATCCTGCAGCTGGGATTTGAGGTAAGCCCCCAGTTATGAAGAGCAGCAAGGAGAGTCAGAGCAGAGAACTGGTTCCTATTCTTAAAGTCCAGCTCAGTAACATAGGTAAAAGATTGGGAGTCATAACATGGAAGAGAGAAAACCAACATTTTTAGGAGGCTGATCACTCCTCACATATTGAGAAAGGCTATCTCTGTGAGAATTTGGGGAAGATGCTGAGTGAGACCAGAAAAAATGCTCCTTTTCTTGGTCTTAGGTGTAAACCCTGCCATATCATTACCCAGAGAGACATAGCTGGGAAAATCAGATGAGCAAGTGGTGAATAAGTTTTAGAATGATGATTTATTGTGTGATGTTATTTGATCTGAACAGATTGTTAGAATGAGGCTGTGCACTCAGAAAAAAAAAAATCCCTAGTAAGTTGTAGTCATTGGTGATGTAGGAAGCTGTGATTCATAAAAATCAGGTTAATTGTTAGGGGGAAGAAAGTAAGATGTTCTAAAAAATATATGTATAATCATTTTCTCTCATCTGAGAATCAATACTACTCCTAAATTTCTGTGTTTCAAATGAGATTTCTGAAGGATATATCTTTTCTATTTATGTATAAGATCACATCTACTGTCTCTAATTATCATGTTGCAGTGACTTCTTATTTTAAGACTTATTATTTAAATGCAAGAGAAAATCATAATTTTTGAAAATGAGTTTGTCATTTCAGGTAGTAATTTTTAGGACAAAGCCAGAATCATTGTCTCCATGAATCCAGAAGGCATCAAACCTCATCTCATTGCTTAGACTAAAAATTCTGTGACAGTTCTGTAAATCTTTGCTTAGACTATATTGCTATTACAAATTATTGTAAAATTCATATATAACCACAGGTTGAAACACTGGGACCCAAAACTTTCTACTCAGGGGCACATGTTTGGACGCTCAGGGGTAAAAGCTGCCTGCAGAAATTATTCAAAATTTTGGGGACAAAATCATGTCCATGGGCTACTAGTAGTGGGCTTCCCTCACACTGCTGTTTGCCCCCATCTCAGGCAGCACTGCAAGCTCAGACACCAAACAACAGGGTCACATTTTCACTCTAGAAACTCAGGTATTTCCACACATGATGATCTTTAGAGCATTTGGCTATTAATGACCCAGATAAGATTTCTATTTATGTTAGGATTTAGTGCAAAAAGCCAATATACAAGACACAA
Organism: Heliangelus exortis; assembly: GCF_036169615.1. Classification (NCBI taxonomy): domain Eukaryota; kingdom Metazoa; phylum Chordata; class Aves; order Apodiformes; family Trochilidae; genus Heliangelus; species Heliangelus exortis. The sequence continues at coordinate 6,985,816 of NC_092424.1, read as the reverse complement.
TATTTCTTTTTCCTTTTCTCCACATTTTGGTAATCTATTCTGCTGTACCTGAGTACATTGTAATTTGCATTACTTCATTAGGAAGGTAATTGCATTCATTAAATGCAGAAAATCACTTGCCATTGTGATATGCAATGGATTCACTAAAATCAGTAGAAAAAAAAACCCAAGAGAGTATATGGTAGAAGAGGGAGAGAAAACAAACTTAAACATCTCACAAAGTAATATTCATTCAAGCTGCTAAGTCTTTTGTTCAGACTTTAATAAGCTTATACAGTGATAAGTCTAAACAGGAGAAAGGTGTAGCCCAGGACTTCTTAAACCATTTAAATCTTATTTGCAGTAATTTATTTCAGAGGCAGGAAAAGTTTCTGTCTCTTACCATTTGGGTCAAGAGAATAAAAAATCAGTTTTAAAAGAAGGAGGAAGAAGGAATTAAAGGGGTGGAGGGGAAATAAGTTTCCCATTCAGAGGAATAAGATTTTATTAGTCCAAGGTCCATTTCTAAGCCATAATTAAAACCCATCAAGCATATAATATGTGTGAGTACTCTGAACTACTAAGTGCAGACACCACGGTGTATTTTTCACTTGCCATTATTAGACTAAGACAACTTTCACAGGAAGTATAATGGGCATTAAAATTACTTAGTGTCAAGTTCACACAGAAATAATAGTAGTGTATTACTGCAAACCAACATTAAAGTTCATTAACTTTAAGAAATATTTTGCTCTGTCTAATTATTAGCTATTCTTCTTACCTTTTATACCAGTACTTATTTAATTGCCATTTTCTTTAGATAGAATATATGGAATAGCAGAAACCAACATACTCTCTTTCAATGTCCTTTTTGTGGCTGCAGGGGAAGAAATGACAGAAGTACTGAAGTGCTACATGGACGTTTTCCCTTCTGTGTCTATAATCCTGTGTCATAAAGGACTAAAAAACATGGTACCATTTGACAGGTGTTGATTGTATGCCATATGCATCATGCAAACCAATGATAATATTAAGCTTAATGAAAAATTAATGTAGTTAGCAGCAATAGAAAATGAAAATTCCATGTTGAATTCTGGTTTAGGTATTTTGGGGGGGGGTTCTGGGTTTTTTTGAGAGAAAAAATATTTTATATCATAGCATTACAGTCACTCACAAGTCCAGGATATTGCCAACCCTGACCAGACACCAAAGTCCTGCAGTCTCCATCTTCTGATAACAATGACCAAAGCATAAAATTTATTTATTATTTTTCCTCTTTTCAGTGAAGATTTCTGATTCACATCACTGGAGAGAGAAGAATGACTGCAGCTACAGACTGAAAATTTAACTTACCTATTTTGAATATGGTGCAGAAACTGTTATACCTCTGGAGTCCAGCAACAGATTGTAAGGTATGTGCATATTTGCTCTTAATTCTCAGACCTGTTTTGGTTCACATTACAGTGTAATTCTAATGACTTCAATGGAGGTTCTCCTGGCTGATTTAATCTATTCCTGCCTCATATTCAGAGTGCTGTTGGGAAGCCAGAACACCATGCTCTGCCCATATGAAGAGCCACATTGTTCTGCTAAGAAATTAAATCCACAAAAATAATTTTTTCTTGTTTTCTTAGGCAGGTTTCATATGGGACAGCAGCATTTCAAGGTGGCAGCACTTTACCCCAGCGGTTTCCCCCCTGAATAGCAGAGAGTCACAAAGTGTTTATAGTGTGTGGGAATGAAATCCTATAAATCATGTGCACTTGGTACCCAGCACCCAGATCTTCAGAGATTCCTCACCCTGGCACCAAGGGTGCTCACCCAACAAAATAGGTGTGATCTCCACTGTTCTTTGAAGATTTCCCTAATTTGGCCCTTTCCTGCAGGCAGCCATCCATTTCCTTTTCCCAGACCATTGTGGAGTTTTAGAATATCTCCTCTTTTGGCAGGAGAATGAACAGGAAAAGTGAAGTTAAAAGCAGTGCTCTGCTGGGAATACTCAGTTTCTTGAAAGGAGTGGTGAGTGACTGGTAACTGCTTTGTGGTCCACCCTGTGAAGGTTGTGTTGCTTTGTTGCTTTATTTGAAAGCTCTGCTTGGGAATCATGCTTGGCAAAGTTTCCAATTCATTGTTGGTATCAAAGTCTGAACAATTCTAGAAGGTGTTGCTGATGAGGCCAAATCAGTATGGTTGGGATATTGATTCAAGGTTATATGACATTTTTTTCCAAAGACTTTTTTTTTTCCCTGAAGAAGAGTCTGGATATCAGCACATTATCTTCACATAGGATGTCCCTGAGAAAAATGAGGATCATTGGATCCTGTGGGAACAACGAGATGCATTCTAACCTCAGATCAGAGTTAACCAGTTTATGAGCTATTAGGGATGAAAAGGTGCAGCAATTGATAATGACAAGCAACAACCTTTTTATTCAGTCAGAGTAAAAATAGATTTTCTAACTTCAAGGGAAGGGTATTAGTAGTAGTTGAGCCTGAAAGCTGGAAGTGCATGGCACAAGGAGAGGGAGCATGGGCAACCCAGTGTCTCAGGCAGATTTTGGAGAGCAGAGAGGGCAGCATTACATAGCACCCATGAGCTCAAACTCCAGCTGTGGGCTGACCAGACCTGGGAGAAAGGTACTCATGAGTCAGTTGGAAAAAGAAAAAAGAGAAGAAAAAAGAGAAAGAAAAAGAGAAGGCTGAAATTTTGCCCACACATTAATGGAGGGAAAAAAAGTAATTTGGATTTACTTTTTTCTGCAGGAAATATGAATATCAGTGAATGGAATCCTTAAAAATAACATAATCCTGTCTTTTTATAAAGAAGGAGGACTGACTGCATGGCCTAGACTAGTCCTGTTGCTGTAAGCAAATCTTTACAAGATCCAAGATGAGCAAGTGATCAGTGAAGAAAAAATACTGGAAAGATAAGAGGGAGTCCTAGGACTTCAGCAGGAGGAAAAAGATCTCTACAATATCAGCTGAATCTTGAGTCATTTGCAGTCCTGAAAAGCATACACATTAGTGGGTGCTGCTTCTCCCAGAGATACCAGGTAAACCATAAACTAGTCCATATAATACAGTGAAATATATAGCTATATGTAGAAGAAATGGAGGGTTTTGCCATCAATTTTGGGGTTTTCTTAAAGATTGGTATATATGGTATATATGATATATTGGTATATATGATAAAAGCCAATGTGCTTTGAATTTTGGAGTAGATATATGTCACAGTTTTAGCCAATAATCAGATGATAGATGCTCTAAGTTATTCCACCACTGGGTTCCCAAGGGAAAATAAAATGTGAATAAGGGAGAGAAAATTTAAGGTTAGAAGAAAAATAGAGTCGATTTAATGTAGTAGTAATAATAATTAAGGTAAATTACAAATATATACAAATATATAAATAGAGAACCCACACTTCTCAGCTGGTAATTACTTTCCAACCAGAAAAGTCCCAAACTGGTCTCTGCAGCAGATTGGGTGCCCAAGTCCAAGGTCCCAGTGACAGTCCACAAAAGCCTGGGAGCAGCTGTGCCAGTTCTGCTCAGGGAGACATGAGAAATGACCCATTAGTGTCACTGTCACATCCCCCAGTGTCACTGTCACACCCACAGCCCAGCAGCTGCTGGGGGAGTCCTGGGCACTCTCAGGTCTGTCTGGCAACTCTTGTCCTGGTCCTCTCAAACCAGGATGATGAAATACTTGTTACTCAGAATTAAGGCTTTCACCCAAACACACTGCAATCTTTTTTTTCTCTCTCTCCTTCTTTCATGCAGCTTCTTTTGAGAGCGTATTTTTTAAACTGTCTTAAAATTAATTCAGAAAAGTCTGTCTCCGAGTGATTGAAATGATAGTGTGCCCAGAGGGGAAAAATCATTAAAATGATCTGAAGTCAACGAAGTTTAATGAAAACTAATATATTGAAATAAATGTAATGTGACATCTGATATTTCTAAAATAATTGATTTCCATTTGTTAAATTAAACAATTGCATCTCAGAATTATGATTCACAGCACTCTCTATTAGTTTCAAAGAAGATAGCTTACACTTAATAGATGGTAGTTACCACTGGGTGGAAAATATATGGCTTGTGGAAGAGAGAAGCCTCCAAGGAATGTTATATTTGTTGTAAGAGAGATGAAAAAAATGATCAAACTATTCTCTCACTGCTAAATTTTAATAACTTATGGTATGATATGTGTCTGCAGTTAAATACTAAAATTTTTAGGTATCAAAAGTTTATTTATTACTGAAAATATCCAATAAGGATATTTAAGGAAAACAGCCTAAAGATTGCAATAATACAGTAACTCTTTCTGAACTTGAGATTCACCTCTCTGTGCTTCATCAATTGCTAAAGAATGTTCAGGGTTTGAGCACCGTCCCCTGATGTCTAATCACAACATCCTTGGCATGGGGACATGGAGGGGACACGAAAGAGACAGAAGGCACAGCATTAAACCAAGTGGTGTGGAGAAGGGCTATACCCCTGCTGCCACCTTCAGAAGGCTTTCCAGCTGTCAGCCCTTGCCCTCATGTTTTACTAATATTGATCTTTATTTTTCATAAGTGATACTACTGGTTTCAGCAAGAGTGTCACCAGTAAGTGTCTTGTAAGAAAAGGAGAAATGCAAATGCTGTCAATAAGACAGGTGAGTATGTAGGGGTCTTGATTTAAAAAAAAAAAAAAAAAAGAAAAACCAAAACCAACCAAACAAAACCCAAAACCAAACAAGCAAACAAACAAACCCCCAAAAATCCTTTCCCAGAGCCAAACAGAACGACAGATTCTGGGAAAGAGAAATAAAAAATGGTTGTGTCATACTTCCATGACTCCTGAACAGCTAGAAGATGCCATGAAGACTATGCTGGAATGATAACTGGGAAAAAAATGAGAGAGTTTAGAGGTAAGGAAAATAACTTTGGGTCTTTTTCTTAAAACCAGGAAAAACTTGTTTGGTTACTCTCATCAAAAAACTTTCCCAGCTCACTGAGTAACCTGAGTATTTTCCAGAGAAGACAAGGGTTCAGAACTGTTCAGGCTTCTGGTTCAGAAATATCTCCTTAACTTCAATTGCATTTTTATACCTCCTATGTTTTAATTTGGTGGAACCTTTGTAATCATCTGAGCCAGTCAGGTCCTTGTCTTTGCAGAAATAGTGTCAGAAAGCAACAGAATTAGATTTTTTTTTTTGTGTTGGAAACATACATCAAGCCCCCTAATCTCTTTGGGATATCAGTCTCTCTGTTGTACACAAAACTGGCTTCAGGAAGACATATCTTGTCTGTTCCTTTTCCAAACCACAGTTATAACAAAAATACAGTTTATAGAAGATAGAGTGATAAAATGATGGAAAAAGAAGAAATATACAGGGCAAGAAATTTTGTTTACACAGTACTTTATCTTGTGAAAATGGAGCTTGTATCTCTTCTTTTCTCCTCTGAATGCCTCTAAGTCTATCAAAGCTGAAATTCCATAGTTTAAATCAGGAATAGACTAGAAATTCAAAACCATAGACCAGATGGTTTGCTTTCATTAATCAGAGAAGGTTAATATATGGATTAGCATTTTACCTGACCAGTACAACACCTGATCATTAGAATTAGGGTTTATATAAAGCAATAGATCAAGCAATAGATTAAGCCAGAAGACTAGGTCTGATCCAAAAAAATACTGTGTTGAATTGGGGGGGATGGGTAAATTATTTTTCCAGACTAAAAAATAAAAGGAAGAAGCAGAATTAAACTCAACCCTTCCTGCATGCTGCTATGATGCCTCCCAGGGAGAGGTGTTTTTTAAAGATAGCCAAAATCAGGCAATTCTGACAAACAGTGACTGTGTAATCCCCCTGATGTAACATTCAGCTGAATGGGAATTAACTTATCCTGGTCCTGTAATTCAGTGTTCATCCACAGAAGTTTAATCATATCAACACATCATTAGAGTGCATGTTAGGTGGGGAATGAACAGGGTAACTTGATGTTTTTTACCACTGACCTCTGCTGCCCTGAATCACTCTATTTAATCTGAATTTTCCAAATATTTTTCCCTTTTTTTTTTTAGTTGAGTTTTTTTATTATTCTGCTGGTAATATGCTCTGTTATTAGGAACCTACTCAGTATGATTTAATAGTTGGGAGCTGTTTTACACAGTGATTTGTATTTCAGAAGAAGAAAGTTCCATGATCCATGTTTCATTTTCTCTAGCAATAACCAAAATGCAGCTATTTATTTTCATGACCCTGGATGCCATACTCCAAACAAGAAGTTATGACTATTTCTCACACTTAATACTTGTTCTTGTAAAAATGTTCCTCATTACAATAAATCTTTCTCACAAGTCTTTCATTAGGAAATCCCACTTGGCTATTAAACAGTGCTAATGTTTTCTTGCTGCATTTAAAAATGAATAATTCATATCTTCTATGATAATAAACTAGGATGATAAGTTAGAGGGCAGAACAAATACATAGTTATGTCCTATTTTAGGTATTTTATCATGTGCAAGCTACGTGGGATGTTCTGCCTTTTCAGGATGAAAAACCTGAGCCTGCTTCTTTATTCCAATTGCACAAACTTAGCAATTCACTCTCTTATCTTTATTGCAGTTATAACCAATCACCCAATTTTATTGAAAAGAGATAAAAGTCACTGGAGACAAAGTAAAAGATTCATTTAACTGCTAATAAAAATTGAATAAATAAGCAAGAGGAGAGGTTTGTCCCAGTTTAATTAACATAATTTGTGGCCCATAGGATTGGGGAAAAAAAAAAAGAAAGATTAATCCTAGAGGAAGTAACGGGGTATTAGGGCTTGATAAAACTGCTACTTTCAGCCAAGTTTCCTTGTAACACATCCTTAATTAACACCCCATTATTTGTAAGTGTTGCCAAACACCCATAAAAAGCCTATTCCAGTTCGTTAGAGTTAATTAAACAGAGCTGCATCCTCCTTTACAGAGGATGCTGCCACCTCCCCTGTTCCTCTGCCCTTCTCCCCAAGGCAGGTGCTCACAGCCACCCTCATCTGCTGGGGACAGACAGGGTGGGCTCCTACCCAGCTTGGTGCCATCCCCACCATGTCCTCAGATGCCACCAATGCCACCCATGTCTCCTCACTGCACCCATGGGCTCCCCGCCTGGGCCTGGCCTCCTCCTGGTCCCAGCCTTCGAGACATGGGCTCTGCACTCCAAGGTCCTCTGCCCTCAGCACCACAACAACTTTAATCCCCTCCTGTCAGAGGGCAGAAAGGCTCTGGGAAAAAGGGAAAAAAAGATTTTTGTTGCCCTTGCTGCGTGTTCTGGCAGAGAGCAGAGGCCCCCAGAGCCAGCCCATGCACCAGGTCTGGGGCTGTGCCAAGGGAGGCTGAGCAGGCTCCAGGGAGTGCCACAGATCCCTCCTTTCCTTCCAAATGCACCCCACCTGGACAGAGGAATAGCAGAGTCACCCAAAGGTGAGTACAAATGCTTCCACTTTTTCTCTCTGCCTGCTTTGCAGCCTGGGGAAGAGTACTGAGCCACAAAGGTAAGGTGCAAATGTAGTGCCCAGAAAGGGCAGAGCTGGTTGGAAACATCTTGTTTGGTTAATGCAGTCTGCCTTGTCTACACCACTCTTATTACTTTTGTCTGGGAAATGTAATTTTCTAATTGAAAGTAGTTCTGACAAAGTCTGTGGCCGCACAATATACAGGAGGAAAAGTTTTCTGAAGTGTAGCCCAGGATAAAGAGAACCAGAGGCTCAGACCAAACTTTACAGGGCAGGGTGGGAGCAGCCAAGTAAGGACAACTCTTTGTTGTTGTGGCTAAAACACCCTCCAAGTAAAAGTGTAAGGAATATCAGCTTTTGCCTTCTGAAATAAAAAAAATATAAATATAAAGCTTACATGTATGTACAGAAGTATGTCTATAACCGTGTGTGTATATACACACACAGGTAGAGAAAGCCAGGTATTCTGTCTCCCTTTTGTCCTCACTGTGCCTATTTTCTTTCTTTGGGAAAATAATATTTCAGTGAAGAGTTACTGTGATCTTAAATTATAACAAATAAGAATCATCTCGTAAGAATCATCCATCCTCTCGACATAATCATTGATTTCTTACTGTAACAGAGGTTATCCCTCTCCAGAACTTCTGCTGATTATGTTATTTTTCCATAGTAATAAATAAATAAGAGATGCTGGGAGGTATTCTTTGTCATCCTTGTAGCTCTTTCTCAAATTCCCGTTTGACAGCACAGTGATTTAGAAGCAGAATGTAAAGTTTATGGAAGATCTGTTTTTTTGATGGCAATATTTGATAACCTAATCTGTTCTGTTTGTGACTCGAAAAGTTGCATTTTCAGTTGCGGATGTTCGTTTCTTATGAATCTTGTTTGCTATCTACCCACAAAGAAAATGAAAGAGATATTGAAGCTAGAACACATTTCTACATCTCACAGTAGTAAATTTCCACAGAAAGTACCTATCTGCCTCCATAGATTGAACAGATTAATGAAACTATCATCAGTGAAAGTGAAATAATTTCATGCCTTCATAGCAGATAATTGATGTTTGTTTTCTCTTAATCTTGCTTGCAGACAAAACAGATTTCTTCCAGGCTACCTTTTAACTGAGAGCTTAAATAAAGTGAGAGAGTTCTAGATTTTAATCTTAAATTTACGGTCAGGAGGTCTTTAAGGAGAAGGACAAGTCTGTAGAGCAAAGGTAAATAACAACACAGAGGATTTCTATGGGAGATGTATGTCTGTCTAGAAAGAGTTCTGCAATGCAAAATGCAAGAGGAATAATTTCCTTGTCTGCTAAGAAAATAAAAAAATATTATTTACTCCTAAGTTCACTGAAATTTTTGTTTCTGGTCTGAGCTATTATAACAATAAGCCTGAAAATATCCTTCTATTCTAGAGTAGTGGAGAGAGGTGACTATGGCTGGTCTGCTCAGCTTCTCCCATAGTTGCTATTGCAGTTTTTCATTTGAAAAAAGTGGGGTTTTTTAGCACTACTTAAAATAGTAGTGGAGACAGAATTAGATTTTCCTCTAAGTGAGATCTTTCTAAATTGGATAAGAAACATATTAACAATTGGAAAAGTAGTGTAGCTTCTGACAGTGCTGAAAAACCTCCACTGAAAGATGCAGCCCACCTCAAATCTTTCAACAGTAAGTAATGGGGAGGAAAATCCCATTGTCATTTCAGAACAATCCAATTTACTTCTATCCTGAAAGAACATGTCAATTGAGGAATATTAATTTGATGTAAATACTTTGAGCATTGTAATGGAGAAACAAGAATCATGTCTTATTCAGAGAATGCAGGCTTAGGGTTAAAGTGTATATGTGCAATTTTTCTTTTCAAGATAATTTCTGTTGATAGTGTAAGAACTTAGATAAGGGAGTGTATGGAGAGGGTACTCAGATCTGGGAGATCCAAAGCTATCATAAGTAGAACAATAGTATACCAAATACACAAGGTATTTTAAAAGTGTGTGTGCAATACTATTAACTCATGGGTATCAACCAGAGATATAAATATAGGCATGTTCTCCTGATATTTAAGATTTGGAACTGTTAATTGATTACAGTGAGGTATGAATGCAGTAAATATGTGGGGTTTTTTTTGTAATCTACCTTTAGTACATTGACAGCAGCATATCTGAATGTATAATCAAAATTATATCAGATAACTCTGAGCCCCAGTTGTTGCATCCCACCATATAATTTTGTGAAGAACCAAGTACATCATCAGGTTATTACCAGAGGCATGTGTCTGCAATGGAGTAGAAAAAACAGATTTTAACCAAGGCTGTGTGGTGGGTGACACTGTAGAGAAGATCCCTCCACAGCTGGTGACCTTCTGCTATCGTAGCTGGTTTGTACATAAGTGAAAGGGACTCTTAACTGAAAGAAAACCTGAGATCCTTTATTTAATTTGCATGAGTACTGTAAAATTTTCTCCCTGTCCTCTTCTGTCTGCTTGTTACATTCTGCCTGAAGGCTGTAGAAGAGGTAGGGGAAGTGAGTTAGCAATGGAGTATGGAGAACAGATTGATGACAGCCAAATGGGGGACTAGAGACAGCTGAAATCACAACTGGATATTTGAGACCCAATTACTGGGGAAGTAACAGGCAGTGCTAATTTCATCAGACCTGTAAGTACTGACCAACTGCTCAAGGGAGTAACAGATTCTCTGAGCAGCACAGCAGTAAATTGAACAAGAACAGGCATCAGCCCAAAAATGAGGATAAGAAAACAGCTCTGTCAAGGAACAACTGTAAGATTAATGCAAAAATACAGTTTTCCAAATTAAGGTGAGTTTATTCTAGCAGAGACAGAACAGATAGAAGAAAAAGTTAAATTATTGTAATATGAAATATAAAACCCAAACAGAATAAATCATATATATACATATAATACAAGCTTTAAATGTAATGCACATGGAATTTGTGGTAACAATTCCAGAAGAAGGGTTCAAAAAATTTGTTCTTAACAGTCTGAACACTGATAGCTACTCCTGATACAGGTTAAGTCCCTACATTGCAGCTTCCATGACTGACCACAGGAACTGCTGTTATTATTGAACTATAAGGTGTTGACTGGATCTTTACCTTACACAGAGGTCCACTTAGGGTTCAACATTTAGATACTCCTGTCTTTAAACCCTGGAAAAGCTCTTTCTGTAAGATTATTTTTCTTTTCCTGAAAGTATACCTTCAGAGTGTGTTTTAACTCTGCAGAACATCTCAGACTAGGAATAACCCAGAAATCAGCAGCAAGCTCTCCAGGATTTTTGTGTACATCAGATGCCTGTACTTTTTTCTTTACAATGAAACATTTTTCTTCATCTGTGTCAGTATTAGAAGATATACATTATTATCATTCATAGCTACTTTATCTTCAAATTTTAATGGAGTCTTTCTCAAGGCTTTTGTTGACACTGTCAGCTTCACTGGGCTCACTTAGACCTGGAGGAAACTCTTTCTATGTTATCACATCACTTTATAATACATTTTTCACTCCACTGTAATGATCACAACCCATCTATGATGTCAATATTTGGCATTTCTGAAGCACAGGTTCAGTGCCCAGGGGCAACCATGGCATTTAACTGCTAAGTATGCAGTATAGCAAAGCAGATCAAATCCTTCTAAACCAGAGCATAACTGAGAGGCAGTAGCACAGATGTCAATAACTAAATCTTTGTTTCAGCAGACCAGCTGAAGCTGCAAATATTAAGTTCCACAACAGCTTCTCAGTACAGCCTACAAAATACATATCTTTGGCAAGGTATCTCTTTTTGCTAACTGACTTTTTTGAGAAAATGTTTATTAGACTTGGTCATGGAGTAACATGGGACTAGTAGCCAGTAACAGTTAAGAGGATTCCTTAAAGATGTCATGCTCCATTGTATAAAATTTCAAGGAAAAAGAGTGAACTTAGGTCCAATGAGGAAATATTTTGATTTTTCTTTATAATTTTTAAAAAACTCAATCAAATTTTTTTATTGTTGTCCTTTATTTTAAGATCTCTTAGGTAGGAGTACACCTACTAACTTTAAAATATATGTAGTGATTTTTTAGCTTGTAAAAGCAGTGGAGATTACTCCCAAGAGAGTCTTCTTTATTCCTCATTTACCATACTATTCATGTTTCAAAATTATCTAGATTCCCACTGCTATGTCTAATAATTATTACTTACTTTAATTAGAGTGGGCAAATGCAAATATATTATTAGTGCTGCAAACTATTATTTTAAGGGGTTGATGTATTCATTTCCTATCTGGTTTTCAGGGATTAGAACAGTTTAGATAAGAATAGAAAAATTAACATGTGTTGTAGAACAGCAGAGCTGTGTCTTTCATACCTGAATTACACTTGGTTTAGTTCTTTTTTTTATATAAATGCACATTAGAATTGACAACTCACTAATTAAAGTGCTCAGTTTTCCAGATTTTGTGTTCTTGGAAATTCTGTTTTACCTTGGTGCATATTCAGCAGCATAATGCTGGGGTAGCAGTTATTCCTCTTAATTTATACATCCACAGGTAGGTGTTTATTTTTTTCAGCCAGGCTGATATCTGCTGTCCTTCTGACTCATTGAGGACAGTGGCAACTCAAGTCCATTAGTCCAGATGTATAATAAGCTAAAAGGGAATTTATAAATCTAATCTGGAAAATGCAGTGTATTAAATTCTGCTACTATATGCACTGGTTCAACTTCAGAATTTTTATCTACCTACAAAATGTAAAATATTTGATTCCTGACATATACTGGGGAAAAGTCACTAAAGGTGTAGGTATAGTAAGCTAAGAGCTGGCATGAAAATATGTTGTTCTCTGCAAAGAATGCACTCTTAAATTATAAATCATTAGTCAAAGTTATGCAAGATAATAAAGTAAGAATTAATGCAAAGCCAAAGTCCCAATTAATGTCAAGTGTTACAGTTCATTAAAAATTATGTCTTTAAAAGAAGTTGACTGAGTCAGACTTACATGGGAAAAGAAAATACTGATAAATTTCATTGTTAGCCTTTGAGAAACGATTTATGAGCCATGAATATTGCAAAGTATTTTACTAAATAAATGAAATATTAGTACAGGAAATCACTGAAGATTTAAATGTGTGATGGCTTGAACAAAACAAACACATCAATCTCATTATTAAAGAAACACTTCAATGAGTAATATTTTTTCCCAAATGTGTGCAAGCATATTTTTCTTCTAAATTTAATATAACTTGTGCATAGCTATATATAGCAGGTAAATACACAGACTAATAGCCTTTCTTAAATCCCAACCTCACAGTTTTTCTTTTAAAGATTTATTTTAGTGACTAAACGGCTAAGTACAGAGATTTGTCACTGGTTTCTTAACAGAAATTTGCATCAGAATTTGCTTATTATAGCTTGCTTTCACATCTCTGGATTGCATTTTCCTGGGGAGAAAAACACACAGCAAAACAACCAAACAACCAACCCAGATATCCCCCAATAAAAAAAAAAAAAAAAAAAAAAAAAAAAAGCGACCCAAAACAAAACCAGAACCCACTCAGATTATTCTTTACAACAATTTTGTGCTTTTTAGATTATTTTGGAGAATTATAGTTTGCAAAGATATTAGCAGTTAACATAAGGTCTCTTATTCCTAACCACCAAAGGAGTCATTCACATTAGTTTACATTTCCACAGTGATGCTAATACTTGTAGTTGTCTTCTAATATCATGGGGGGAAAAAAAACCAGCTGGCTTTCCTGAGGGATCTATGGGAACTTTAAGTTAATGTTAGTCACATGGAATTATCTCAGGAGGATTCTTTCTCCAGGGGCTGCAGAGCAGCATGCAGACTTTGCCCTCATCCAACTAGTTAGCATTTATGAATAATTTTACTTCAATCCTATCCTATGGACTGATTACAGTAAGAGATGCTTTACATGAGTGCTAATGTGGAAGATTCAGCTAAACTGATCCTTTGTTTGGAAAAATTATGGCTAGTAAGAAAAATTATTATTATTTAGTGGTATCCTTGCTTATTGACTAAAAAAACACTATATAAATTAGATTTTTCAATAAAATAAAGAGGTCAGTTTTTGTCAAAAAAAAATTTTTAAGATTTCAGTGTCCCTGGTTTCAATGTTGTTTTTTAAACAAAATAAATTATTCTGGAAAGGAGGAATATATATAAAAATCTGAGTGGTACGGAGGGAGGAAGTTTTATCAGGCTTCAACATTATTCCTTAGATAGTAGTAAAATTGCTTTATTCATGCAGATTTTTCCATAAAAAGTAGAATATTAAGGTAGATGATTTGAAAAAGAGTACCCCAGGGTACACTGAGAATGAAAATTATCTGATTCATAAGCATGGGATGTAATTTACAGTATGGTACTTGCAGTGAGAGTACAAACATTAGTCTGGTGGTGCTGCAAAACTTTGAATGAGAGAACTGTTTCTAGAATTGTTTTCCAGACTTAGCTGTGGAGCAAGACTATTGCATGCCAAGCAAATATCTTCCAGGAAAAAAATTAAAAGTCTTTGAAGGGAAAGGATGTGATTTTAATTTATATACGTGGGTCCTCTTAGTCACCTCCCCCTTCATAAAAATGCAATCCGTTTAAATTAAAGAACAAAAAGTTACAGAGAAAAGGATCAGTTAATTAGCAATTCCCAGTACTCTGAAATTATTCACTACTTTAGTCTCACCAGAGTAGAAAATTCTTATTTTTGCAAATTTTAAGCAGGGGAAAGATTATGCATAATATAGAAAAGGTTTTGCATAATATATTCACTCTGAAATTGCCACAACAGCATTCTTAATTGATTCAGTTGTACTAATGGTGTTTAATTTTTACATTCACAGTACAACTGTCACTAATCTTTGCCTTATAGATGGGAACTAAAGCTTTTAGTTCATTTTGAATGCTGGAAAAATCTTATTGCATTTACAATTATAAAATAATTGACTTATTTGAATGCTAATTACATTTAAGAATCTTGCTTCTCTAGAGATAGAAATTCAGCCTTGGCCATGAACTGGTAGTAAACATACTGGGAAATGGCTGTAAGTATAAACAAGGACATCAGAGAAGAAACAAAAGCCAATAAAAGATGACAGGATGTGGGAGGCCTGAGAATAAAATAGATTCAGATAACATCAGGTTTGCCTCATGGTCTGAAATGGGTAATAACAACAACGTGGTGCTGGGGCCCTGCTCTTCTGATACTGCCAGAGATCAGGAATCATTGGTATAAATCCATAAAAGCATGATAGATGGGACCTTGCTGTGTCTAGAATTTAAAAGAAAATTTGTTCTCTTGCCTTTCCTTTCATTTCTCATCTGCAAACTTCTAGAACTGCAGTTTTGTCTGGTTTGAGGTAGTCTCTCAGACAGCACTATCCAGGACCATTGGAGGATTTGGAAAAAAGACAAAAACCGCCTGAAACTGGACCTTTGTTTCTCACCCAGAGGATAGTTAAGGGGCAAAATAATTTCTGCAGGATGGCTGCTGTGAGCTCTGCAGCTATATGAGCAAATTGTTTATTTCTTTTTTACAGATTTCATGGGATAAGTTTTTCTGCTTATAACTGGATAAACAAAAACATTTTCCAGTAAATGTATCCAAACATACAAAAAATACTGTAAAAAGACTGTAGTTCAAAAGAATAAGAGAAGTAGATATCATTAATGAAACAATATGAAAGCTGAAAAAAACCTTTGAAACAAATAATAAGAGATTATATTTGGAATTTATGGGGTTTCTTTATAAATGATGTTTTACTTAGTTCTAAATGAATAATAAAGCACTAGTGCCAGAGGAGATTAAGCTGGCTCAGAAAAACAGAGGATATAGAGAAAGTTGAGTAACTTTTTCTGAAAAACTTTCTGAAGATGTTGGCTGCTGGAATGACAGCAGCAGAAGCAGCACAACTTCAGGGAGGCACTGAGCACTCCCTTCTCCTTTGTTGCCTCACCAGACCACCAATAATTGCTGCAATCTCTAAGAATGTGTTTTGTCAGTGAATTGTCACAAAAGTTTGTTTAGCAATTATAAGCAAAATCAAGGAAGATGGGAACATGAAAATTTTTGCTCAAGACTTGAATCTGCACAAAAATATTTGTATGCCAAGCGTGAACAGGTTAGGATTAATTTTTTCAGTTATACTTTCAGAGGGGTAAAAGAAAAATGCTGCAGAAAAGCATCTCAGAAGCTTTCCATTCATTTTCTTCTGGAATAAAAAAACAAATTTAAATTCCAGATATTTCTAGAATAGTAGAAATGCCTTCCTGTATACACAGAGTATTTGAGAAGTGACACTGGAAAGCTACATATGAAGAGCCAGAGAAAGAGACTCTGAAATCTGATTTATATTTCTTCTGGCAAATGCAGGAGCTACTGAGAGGGAGCAAGGAATATAAGGGGAGTAAAAGGTCATCAGTGTCACTGGTACAGGGACAATACCCCATGGTCCCTGCACTCTCCTTAGACTCTTGGTGGCTCCTGTGGTTACAGCCACAGCAATGGGCAGCTTTGCTCCCTTCTGTTCCATAACTCCATAATCTTATTAGTCACAAGGAGTAGTGTATTCTGTCCTTAACCTTTTTATTACTTTCCCAAGCTCCCAGAGGAAGCTACAGCTGTACCAACACTTATTTTAGGCAGGACTTTACATGCAGGGCAGACCAGTCAATGATATTAAGAATCCAGAGTCTCTGAGCATGAGTTTTCTTCACTGAACAAATCACCAAGTCCTGTTGGTTTGGGTTTTTTGGTTTTTTTTTTGGTTGGTTGGTTTTGGTGATGGGTTTTTTTTGGTTGCTTGGTTGGTTATTTTTTTTTGTGTGTGTGTTAAAAGCCATCATTATCCCTGGAAGAGGACTGATAATGGTACTGCTGAGTCAAGGCACTGTTTAGCAATGCCTAAAAGAAAGGCAGTAGGACAGATTAAATTGGGACAGATAGCCACTATTGCACTTCTGGATCCTTTTTTCATTTCAAAAGCATCTAAATGTGTCACTGACACTGTAAGAGTGACTTCAGATCTACTGAACATTACTAATGGCATTGCTTGGGTTTCCATTTAAGATTGCTAAAGTCAGGTACTTTGGGGAAAATATCAGTCTCATAAAACTTAATGAAATGAAACCTACCCCCTTGGCCAGAGGAATCCATGGCCTTGGAGGTTCGTGATACATTTTATCTGTTAAATTTATTACTGAGAATCTGAACAAAATATTCTGAGTATCCTGACAATAAAGTAATTGGTTAAAATGTTCTGGCTCTTTAAGAGTATGAAAGCACTGACTGCTTTGCCTTCAGCTACTGTTTCATGTAATTACCTGGAGACAACCTGTTTGCAAACAGACAAATAAAGCAAGATTTGTGCTTTGGCAGTGAAACAGCACACTGTAGGCACTTGTGCTCATGGCAGGTTTCCCTAATACTCTGGAAGTGAGAAGAATACCTAAACATAAATTACATTGTATTTAGAATCAATGTGATTCAAAATATTAATTGCCTAATTTAGCAGTTGGATCAAAAAATTACTAAAGCCAGTGAGATTAATAAGAGATTAATAATGCTTGATTTAGTTTCTAGTTTAGTCTTTAACTAAACTGTGGGATTTGTTCCTCTTTTTTTTTCCTCGTTTCTTCCTTACTACTTTTTTTTCTTCTCCACACAAAAGACGAAAATAAACAGCATAGTCTATACTTAAATATTCATCAGGAAAGGAAAAAATATTAGTGCTTTATTTGAAATTTTGTCTTAATTTTAAATACAAGAGACTATTCTTTATATATATCCTCTAGAAAACTCAATATATTTCACAATGCGATTCAGTTTTAGAAAGCTTATCAGAGACATAAAATTTGTGGCAAAATACTTTCAAAAAGCACCTCAAAAACCAATGTCTCAGAGATACTACATAACTCCTGGGGCATGTGTACTTCATGCTTCAGCTGCAGTACATTGGTCCTCATGGATCAAACATGCTTCACAAACTCAATTCTGATCTCATCTGTTCTCTTTAATTTATCACCTCCTCTACATAATATCATTCTCCTCTACATAATATCATTCTCTTGTTGTGATCCCAATTACACAAGTTAAAAAGGTGACTGATAAAAAGAGCCTGTCAGCATTTTCCAAGTTAATTTCAGTGTTTAAACACTCATGAGCTTAGACTTTTCATTCCTTTTGGGAATGAAGTCTGGATGGTGACTTCAGGGGAGCAGGTCTGATGCTGACTCCTTTGTTACTTTGTTTTTTACCACCTTGTGAAAAAACACAGTAAATTTTTCTCCCTTTGGGACTGCCTAGTAAATGTCATGTCTACATGAAGTTTTCTAGGGATCAGCCTTATAATTCTTCTCTGAAATAAACCACAGACAGTTTTAATTGTAGAGATTAAGAGAGTAAGGCATAGGCTTGAACAGGGTGTGTGCTAATGTAACATCTTAGACACAATTGCTTTGCTCCAAGCCTGGCTGTTTGTTGGTTTTCTCTCCATAATCACTTTATTTTCCTGGGTGACAGAGCCTATCAAAGTGATTCCTCTCTGACAGTAGAGTGACAGCTTGCCAGTTGGGATGCTGCAAGTGGGTAGCTGGTGGTCCCTTCTGGCACTCCCAGTAGCTGACTCAAAAGTTGCTCAGCCACCAGGTTTTGAGGAGATTTCAGGAAGGTGCAGAGTCCAAGCCTGACACCTTCAATATGCTGTCTCTCATCCAAAATAGACAGAAAGTCTTTGCTAAAACACTCTTGCAAGGAAGGAATTTGTTCGCCAGCTGTGAAACTGCATCTCAATAGAAGGGAAATGGGTGCCAGGTTATGACCAAACACTTGTATTTTCCCTTCTGTTCACCTATCATAGGTATAGAAGAACAAATAACCTGGTTTTGGGGTTTTTTGTGTGTTGGGTTTTTTTTTGTTTGTTTGTCCATTCTTTTTTTAGATGTTTGTTTGGTAAGCAAGGCAGTGAGATTTGGCTTTTCAGTTCAACTTGTTTGAAAAACAAAACAAAACAAAACAAAAATCAAGGGTGACTCAGTGTTTGTGTGTCCTGGTGTTTGCCAGGAGATGTGTAATTATTCATGTAGTCCATCTTCACCTGCTCTGAATGTGCAGTTAATTATTCCACACTTTTCAAAGTGTTTTCTCACTGGAGTGACAATCCCAGAGATTTGGTTAATGAGGGAGACATAGAATACCAGTTAGCAAGACTGGCTCCCAGCTCCCTCTCTGCTTTTTTCCTGACTAATGAACCTTTCTTACTTCTGACAAATCTGGCTCATTTCTCTTTTTAATGGAAAATTAATTTATGATTTTGAATAAACAGGATAAATGTCATGCAGACAAGCATATTTGTTTTCTTGTTTCAGAAACTGGTTTTCTTAACATCTTAGTGCTGGAATCCACCACTAATTTTTTTTTTTTTTCCACTGTATTATATGTGCATAGCCACCTGAAAAAAAATGTATAAAGTTAGTTTCCTTTTATAATTAATAAAAACCAAGTTTAATATTTCTAAATCCTGATTTACTATTAGAAATTTTTAATACATAGGCTCTTTCCATTCTACCAGAGGCAAGAGTTTCTTACAATATTTTGAAAGCCTGAGATGAAAATTTTATACCTTTAATACCCTGAGATTCAGTAATTTTTCCAAACTTCAGATGCCACTCTGGAAGATTTGCAAGGAACTATTGATACCTTCAAATTAGTATAAAGAAACTTTCAGACTTTCTCATGATTCTTCTGCATGTGTCAGTATAAATTGCATGAGAAACTTCCAGTAAGTGGCCTTTTTAGCAAGATGTTAGTGGAAGGAGATCTTTGTGGCTCTGAAACCAAATCTCAGGATTATAGACACTAATAGATTCATTTTCCAATGTAAAAATGCTTGTTTCTAACAAGCTAATTTGAAAGATTTCAAAAATATGACTTTGAAAGCATATTAAATCAGAGAAACACTTAAAACCCTAATTAGAGACACTGACCTAAATAACAGGGAGGAGTTTGAATACAGTAAGAGCACATTCAAGTTTTCATCTCATTTAACCACTGAAGTACTACAGTAGGAGTGAAGTCAGATAGATGTGGAGACACCCCTCTAAGATCCCAAGTAGCAGACTTAAAATTCTGTATCAGAAGCACTCCCTGTTCCAGGCAGTAATTTCTCGCTAACCTCAGCAGGAGCCCAACCTTGCACTTCAGTTCTGCTGAGCTAGGCAGGCACTTCTGCTTCTCCCTGCTGTAGGCATTATACATCCAGTCCAGGATTCAGTTGTACTTGCTGCAACTTTGTGTAACTTCAGCCCATGGCCAGTATCCTTCTTTAGTATCACCATAGAAACATTAAAAAATAGGCCTGGAGAAGAACAGCCTGTCATCCTTTTCCATCCTCTTTCCCCATGGCCAGTTTTAAGTGATCTTTAATGGTGCTTGTCTAACCTATTCTCAGAGACTTCCAATGATTTCTACAGCCTTTGGGGCAATTTGTTTTAGTGCTTTACTGTATTTATTGTTAAAAAGGCTTTCCTTGCATCTAAAGTGAATCTTTCTTGCTGCCATTTAACCACACTATTTCTTGTGCTCTACATGATAAAGAGCAAATTGTTCCCTTCCTCTGCAGCAGTCTTTTATGCTTTTAAAGACCATTTCTCCTCTACAGCTTTATTTCCTCTTGATTTCAAATAACCCTGTTCCAACATTTTCAATAAGAAATCAGATTTCTTTGATACGGTTTGTCCTCAACAAATTCATGTTGGCTGTTGATCATATTTATTTCTTCTTGGTATTCATTTGTTCCTGGAATTTTTCAGAGAAAGTGAAATTAGGTGGTTAATTTTTATAATTTATAATTGCTGACCATGGTCTTTTCTTTGTTCAAGAGCAGTTTTATTTTGTTCCTTTTCGGTCATCCACTATCTCACCATATTCCAATAGCTCTTTAAAGTACTCACTAAAACATTTTGTTTAAGTCACCTCTCTAAGAGATATAGAATAAGTTTTATTGTATCAAACAATTTAAAAATCTCTGACTTCTGCATACATTCACTAACCCCTATGCTTTCTTTATTCTAGGCTAAAATAGGATCTTTTTGTCATTAACAGAACTTGTGTCTATCATCTGATTGCAAATTTTTTTTTCTTTGTTCTTTGAAAACATGGATACAAAGGATGTCAAATAGCTGTTCATCTTCTTGATACCATACCATTTTCCTACAGCATATATTACAGCACACTTTTCCCACAGTGTTTACTTTCTATCACACTGCTTCTCTTTTATATCCTTCCTAACTTCACCTTTTTTGTGTCTTGAACTCACTGATTCTGTCCCTTGTTATTACTCCATCATCTCCCCTCTAATTTGATCTAGTTTCTGCCCTCTGTAAACTTGCATCTTATTTCTTGAAGTTCTTGAAGAACCCATTATTTGGCCAGTCTGATGGCTCCCATTACAGTCTTAGCCTTTTTTTACAATAATTGGTTTTCTTTTTCTACTTCTTTACTTTTTCCTAATGTCTTAGAATTGCACCCCAAAATATCTAAGGTGCTGGTCATCTCAGATAAAAGAACCCTGCCTTCTTGAAAATGTCAGAGTTTATCTATGTAAAAAATTATTTCTGAACAAATCCGTAATATGCTTATCATAGAATCATAGAGTCGTTTGGGTTGGAAAGGACCTTAAAGCTCATCCAGTTCCAACCCCCCTGCATGGCAGGGACACCATACACTTGACCAGGTTGCTCAAGGCCCCATCCAACCTGGCCTTGAACACTTCCAGGGAGGAGGCATCCACAACTTCCTAGGAAACCTGTTCCAGCATCTCACCACCCTAAGAGGAAATAATTTTTTCCTAGTGTCCAGCCTAAATCTCTCCTCTTCAAGTTTCAAACCATTTCCTCTTGTCCTCTCACTATACACCTGTGTAAAAGCCCTTCCCCAGCTTGCTTGTAGGCCCTATAGCAACCCCCTTAAAAGGCTGCTGTAAAGGTAACTTGGAGCCTCCTTTTTTCCAGGCTGAACAACCCCAGCTTCCTCAGCCTGTCTTCATAGCAGAGCTGCTCCAGCCCTCTGAGCATTTTAGTGTCATGTTCAAAGAGCTCTATGTACTTCTTATGTTGGGGATCCCAAACTGGACACAGTACTCCAGGTGGGGTCTTACTAGTGAAGAGTAGAGGGGGAGAATCACCTCTCTCAACCAGCTATTTATGCGTTTGTACCTGTGGAGTGGATGGATACATCAGACACAGAAAATCATGTAATAGAAGCATCATTTCCAGTTCTTGTTCTCAGTCTATCAGTAATAAAATTCTTAAGCCAGATGCCAATTTTTTCCCAGTATAGCTCAAATCATTGTTACCAGCAGTATATAAATATACATATACTCTGTAAAAATGTGCAAGCACCATAAATACAACCTTACAATAAATTGTTTCCTGACAAAATTTACAGCATCTTCTTGGGAAGGATATGTACTGCTACTCTCCAATAAGTATCAAATGCAATTCTTGTTCAGAGGGATATGTCTTACAACTAGTCTGAATCAGGTAATATTTAGAAAGGAGCTCAGAATCAATTTTAGGACCTACAATGCCATTAACACGTGTTTTAATATGTTTGGAATTAAGAGTCTGTCCTTGAATGGATACAGATACCTCAGTGGTAAAGCTCTGTCGGTTGTACTCTGAGGGTAAATGGGTTAAATTTTAAATAATTAATCTGTCTTATAGGTGACAAGAATTAAGATTTGGTTAGCCATTTCCAGGAAATGCTCTGGAGGTTGTTTTTTCTAACGAAACATAACTTTTTCATTTTGAAGTAGTGACTCTAAGAGCTCTTAATGGAATATTTTACTTACATGCTAAATTCATTACCAGAAATAAGGTATAAATACTGTTGAATACTCTGATTACTTCTGTGCTCTTAGCCCATTGCATATTAGCATTTGAAAGCTGCGTGACCAGAATCTTGAGTAACTCCAACTAAAATCTGACAAATCCAGTATTGGAGAGCTCTCAAAAGTTATTTTCTAGCAGTATTCTCAAAAGGAGGTAATGTTTTGTACCAAATATGGTCATCTCAAGTAGTTCTGTATATACTTCCTATTAATTCAGGGAAAGTAAAATCTATTACTGAATAATTTAATAAATAGTGAGCCTTTACGAGGCATGACTCTTACCTGTATCTCTTTCCATCTGTTGGCAAAAAGGTAAATAATAAGGTAATGAACCAAGTAGTCATAAAGACTAGATATTTTAGCTGAACAGCAGGTATGGTGAAAAAAAGCATGCCAGGGATTTACTTTTAGCTGCATAGTTTAAACAGATGGGGAGGAAAGACTGAAAAATTCCTAGCCATGTGGTATTTGCTTGTCTTTGATCTTTGAGTAAAAATTACAAAGGGCTGAGACATTACAAAAGCTTTGAGACATATCTGAGGGGTAAAGCTGGTTTCAGGACAGGAAGAGTTGGTTCCACTCTTCCAAAGATGGCAGATACAGAGCCAGTCCAAGGTGCATGAGACTGAGAGACTGAGGGTTTATGTCCCTTTCCACTGGAAAAATCTAAGACACACAGGCCCAGTGCATGGCATAAAACCACAAATAAGCTACTGGAGGGTCAGGGTCATTTGTAACATTCCTGTAATGAAGGACTGCAGGTGCCAGAGAAAGTCTGGATTAAATAAGTTTGAGTCCAGCCCCCCTAAAATTACTCTCTTCACAGAAGTCAATCTGCAAGTCTTTGTAAAGCAAAGGCTGAGTTTAGGAATAAACAGTCACAAAGTACTGCCACCACTGCAACAGTCACTGCAAAGTCAGTGACTTGAGGCATGGGAAAAGTATCTGGGAAAGGAGGTTTCAAGTATTCATATTTCAGACAACTGATAAATTTTTCAAAGAAAGAAAAAATACCAGGGTTTGATACATCCATATGCTGTATTCAGCTAAAGAAAAGGTGAATACAGGCTTTTGTTTTCAGAATTTCAAAAATCATTTGACAGTCATGAGGCAATCCAATTCTAAAGGAAGTGTGACTATAACTGTATTTCAATCTGCTTCTACTGTAAGCTAAAAAAGAAGGCCTGATTTTTGGGTAAGATGTCAGAGGTTGTTGATTAAACCAGTCATGTAGCAATAAAAGATGAAGGCAGTACTTCAATTTAATTTAGCTGTAATTCTCAGCACCTAAATTTCACACAGGGGATCTATTCTCCTTTCCTCTTCTAACCTATGGTTACAAAGCACTTGCAGCTTCTTGCAGCTTGACAGGACTGGGACACAATAAAAGGAGACACTTTAGAACAAAACCAAGGGAAGAGCTTGCACTGTGACAGTCTGTTATTGAGATCTTTAATGGCAGAAGGAAACAAGCTGTCAAGATTAGCATCAGGCAAGACATTGAAGTCACTGGTAGAAAACATCTTGAACAGCATCACTGCTGCTCAAGCCTAGCTGACAACAGCATCTTTGCTGAACAAGATGTGTTAGCTTTAAGGAAATGACAGTGGAACAACCACAGACAATCCACCCAGATCAATTAATTGAAATGCTTGTAAAGGTTTTTGACACAGAAATATTTTTGAGAACCTAGTGACTCAATCAGTTAATACTCCACATTTTCATGGTTAGCAGCAGGTGCAGAATAAAATAGGATCCTAAAGAAACCCAGCCACTGGGTTGCACGAAGTGTGCCAAACCAAACCAGCTATGAAGGAAAGAGAGCAGCACTGGGAAGCCACAGAGGATGTGTTTGCAAGACTTGATGCTACAAAGGAGGTGCTGAGAGAGAAAGAAAGTGTTTATCAGAACACCTCTTCAGCTTACCTGATAGAAAAAGTAATCACTGTGACCCTTTGTAATCTCTTATCCACTACTCAATTTGAAATACTTGAGTTGTGTTATATAGTTGATGACTCCTTAGGTGATGTCTCTGAACATCAAGTACATCTAGAAAAGGCCCAAGCCTTACCAAGGCTGCTTCTTCCCACTGAGTTATAAAAATTACATTAACTGCCAATCTGCATGTTGACTTCCTTGAACCAGTGTCTCTGTATAGGACAGCCAGTGTAGGACTGACTTTTGAGGACTATGACCCAACCACCTCTTCCTGAACATGATCTGCTGTCCTGATTGTAGGTTTGATCCCAAGGCCCTGTGCTGGAGCATAACCCTTGATCCTTCACACAGATCTGTTTTATAGAGCACAGAGGAAAGCATATACAACTTCAGGTAAAAACAGCTACTTCAAGCTCTGTCCTTTGACCATTAGTAACCTTCTATTTGTTAGCTTGAATTTATTCATAGGAAGTCTATATTGCTTAGATTTGTGTCTGCTTCTGGGACTGATAACACTCAATGTTTATAGTTACAGCAGAGCCAAGGGCTCTGTTCAGCTCTGAGGAATATTTTGCCCTCCAGAAGGAGAAAAGGAGTTAAGAGGTCACATTGCAAACCCTCCCTTAGGGAGAAATGGACAAGATAAATGACCAAAATTGACCAAACAGAGTGTTCCATCCCATACACATCATACTCAGTAGAAATTTGAGGGATCACGAGGGTCAAAACTCTTCCTTCTTCACCTGTTCTGTTTGCTTTGGCATCCTGGGAGGATTCCATCCGTTTGTCTGCCTGTGGTCCTGATCCATGCCAGCCCATATCTGTTTGTTCCTGCCTCCAGTTCCCTACTGCTGCTGACTCCAGGATTCCAGCCTGGACTTTCCCAGCGCTGCCCTGCAGCCTCAGTGGTGACGTGAGAGTTATTGGGGAAAAGGAAGATGGTGTCAATTTCCCTGTATACTTGTCCATATTTAGTATTTTTTTCCTTTTTACCATTACTGTTTCATTAAAGCTGTGTAGTTTAGTTTCCAACCCGTAAGTCTCTCTTCCTTATTCTCTCTCCTTCCTTAATCAGGGAGGAGAGAGGGATTAATAGAGGGCATCTGTTATTCAGTTTAATTACCAGGCCAGTGTTAAACTGTGACAATCTTCCATTTCTTTTTCTCAGTTGTATGCTCAGATGTGATCATCTATTTTTTCAAAATCT
This sequence comes from Heliangelus exortis, assembly GCF_036169615.1. Classification (NCBI taxonomy): domain Eukaryota; kingdom Metazoa; phylum Chordata; class Aves; order Apodiformes; family Trochilidae; genus Heliangelus; species Heliangelus exortis. The sequence continues at coordinate 6,960,298 of NC_092424.1, read as the reverse complement.
CTCATTCCTGAAAAAGAGGGGTGAAGAAAGGAGTGAAATTTTGCCAATCCCTTTAATATTATTTTATATCACAAATGCTCCTTTTTAATATTGTCACTGAGGCAAATAATTTATATAATTTATCATTTATAGAAAGAAATTTTTGAAAAAAAAAATTGCTCTGTTAAATAGGCAAGTAGATTTTTCTTCAGCAAAAAATACTCAAACCAAGAAAACTTAAACCACATATTTAAGTGGACAGGCAAGTAATAGTGGTTGGTGCAATACATAATAAGTAATGTGTCATTTTGCCTCAGCCAGTGAACTAGAAAATTTGAAAGCAGCTGGAAAAGATAAAAGCTGAAGCTACATAAATCAACTGTGAAAGAAAAACCTTTTAGAATTTGCTGTTAATGGAGATCACAAAATACTTGAATCTGAAATATGATACAGAGTTTGTTATTGAAATCTCCATATTACTTAACATTCATCTATTGTTGTTCCTTTAGTACCTCATGAAAAAACAGAACAATGTTGCTTTCATCAGACCCAGTCCTCAACAAGTATTTCCACAGTGAGCAATATATAGAATTTATGCAGTTATTGTCCTCTCCTACTTTGTACTTTTGTTTAGAGAATGACATGCAGGCTCATGTCATTGCAGAACATCCTGCAAAAGATAAGATATTATATATTCAGTCTGTTATGCAAAAGCATAATAATTATCAGCATCTATGGATGTCTGATAATTTCTTTAAAGTCACCAAAATCACTTTAGATCTTTAGAGATATGAAAGGCATAGGCTGTATATTGAAAAGCAGTAGTAAAACCTGTATGTACCCAGAAGTCATGACTTAGAGGTCTTTCTGAAAGGGTCATAAACAGTCTTTTTAGCCTATGGGATGATTTCAACATTTCCTATGAAAGATATTTGATTAGGGATCATTTGATATACTTTTTAGCCTAAAAGGCATTGATTTCACTGCAAACTTTTTATTATACAAGTTGAAATCTCTTAATAAGCACCCACATTTCCTGTTACCCTCATCTCTACTGAAATGTTAAATATATTTAGTAGGTATTTGCAGATTGGAAATCAAGAAAATGGATGTTCAAATTGTCTAATTAGCTATAACATCCAATATTCATATAAGCCAATAAATAGTCTGTGGAAGATGGTATTTTCAGTCATGTTTGGCCATTGTGAATATGTTTTAATAATGCAAACTTAATAATGCAAATAATGTCTTGTGTCTCTTAGTGAAGGGATACTGGCTTTTCCTTGTAAATGACCACCATCCCATCAAATAGTAGTAAAAAAACATTGTGTTTTGATACTAATTTCCTTTTTTTAACATGCCTTGAGGCATGAGAAGGAATTAATTATTCATTATTACAAGCTTTGGTAAATAACCAGTGAAGAACAGAGCTTATGGAGGGTACAGTGCCACCACAACCCATTAGTTTAGTTGGCAAAGGATGGGAAACATGCTTTAAACCAATTTCTTGATTGCTTTGCTACAAATGAAACTGTTTTGTATGCTTTTGTAAGTATTGGTAGTGGGAGAAATTAGGCCAACAATAAAGCATAGCATATTATTGCCATTCTGAAAATCTTCTGGGAGATAATAAGAAAAAAAAGGATGCATTGAATACACACATGATATCTGAAAAGATAATTGCCATCACTGGCTAATTTAGTAGGTATTCACTTCTTTCCCCCATACAACTTTTTTTTCTTTTTTTTTTTTTTTTTTTTTTTTTTTTTCCCCTTGATGCATATTTTCCTCTTTGTGTAGAAACAACATCTTTAAAGCAAAGCATCTTTTCTGTTGCTTTTATGTTACCCTGAAGAACTATGTAAACATTTGCCAAGAATAACTTGTGGCTTACAGTTTTGGTGTGGCACAGGTGTCTGTACCACTGCTGTTCTTAAGGGACCATTCAACATTATAAACCAGAGACTAGATAAGTACTTTTAGCTGATGGCTAAATACAAGGGAATTTCATAATTTTATCAGCAGTTCTAAGGAATATGAGCTGTTCAGGTGAAGTTATTATCTACTCTCCAGGGAAACACAAAGGAATTGAAATATCAATGTTTTCACAGTTACGAACATTTAAGAGATAAAAAGAAAAATGTTTGTCTCAATCATTTTCCCTTCTCCAATCAAAAAAATGTATAGGAGAATTTAAAGGAAAATGCTTTACTTGTAAATGAAAGCACATATTTTGATTAGAGAGGATATGTTTGAATATTTTAATGAGATAATAAATACCTACTGTATTTGGAAAGCTTACATATTTTTCATACAAATATCTTTTTTCTTTCTTGCTCATTGCCAGGACACTTCTAGGCATTTTTTCCCATAAAAGACATAGATTAGGTAGACGGAGACACACTCAGCAGGAAACTAATAATGAGTTGCTGAAATTCTCTCTTAAAATTCTTTTTGTGGAATGCAGTAGGTCCTAAGTTCACAAAAACTCAGTGCAAGCAAAGAGTGCTCCCCTTAATGAGAAGACATCCCCCAATAAGCAGATAAAGTCCTGTGGGGGAAAAGCAGAGTTTCAATGTTTGAAGTAAGATATTGAACCTTAATTTGCACATTCTAAGCTGTGCTAGAAAAAGAGGGAATTTGACAGAGTATCTCACTTGTATCAAGGAGAACAAAATAGAAAATGTCCCTATGTGTACAGGATGCAAGTCTCTCCCCTGACTCTTGGTAAGGACACAGTAAAACTGAGAAAGATACAGAGAAGAACATAGAGAAAGGAGTAATGATATTGAGTGACGAGCAGTGACTTAACTTAAAATGAATAATAAAATGGAGACTTACTCTCATTAAATAAATACTGCTTTAATAATTTTTTTCACCACCTTACTGCTTGCTGTGATGTGCTACTTTTTTGTGTCTAGGAATTTTAGGTAAAAAGATGAACAGTCATTATGTACTGATTTATTTCCCCTTTACTACAGGAGGTTTAATTTTTTCTAGAAACCTTGCCCTCTTCACATATTCTTACAGCTATCAAAGCACTAATTTTACAAATAATAGGCATTCCCTGATGCAATTTAGAGAAGCTTAGAAATTAGGAAAAAAATTTAAAACTTATGGTTTGCACACATCCTTCTCTTAAGTCTTTAAGACATTCAGAAAGAATCCTCTAAACTCATACTATCTAAATCTAATCCCACGTCTCCTGTTGCACCACCACCTTTGTAGTTGTCCTTGGAAGTTGTCCTTATTAATGTTCCCATTCTTGATAAAGCATTAGGTATTGACTTTTATTGTAATGTCTCAATCTCTCTTTATATGTGATGGCAACATATGCAGTTCTTATTAATAAGTCAAAACCATATGGTTCACTAAATGCTGAAATCTCCTGATGTATTCTCTGTAACATCTTATTTCATTTTTAAATTGCTTGACTTTAAATAAGTCAAGCAATTTAAATTGCTTACAGTATAAATAGTGGTGCTTTAATAACTGGTTATTGCAAAATTGTCTGATGATATTTTAGCAGCCACTCATATAAGAAATCTAAATCATAGTCTAATTATGTAGTAATATTCTCCACTTTCATTAATAATACAACTACATTGTCAGTCAAGGTTGCCTATTTATCAGTGAAACTTTTTTGAAATATTTATACACTAATGTTGGTTTCAGTAGAATCCTGAAAAAAATGTTACAGCATAAGACAACATAAAATGTCAATAATTGGAGTGAGAATTTATTCCAAGAACCATTTTCATGCTCTGTTAATTTTATTCTTCTTTCCAAAATACTTTGTGTCTCTAAACATTTACAGTAGAAGGAGAAAATAACTTTTTATGGCTTGTTCTGTATCACAGAATGGCTTAGGTAGGAAGGGACCTTAGAGATCACCCACTCCAACCTCCCTGCCATGACCAGGGACACCTCATATGTAGACAAGGTTGTTTAAAGCCTCACCCAAACCAAGCCAGGTTTTATGTGGGGCTGGTAGATCTGGGTGGGTTTTTTTTCTTTTCTGGTGTTTCTGTAACAGTATGTGTTGTATAAAAGATATGTGTTTTCTGATTTGCCTTTTTTTTTTTTTCAGTGTTGTTTTTAAAATTTAGTTTATATTTTGTTTGGTTTGGGGGTTTTTGTTTGCTTGGTGGTGGGTTTTTTGTTTTTCTTTTGGCTTTTTTGAGTACATGTTCTTTTTAATCAGGAAGTTACACAGTTTTCACAACAGCTCACCAGTTACGGAACACCTTTATTTTTATTATAATTATTTAAAAACATGGTGCTTTTTCCAGTGGTCCAACCAGCCAGCTCTACTGTCCTCTCAGGGTCCCTTTTGTGCTAAGGGCTGATTTTATAACTAAGGTTTCTAGTCTTTGAGGCTTGTATGAAGCCTTCAGATATCAATCAGCCAGCATATACTCCCTCAATGGTAAGACTGACAGATTGGGAAGTAAGTTGTGTGGGTTCCAGTTAACTAAGAGGCATGGTGATTGATTTTAAGTCCAATTACAATGTCTCAGTATCAGCACTGTTAACAGCTGCACTGTCAATTGCAGAAGAGAGAATCCTGCTGCTCTGAGACTGTAGGAGAAATCTGAGTGCCCTTGAAGCTTACTTTCCCCAAAAAACAGTTTGTAAATTTAAATAGCATGAGAAATCCATTATAATGTAATAAATGTAGTCATCTCAGTTTAATTATATGACCATCCAATATATATCTGGGTTACTTCAGAGGAAAAACTATAGAGGTGAAAATAATTATCTTCTTTTTGAATATATGGTGTTTAAGCACATCATTGAGATTTCTTCTTTAGCCCATTCACTGGGCAGGGGAGCACCTGCTTTCCAAAATCTCACCTGCAGAAGATTCAGTTTGAGGCAAAATTTCAGTTTTGTGTCACAGAAATGTCATTTTTTTCATGACAAGGAAGTGGATAGGGATGGGCTCTGTTCACACTTTGAAAGACTTTCAGGGCAACTCTGGCAATAAATCCCAACATGCTTACCAAAGGAAGAGGAGCTATGTTCACATGATAGTCACTGAATCCTTGACTATGATATGATTCTATGATATGATTCTAGCACCTGGTGAAGAAAGAATCCAAAATTAACTTTGCCACAGGAAAAGATTAAAGTTTGTGAGTGAAGCATGGATATAGATGATGAAATCAGTTGAGCTGCCAAGTGGATGAGGGAACTGAAAGGCAAGGTCTTCAGTGTTATAATTATTGCTCTTGTAATAAAAGCAGTAGAACAGAACAGTAACTACTGATATTCGTACAATATACAAATTCTGTATATTGGACAAAGTCTGAAGTGATGAGTATGTAAAGATTGGTATCTTGATCACTGATGTCTAAGGGTTATATTAGGGTTCATCCCCCCAAAAGAACAAACTGAAGAATAAATAGTCAAGCTTTTTCTTCCCTTATAGAATATCCTCTGAGTCACATTACTGAATCTGTTTTAAAAGCATTTGAAACAGAAAAAGAAACTCTGCAGGTGTACTGTGTTCAAAGGGTTTGACCTCCTTGTAGCAACAATAAATCAAGAGGAATGCCTTTCAGATTATCAGCTGAATTGGTTTGTAGCATCATGAGATCAGAATCATCACTCTGCTATTTAAAGAGAAACTTTTTTTGGAGTACATGATACTGGAACGAATTCAGCATTGCCACATCTTTGTACTGTAAGAAAGAGAGAAGCAAATCAGAGACTGGCTAAAACAGAATGACAAAAGACTTGAAATTTTTATATCCTGAACCAGGTGGAAGTAACAAAAATGAAGAAATTGATATAGCAACAGGAAAGGTGGATTATAAGAGAGAATGAGGAAAAAGAAGTCTCAGTGGAGGCAGCATGAAAGGAAATCTGAGAGAGAAGGGTGAATATCCTATATGGTATAAAATGAAGATCAAATTAACCTGGGGTCAGATCTAAGCATCGGAGCAGATTTTATTCACCCACAGAGTTTTCAAATCTACCAGTAAGCCCGTCCAATGCTGACACTTCCTTTGCTATAACCTGGCCCATGATCAAAGGGTTTGCTATCTCCAAGAGCATGACAGAGCCTTTCATCTCCATGCTCGTGTTATGCTGCCTCTCATCTTTGCACCAGAGGGTGCCATGCCCAGACAGCCAGTGTCACACCTTGTCATAACATGAATGTCTCTGCCCTTGATAAAAATAAAAATCAATTTTTTTTTTCTGTGGTGGAATTACCTGGGGTAATAGGATAGAAGGTAAAATTCAGAGCACTCTATTAGCATGGTTAGAGAGAGGAAAGTGATCAGGGGAAAAGAGAGTCTAGAAAACGAGATGGAGGGCAGCAGGAGGAGCCCCACAGTCTTTGGAGAGCAAAGGCAGGGGGAGCAGAGATGGAAAGTTTTGCTTGATCTGAGTTTTTGAAAATTACTCAATTGTCTGGGTGTCCTTCAGGTATGTGAGGATCCAGCAGTTACTGATTCACTGACTGTACATGCAGAACTCCAAAAATACAAAGATAAATACTGAGCTTATAAAATGGAGGCAGAGAGAAAGCTAATGGTTCTGGAGATGGAGAAAGATACATGTAGAGAAAAATTCAACAAAGAGGGACAGGGTGAAGCCCAGTGAGCAGAGGATCAAGCACTGTTTTTTGAAAGCAATTGCAAACTAAGATTTTGGCAGCTGAGTCAGTCATAGAATAAGGACAGGACAGGTAAAAGTAATTATGTAGAAAGAGAAGAACAGAAGATGATACAAAGCAGGAAGAATAAATTACCACATGGAAAATCAGAAGCAGTGAAGCTGGTAAAAGAAGGAAATAATAATAAGAATGGAGCTCAAATCCAGCAATGGACACAGATATCTGGCTGTCTCCCTCAGCAGATCCACATTCTAGGTGCCTAGACAACTGAAATCTGATTATTTTGGAGGTGCAAAGGCCAGAGCCAGGGGGTAAGGAAGTCAGAATCATCCAGTTACTTCTTTCTACTATTGCAGCTGCTTTCTGGACAGCCTGAAGCACCACTGGAGGCTCTCAGCCTGAGTGTCTCAAAGGATGAGGCACCCTTCACAGCCTCACAGGTCCTACTGCCCTTTCACCAAAGACAACAGTGGTTGATATATTGCCTGGAGAGGTAGGATCAAAGAGCAGCTTCACCTCAGCTCCAGTGCCCATATTCATATTCATTCCATATTCATAGCCTACTAAAAGGCTCACTGCACTGGAGTACAACATCTATTAGGTATAAAATATCTTCTGATGGTTCATCACAGTTAGAGTGTACAAAGGGGAGGAGAGAGGAAGAGATTTTCCTACTGAGTTCAGCTGACTCTAAGATTGACAGTGCTGGAAATGGGCACAGAGATTCAGAATATGTCAGAAATAAGTGCCTCGTGTTTTCTTAGAGCCTTTCTTGTAAGGATGGTATGCTGACAGTACAGAGCTCTGTGCATGTGTGTGCTAAGAAGGCAGCTATCTAATGCTGAGTAAATCCTTAGAATGTAATGAAAGGAGCCCAGACACATATCACTTTCACCAGTAACAGAATTTGCCTGGTTGTATAAGCAGTGCCCAGTAAGACATGAGATTTGTTGTATTGGACAGGTCGGTAGATAAATAATTATTGAGTGTCTAAAATAATTGAAGAGAAAATTCTTGAAGAGAACACATATCTCACCAAAGTGAGAGGATTATGTCACTCATGCAGTCTGCCCCTTTCCATCACACCTCTGGGACCAGTGATACTGTGTCATTCCTGACCAGCATTTCTCTTACCTGTTCTTGAAAACCTCCACTTATAAAGAACCCAGAATTTCCCTAAATTTCCATATGCATCTTCTTATGTCCAAGCTACATGTCATGCCAATGAACTCCAGATCATCAATGAGATAAGGACACCCCTTGTTTTGAATATGGCAAACTCTTAACCCAAGAAGAATAAAAGAGGAACTCTAAATGCTAAAAAAATGAAGAAAGATGCTGTTAATCTGTAGAGAGAACTGTTGGAAAGGAACACAAGGTGCACATGATGCAGCTGTGTGATGCAGGAGCATCAGTGACATGCACAGATGTGTCAAGTCAGTGAACATGTAAACTAAAGAATTTCATTCTAAGTCATAAAAGGAAGATTTTGCTTAGAGAAGGCAATTTCTACTTTATTATCTTAATAATCTGTCAGGTGTCATATTCATATTGAAGGAAGAGATTCTCATAGCAAGTAGGTGCCTTAGTTCCTGGCGCTTTGGCTTGGCTCTTAATTGCCAAATGTCTCAAAATGGAAGGGGAAGACCTGAGGAAGCACCACAAAATGAGATTCTTTTGACTCCTTTGTCCTTTTTGTGCTTTGACAGTAATCCAAAACTGCTTCAAAAAACTTCCCAAAACTCTCCTCGTCAAATAGTATGAAGTCATTAGAAAATAATCATAACTCAAATCTTTTTTTTCCTGAAAAAGACAAAACCTGAGCATTCTGCATACTCCATTCTTTGCATTAAATAAGTAAAAGTAGCTTTTCATCAGATCTACAGACACAGGAGATAAGTGAAAGTCTAATTTGTTACTTAAAGATCCACTACTAAAGTATATAGTATAGTCCTGGCCACAACAAAAAGATCCTGAGTAGATTGGTTGACTGTGCCAGTTCATTCTTATTTCAGTGAACTTCTTTCAGCAGTAGAAAGTAATTATTTTAAGTGTATTCTTTAAGGTGAATTGAAAAATTAAGGTTAGTCCTTTATAATTAAAGTAAATGTATAATTTTCTATCCTACTTATATATGACTATTTCAGTTTTAAGGATATTTTCAATAAAGCTTTGTAGCTCATATGGAATCTTATAGGAGAAGTAAATACAATTTGAAAGGTTCTGACAGATTTTTTAATTGTTCAGTAGATCAAGACTGGACTGCAGTACTGAGGTACAGAATTTGCAGCAAGAGTACAGGATGTCTCACTGATTAACATGCATAGGAACTCCTAGTCTGATGCTTTCTACTGAGTATAATTAATTTCACAATTTAATCAGATTACTTTTAATGAAGTTCATATTTTATAAACTTACCAATGATAATCACATGCATGTCTTGGTAGGCACAATTGCACCAGAAGAAGGTTCTCTTGTCTATTTTTAACCTTTGCATTTTGATTAATAAGTATAAAATTCCTATTTGGATTACCTTATACTAACAAAAATTGTAATAGTTGGCTAAGTAGCAAATCATGACTCACAACTGAACTGATATGTCATTGAAATCTATCTCTGAGCCTTGTCTTCACATTTTAAATTTATTTTTTCCAAATGAACAGCCTAGTTGGTAATCAAAATGTAGCAGTAAGAATAAAATGAAGCAGTAAGAATACCTTTTGTGTGTGTCCTTCATCCAATTTTTCCTATTACAGCAGTAGTGTAATTAATGCAGGTCTGTCTGTGCTTTCTTATCCTGTGAATGTGATCATCTAAGCCCTTGGAAAGTTAAGTTTAAAGCCCTGACAAGCAGGAATGGCCCTTGCATGGGATTAAGGGACTGATCCTCTCAGGTTAAGGGTGATTTAAGGTACTCTGGCAAGGAAAGGGACTCTAAGGGGAGGGAGGCCTTTTATGTGTGACCATTTTTTAGGCCTTTCACTTTTGCAGTTTGATGTGAATAAACATTTCCCACCAAGCAATAAGGTTTGATACTTTGTCTTTTACTGCATATAAAGGTGGTGAATTTATTATGGCTTTTTCCCTGAGCATGCAGTTACAACATTGATTTTCTTGTTTTCTGCTGAAGAATTGTTAAAATTTATTATGCAGAGATACTTCCTTGGAAGAAAAGGACTACATAAACCAGTAAGTTTTTCTAATGTGAGACTTGTGCTGAAAATATTAGTTAACATAAAAGCTTTGAAAATGGGACTGAGAAGCACTTTGGGGTTGTCTGAAGGGAGCTGACAGCATGATACAAAGCTCCTTCTTATGTTTCCATCTGTCTGTAACTGATAGGTCTTTGCTCAATACTTGTTTCTGTACATGAGTTCAACAAATTAGGCAATACAGAGAGGAAAACATGAAAATTGTCCCAAAAATCTTACAGCTCTGAAGATAAAGATTTGATGTATATTCATAATATTAATTTTCCATTTAACTTATTCTCTGTTGTTAAAAAAGATCCATGTTGCAATTAGTATTACTACATTATTATTAAGATTATTGTTAAGGTACCTGTGCTACTATTACTATCCACGTTTGCCATCAAGAGGTCCATACTTGCCTAATTTAGGGGGTGATAAATAGTTATGCACTATTTAAGAAATAAAGGCAAAATTAATTATACTATCTACATTTTACAACTGTACATGGCCAAAGTACCTTACAAATGTTGGCAAGATGACAAAATGCTTTTTTGGACAGTGAAATATTTTCCCTTTGGAAATGGTGAAATTCAGGGCACATAAAATCCCTGCTTCTCCAAAACCTGGCATGTAAGCAGGTTATTTAGACATTGCATTATAATCAAAGAAGTCAAAACTTTTTAAAATAATCAACTTTGTTATTTTAAAACTGTAGGGTGGCATAGATGAAGAAGGCACAAGCAGAACATTGTGTGCTTAAAGGGGTGAGAGAACATCAGCTATGATAAACTAGCACCATGTGTTCTGATCAGCTGATCAAAAAATCTCGAGTCAGTAGATCTTATATCAGCACCTTATGGCTTTTGTTCTGAAGTAAAAAGGAGGCAGGATGGTTTTTTATTGGAGTTTCAGAATTCTCTAAAGAACACCAGAAAAAACATGAGCATTCTACTGTTGCCTGCCTCCTTAAATTTGGCTTCATTCCACAGGGGTATTTTTATTCAGGTTGTCTGTGCGAGCATGTTCTGCTCATAGAAGCTTTTTCTGCTTTGACAAACAGCACTGTAAAGACTTCACACTACTTTAAAATCAGCTCTTTTAAGTCTTCCCTCTTTCCCTTTGTTCAATTATGGCTCTTTTTAAATCTCAGTAACTACATTATTCCTTTTGCCACAAAAATGGCAGAACATATTCTTTAGAAAGCTCTCCATCTCTTTCGCATTGACAACACTGTACTAATTATTGCTCTCAGAGCAAGTGCCTTTTTTGTTTACTTGTAAACTTCCTTCATCTTCCCTACTAACCTTTCTTTATCTCCTGTTCTGCACATGAAAGAACAGCAAATAGTGCTAATGATCAGTTGGTGCATCCAACACATCCACTAAATATATAAAACTTCTATTTTATAAAATGTCTATACCTGGAAATTGGTTTGTGCATATGTATGGATGCTCAATAATTATGAGATTAGGTCTCAAAGTTTTTTGTGGTTTTTCGTGTCTTCCTTTTATACCATGAAATGCATTGTTATTCCCATGGCCTGTCTGAGTCACACTTAACCAATTCAGTTTTTGCTCTTTCCTTCCAAGTAAGGAAGATTATTTTTTTCATCATTATGTTCATCAAAATATAACTGATTAAATCATCTCAAATGGTATTTATTCTATTATTCAATCTCACACTCTTGAAATGAGTATTTTTAAATGTATTCAAGGCACTCAATCCTCATTGATGAATTATTCATTACCTGAAGCAGAATTTGAAATACTGATTTTTTTCTTCTACAGTATGACTCAGAGGTCAACTGGCTCGAATGGCTTCAATTCTCAAACAGCTGAAACATGAATGGCTTCAATATGCTTGCAAATTAAGACCAGTTTTACAGTCTTAAGGTAATATTTATTTCATAATTATTGTTCATGACAGCAGATCAATAAGACTGAAAACATTATTTCCATCAAAATAAGTTAAAATCCATAATCTTATAATATGAAACATTCAGATTGATTTTACCTTTTGCTTTTGTAGCCTTTTTCTTCCCTCAGTCCTTTTTAATTTTTTATTCTTTTACTACGTCATATTTACAAGGGGGCCATAGCAACAGAAATTAAGAAGGAAAAGGGAAACACTGAAAATTTGAAAAAAAAGAGGTATAGTGGGTTGTTTTTGTTAAAAGTAGTTTTTATGGGGGTAGGTGGTCGACTGCTTCTTTTGTGGACAAAACTCTTTGCTTAATTCCATAAAAACAAAGCACCATTTAAAATCCATCTTAATAAAACTACCAGTGTCCCTCTTTGTCATGGGCTTTCAGAAAAAAAGGTTGTACATATCCTCTGATGGGGAGACTTCTGAAAGACCTCAAAGAGAGGGCTTTTGTGCAGGTCACAGACAGACACTAAAGATTATTCATAAGGAACAACACCTCAGCCAAGTGTGCAACTCTGTCACCAATGCAGGGGAGGACACGAGGCATTTACATCAAAGGAATATGAGTAACCCTATAGGGAATTACTAGGTTAGTGGGAACTTCGTATTCATGAACATCTTCTTGCATTACGACTCCTCATGAGACCCTAGTGATGTCAGATCATGGTTTTCAATGTAAAGTTAATTTTTAACAGCTTGGTGACTCTATAGCACAAAAATGACATCACATCAATGGTAATGAAGAGCATTCAGTTTCCTGTCTAACTGGTGAACAGAAATGCACCTGTGCAGCAGATGTCTGTGGGGATAAAAAAATGAATTTAGGTTTATGTAGACAATCATCAAAGGATGATTGACACTCATCAAAGCTTTTTCAGCATGCTGACATATCTGATTTGTATCCTTTTACTTATTCTTGCTAAGCCAGAAAGGTTGTGAGTTTAAGAACCACTGAGTGTTCACTTTTTCATGCTGTTTTCTAGATACAGCTTAAAAACCCCAGAAAGTTAATTCTGATGAGTAATATTTTTTTTTAATTATTGTAATAGCATTCACATGTCCATTGGAAAGGACAAACATTATTAAAGAGAGAATTATTAGGCCTATCTTTATTAAGTCTGTATCAATGCACCACAGTACAGTATAAAGCAATGTCAACTATCCATAAAATGTAAATATCAGTGCTAATACTTATGGAAATAATAAAACAGAACTAATTTAAATGGCAAGGGCAGGACCCCCACACAGTCCAACTTTTATTTAGCATCACCATAGAGCTAGATTCCATACTTTTCTCATTAAATTCAATTTAATCACTACAAGAGCTGCCAAAATGTGGGAGTGTCAGGACGTAGCAGCAGCACTTTTTTCTGTCATTATTTTTGAAAGTAGTTATCCTTATGTATAATTTCCTTACCTGGTTATGTTTAAAAAAATAAAAATAGGATCTTTGGGGGTTTTTCTTGTGAGGGGACTAATTCCTGCATGTCACAGACAATTCCCACAGGAGAGAGAGGATGACAGACAGGTAATTAATCTCTAGAATAAAATTTTTCTTTAGCAGAAGAGCCTTGAAAACATTCATGTCAGTAAAAAAATAATTTTAAAAATAGCAAAGCAACACAAGAAAACTCCTCTGCCTTTTGTTCAATATTTCTAAAAAACCTGGTACAGCTGAGCTCTCTGGGGTTCCACAGCACTTCAGAGGCAAGACTTGTTAATGTGCTCAGATCAGCTTAGCATCTCCTAGCATTTATTTAATTGTAAGACGTCCTTTGCTTCCTGACTTCTTCATCACACCCATGCATTTGAGCCAGAGAGTGAAGTTGAGTAAGAAATGCCAGAGAAGCTCCTTCTCTGAGAATGTGACACGAGTAACCAGTGAACAGTTGAATAAAACAACCCCAGAGTTGAAAACAGAACAAGGAATATCAGGTGCATAACAAGATGTGTACTGAAAAGAATGCTCAAGACTGATCTGTATGAAGGACCATGTGAATAATCCATCATATTCTACTGGATAATGTCACACAATATTGTTGGATATTTGTAACCTACATATTTGTAGGTATGTATATGTAACCTACAAGTCCTTGAAGGTGCATGGGCAATAATTAGGAGATAATTTCATCTGCATTATCAATTGGGATGTAAAGTTATGTATATATTTTTGAAGCCGTGCACTATCATCAGGAGTCATAATGGTGAATGATGTATTTGTTACCAATTTCTCCAGAAACATCCAAAAAGAAGTGATGTGATATCCAGCTTCCTGCTGTAAAGGGGAGAAAATAAACAAGGGTAGAAGTCAGTAATTTTTCTAATAGTATCAGCAATAGATGCAGTACCTGATTCACCTGGTAGTTCAGCTCTGAAAGCTCTCAGGTTAGTGGAGATGACACAATGTTTGAGTCATTTAAATAAGCAAGAACAGAAATATAAGACACTGTTCTTCCTTCTCCTTCTGTCCTGTGGTGAAATTAAATCTAGAGGAAAACAAATTACTAGTCCCACAAAACCAATTAACAGAAAGTTACAGAGCTCTGGCATATGCTTGTACATATTACTTTGCCTTAGAGGCTTCTCTTATAATAAAATAAATGATTGGAGGGTGGGTGGGTGAGTTATTACTTTTCTCACAAAGATTTTGTCACAATAGGTGATGATCTGAATAAAACCTCATTAGATAAATAATACCCTGTATATGGTAGGCAGTGTGCTATTTCAGAACATAAGAAGGAAATAACATTAACTATAAGGACTTGCATTTTATTGGAAAGTAGAAGGTGAGAACATGACACCAAATAAGCAATGGGAGCACATCCAGGTAAAACTGAAGGCAGAGATAAGACTCTCGAGGCAAGATTGTTAGGGGCTCATCAGCAGTAGCTACTGGGAACCACACCATGCCCTGCAGAAGCAGATGTTCTGGTTCTGACCAGAACGGAGAGACAAGTTTTCACCTATTCACATAATTTTCAAGGGTCAGAACAAGTCTATATCAAACCTAACAATTTGATACACTAGACCCAGGAAGACAGTCTAGTCTCAACTCTCAGCATTTTATTTACTATTTGTGTCACCTCATGATTTACCCCAAAATGGTTATCAAAATATTCCTCCTCTGTCTGACTGACTTTTTTTTCCTTTGAAAGTAAGGCTGTCAATGGCTGGCTGGACTCAAAGCTTTTTTACACTAAAATTTGTTCATCCCACTCAGCTGCCCAAGTTTTCCATGCAAATGCTGCTGAGCACTTTCTGAGCCCTTCCAGTGAGTTCAAGTATCTTCATTAAGGTAATTGGAATCTGGAGTTATTTATTGCTGTCTACATTGATTTTGTGTTGCACATAGATAAATAATAGTGCTGGAGAAAGTTGTTTTCTGGCAAATCAATTGAGCTGTGCCACAAAAAGTCATCTGACCTTTTCATTTTAAAGCACTGCATTATGGCTGTTTAGACTGTACACAATCTCATGACACTCTAATGGTTTTGGATATTGAAACCATCCCAGCCTGATTTTTATCATCCTTCTTCACCAATCATAACATTTGAGGGCTGGATATTATACACATTACACCTTTCACTTACCCATATTTTTTCCCAAATTGGAATAAACTTTCCCAAATGTGTTGGCAGGATGCTTCAGTCTCTGTCAGGCTTCTGTGCAGGCAAAAGTCCTTTGAACATCTGCATGCACACTATTTATTTAACTTTACTTTTTGCAGCCCTCAAAAATTTCAGGTTTTAATTTCATATTTCATTTCATATTTTTTAAGATTAATTTAAACCCCGGAAGCTGCCTGAATTTCTTTTTAGAACTTTTCACAAAAGCAGTGTATTCCTACATTGATGGGGCAAGCTGAGTTTAGTGGATCTCTTCTTCATGGTTTTCCATGGCCTACATTAGACAAGGCAACATTTCAGCACCAGCCTGGGCAAACTGGATTTTTGCCAATTTCCGAGGAAAAAAAAATGGAAGTTTTCTCAGACTTATGAGGTCAAAAAATCATATTTTCAAACTAGTCCCCTGTAGATGTATCCTTATTCAAGGGGAGCAGGGGAATCTATGCTCCAGAACCTCCTCCCTCTTTTTCCTCACTGACGTTGGCTACTCAGCTCAGCTATTGCTCTCAACTCCCCCTTATCCCTGCAGGTTTTTTAGCAGTTTCCTTTTCCCCTTCTTAAATATGATAATTGGGGAATTATCAGCATCACTGAAGGGCTTGGCTGTGGCCAGAGGTGGGTCTGTCTGTGGAGCCAGAGGAGCTTCCAGCATCTTCTCACAGGAACCACTGCTGTGTTCCCTCTTCTGCTACCAAAGCCCTCCTCACCAGCTCAACAACCATTCCTTAAGACAGACAACAGACTCTTAAAAACCAAGTAGTTTATTTCTGGATAATCAGAGTTCTTTCTCTGATGCTTTATTCTAACACAATTTCCCAATTAGGTGCACAGCTAAGAGAGGAAAATATCCCAAACTAGTTTAAAAAATAGATAAAAACCCTTGGGGAACCATTTTGGATTCCAAAGCCTCATTGCTCATTCTATAATATCCCATCCAGCTATATGTTTTATATTAGGCAAATTGTTAACAGATTTAGTGAGAATGCAGAAGTCTCTCTCCTGTTGACATCTAGGCTTACAAATTGTTTTACCTAAAGATGCTTATTTTCCATTTGACTAAATGTCACCATGTAGGCTCTTGGAACTGTTTTGTTAATGTGAATAATTATGCATCTGTGTATATATATAGTTATGTATACATACACATATATATCTTCACATTCTCATTAACTGTGCTGAGCCAAATATTGTTTTTTCTTTGTCTTGTTTGCAAATTGTATCTGCCAATAACTGATCATTGAACCCTAAATTTACTAAAATTTTTAGTTTCTGATCTCACATATGATCCTACTAATGGAACAATTTTAGTCTAGCAGTACCACTTCTATTAAAAAAAAAAAAAAGCAATCTAACTCATTATTGTTCCTCTTGCTTTCTGGTAAGTAGCTAGAGACGTCCCAGAGTACCCCGGAGTAACACCTGGCAAAAGTAATTGAGATGAATCTATTTATTTCAACATCCAATTGCCAATTTCAGCTAAGGTTGGAAAGGAACAAATATCCCCCAAGACTAATAGCATCCCCACAGGTCAGAGAGCTCAATGAGTTGCACACAGCTGAGTGGCACCTGGAAATCGTGCAGAGCTTCCATTCAGCAGCCTAGGGAAGGGCTCTGGGGACAATGAAAATAATTTTTTGCCATCTTCTGTTCTCATTCCATAGTCAGCTAAGATCATGTTTCGTTTTGCTGGCTTGGTTTTTTTTTTTTTTCCTGTTAATCTTCTCTTCCATTTACAAACTGTAGTGTCAGAATAGATCCTACAAAAACTGACACTGAAATTATTTGTCCTGAGATTTGAATTGGCAGGTATCAAAATCACGGGCCAGAACTGACTACATTATATGTTCTGTGCCCAAATAATAGTAGCAGATGCTCATCTGCAATAAAATAACTTGAGCACTCTCTATATAAAAATATTAAACCACACCAAATATAATAAATTTTCAGACTTTTTTTTTTTTTTTGCAAAATACCCATAGCAAAATAATCAAGAATGTAATTTTATTTAGAAGAGCCCTTTAGATAATTGAGTAGATAGATTATCAGTTGGTTTTGATTCTTTAATGCTTTACTTATAATTTATCTTAAACTGCTTTAATGTTAGTTGAATAACCTCCACAATACTTTTCTAATGCAGCACTGTCCCAATTTTGCCAACAGACAACTTGATGCACAGAAACTTTTAAACCAAAAATTCCAATTTTTTCTTCTAAAATCAGGTTACGAAATGTGATTTTAAGTAGTAATTAATCCATTTCAATCCTTTCTGACTACATATAAATAATTATCCAATGCAATAATAATGCTGTAAAACTCAGGATACATTTTGCAGTAGGAATGTGAATCGGAGGAGGGAAATGAAGCACAGGGTTCCTAACATCTTCCTAGGCTCCTAATTTCACAGCCACAGTAAATTTAGCTTATTTAGTTAGTGCTGTAAACTGGGGTCACCCTTTTGGTTAGATCTTCAAAGACAGAAAGTGTAATGTTTCTTACACCAAGGATGTGCAACACGATCAGAATCAGAAAACAGCACATGGTCAGGAGTCAGGAGAAGAGACAGAACATACAGTTTTCTGAAGGTGTTGGCATCTCTGTGGGTTTCCTTGGAGCAAGTACATATTGGATTCCAGGTTATTTTTCACTTTTTTTTTTTGTTTATCCAAATGACCAGACAGTACCTCTGTCAAAAGTGATGTGGGGGGGGACTTGGTGGAAATTAAGGGTGGCATCTACAAGGACACCACCAGCAGAAAAATAGAAGACATCATCCCACTCCACTCAGCACTTGTCAAGACACACCTGGAATATTATGTTCAAATCTGGTCACCACTATACAAAAAAAGATGTGGACAGGCTGGAGAGGGTCCAAAGAAGGGCCACAAATATGATCAAAGGACTGGGAGGCTTGCTGTATGAGGAAAGGCTGGGAGAACTGGATTTGTTCAGCCAGGAGAAATGAAAGCTTAGGGGAGACCTTACTGTCACATGCCACTGCTTAAAGGGTGGCTACAGGGAAGATGGAGACTCCTTTTTTACAAGGAGTCACATGGGAAATATTAGGGGTAGTGTTACTCCTGGGGACATCCCAATTTGACACCAGAGGAAAATTAAACTTTAGGAAGAGGTAGGGCTTCCTTCCCACCCTTTCTTTCTCTCCTTTTTCAGTTTTAGCAGATCAACAGGTGATGTTCAGCTGCTTTCCCCCTGAGAGTCTTCATAATAATTCTCTGTCTTTGTATGGAAACCACAAATTCACCTTCCATATGGGGATGCTGCTGAGGCACAGGCTGCAGGAGCTGTTTGGCTCTCTGGAAGCTGCCTCTGCATCCCTCTTCTGTTCTGATTCTCTTTTCCCTTCCTCCTTTTATTCTCTCCATACATGAACTTTCCTTACTTTGCTGTAGTCCACAATGAAATGTTTGCTCTTCAAATCTAGAGGTCAGAATGATGAGATTTAAGAAAACAATTTGCTTGCAACCTGTCTGACATAGGGCAACATCCATTGTATGTTACATATATCTTTACAGATGCATGAAAGGACTGTCCTAATCATAGAAGAATTTGTAGCATAGGAGTAAAATTAATCCTGTGTAATCACCCCTCCAAAGTTCTCCTTCAGAAGAATCAAATTTTTCCTCTGCATTTTTAATGAGAAAGGCTAGGAAATTACTCAATAATTCATGACAAAAATAAAATGGGATGAATCTCAGGCTCAGTAACATTGAAATTTTCAGGAAGCAGAGAATATAGATGCACTGCATCAAATGCAGAGGGAAAAAAAGGGGGGGAAAGAAGGAAAGTTTAACTTTCGAGTTAAACTCAGCTACTGAAACTTCCATATTGTTGGTGCATTTATTTATGAGTGTCTAATGGGTTTTCAGACTGGAAAAAAGAAGGCTGTAGCTGGGTATCAGAATAGCCTTGGTAATCTCACAAATCACAGCCAAGTGCTAACTATACCTCAACAAACTATTCCAAGATCAAGAGCTACACATAACTATGTTAAACTTTATTTTAACTATGTTAAACATATTTTAACTGTGTTAAACAGATGCTCTCTAATTTAGCAGCAGTGTCTTTCCACAGTTCAGCAGCCCAGATAAGTTTATCTCTATGTTGCCAGTTGTTTTGCTATGTTAAACTTTAAAAACAAATAACAGGTTATTTTCAGAATGCAGAAAGAAGCAATAGAACATGATTCTCCTGCTTATAAGTAAAATGTTTCTCCCACTTTATTCTGTTGCATAAGATCTAGTACAAAGTTTTCACTTTGACATCAACCAGCTCAGGGGCCCAATAGGACCCCTCCTGATGAATTTCCATGCAGGAAAACTGTGGGTGTAAAACACAAATCATTAAACCCACCAATTTAGGCTTTACATCTGTGCTTGAAATAGCTGATAGAAAAAAAAACCCAGCACAATAAAACCACCACAACATAAACAAAAAACCCACAAACCACCCACCAAACAAATGAAAAACCCAAAGAAAAACTAAACAAGTAAACAAAAAAATCCTCAAACAAAACCACAAAAAAAAAACCCCAAACCCTGAACTAATCCGGTTTCAGTTCAGGGAAAAAAGACTTGACTTTAGTACTCCTGCTTTTGTTTCAAGAGACTGAACACTACTGCCACACACTGCCAAAGTGGAATGGTACTTCAGCAGATTAAGTAAATACCCAGTGAATACCAGAACCATTTTTCTCCCCTCTCTCCCTCCCTCTTCCCTTAACCTGCTGAAGAAGAAAGAAAAAAATACCAGGGCCAAAGCACCTTAGGCCAGTTTAACAATGCTGTGTGCTACCAGAGTACTGATCTCCATGGACCTGCTTTAGTCAGTGCACTACCTGAATGCTATTTTCTCTCTCTCCATGTTTTTTTTCATGTTTCATAAACTATTCCTCCCTACCCTTTTGCCAGGAGCCAGACAGGAGGAGTGACTCATGTGTTCTAGGATTTAAAAGGCACTTTCTGTACGCACAGTTAGTGACTCTTACCTGCCAAAAATAAAGCTCCCCAAAGTTTCTTCAGAGATGAGTTGTCCAGTCTTCCTTAATACCCTGACTTCAATCACTGAATTGGTATTTACAAGGATTTTATCTTCCATTTGTTCTTTTTTTTAACTACTTCTTGAACTTCAGAACTGCTGCCAAAGTGCTACAGCTTTGCTGTGCTGCCAGCAACAGTAGGGAAAGAGGTAAGGTAGGTCAGTGCCACAGCTGTAAATGAGACACAGAAAAGGCCAGAGGTTAATTGAACACAAATGCTTTATAGAAAGTGATGAGAAGAAGTGAGTATATGGTTGTTCAGTTTTAATGATGCTGGGGGAAAGAAAATGTTTTTAAGGCATTGAGTACTATGATAACTAGACCATTAGTTAATTGCCCCTTACTGCAATTAAGGGGGAATTTGCAGAATTCTCAGAATGCTCAGAATTGAAAGGCCTCACAACACTGAGAAGGAAAAAGCATTGGCCCTCACCCACTGTTTTTGATGTCCTCTTTTCTGAGCTTTGAGACTCTGCCTCTGAAACATGAACAGAAAGCTTTCCTGTCACACACTGCTGCACAGCTCCCAGCAAGGTGTCAGCTGAGATAGCTGGGATATAATCTCTTCAGGGCACACTGCATCTCACCCTGTGTAAGTTGGCACCCACTTCAGAGTAAGGAAATGTGTTTTTTGGTTAGACTTGTGTGTGAGAGCAGACATTTAAGTCTGAGTATAATCAAAAGACATCACTCAGCAAAGTAGCAAGGGAAGGAAGGAAAGCTTTTTGCAGGATGGAAACTTAGAAATGTTTGCAGTGGGAAAAAGGTAAAGTTTCTTTAAATTCAGCTTCAGGACAGTATTACCACCTGTTAATATTTCAGCTAATTTACTGACAAATGTTAGGTCTTACACACTTTCTTCTCCACTGAGGAAAAATTACTATCATGAATGGAATGGTTGCAGCATTGTTAAAATCTCTAAAACTCAGTTCCCATAGACCCTCATGTATGTGGAGCATCATTTCTAACACATAACCACGGATCTATTCCTACTATTTAGCCAGACATGCTTGTACTGGTTCAGGGGAAGAAAGGCAAAGAAAAGTTACAAATAAAAATAGCACCTGGTATTTTTAGGATAAAGTCAGTGGAAATTTATTTCTCATGCTGTCCTGCACTTGAGATCATTTTCACTTCAAAGCTGACCTGGCTGCTAAGTTGAGTAACAGTAAAAGTTCAGAAGCAGCAGGTGTGTTCTTAATTGAACTGTGGTGAGTACTCACAGCCCACTGAAGAATCATCCTTTTCCTCAGTTCCTTTTCTATTCATTTTTTTTCAGTTAACCTTTCCTTTTAGGAACTTGGATAATTTAGTCCCAGAAAAGTTGCTTCTGTGTAGTGGGTTGTGTGAAGATGCTGTCATACTGATATCAGGAAATGATAATCCATTTGGCCTAACATCCCTTGGGAATCCTGTGGTGGAAGAGAGATCCCAACAGGGGACCATTGTGCTCTTAGCAGACCCAGTGACATTCTCATGCCTTTGGACACCACATGTGAGGATGCTAGAGTTGAAACATATCTTTTCTGTATGAAAATGAATTCAGAGATGTCCACTCAGTTGCTCATAAGCAGCTTTTGGAAAGAAACAGGTAGGCTGTCTTTCTGATGGTTGACAAATATGAATGCTGAATAACTCCACTTCAAAATGGTGGGGTTTGTGCTGGTTTACATTAATTCAGGACAGTGTTTTGTGGTTTTCCCTACAAGTTCAGGCACTTCCATGTCAGCTCTTTAGGCACAGGATTCATCCAGTTGACCCTTGGGTAGGAATCTGACATAGTGAAATATATAAACTACTTTTGTTCATGTTTAGATTTGGTTACTGTTCAAGTCATGGCATTTGTAAGTTTAAAACTGTGTGTCAAGCATGCAATAATAGTATAAAAAAAAAACTTAACTATTAATTATCATTTTAACAATGCTTCCAGTGTTAAATTTAATGCAGTTAAATCAAGTAGGCTAATAAAAGCCAAGAGAAAAAGAACAAAGCAAATTCTGCCTTATGGAAATGTTTCACTCTGTTGTGACATGAAGGACTTTAGAATGCACTTACTTGGCTTTGCTCTCTTTTACTCTCTTTTCCTCACAGGTATCATTGCTGATGCTAGCTGGTATCAATTTCCTGATCCTCAGGGCTCTACCATGCCTCTTGCTAATTATTCTACCAGTCTGTCTTGATAAGAAAACAGCCAGCAAACAATAAAGCACTGCAGTTGGATTCCACAGATACTAAAATTGCAACTTGTAAACAAATCCAGAAGACAAGTACTCCTGCCTTTTTTATTTTCTGTTTTCTCCTTGTGAGTATTTTAGGAAATGAGAAATGGTAGGGATGCTTGCAGACACAGGGTTTTAATCACACATTAAACCTGTCATAATCTGAAGTTTGTAGTTGTGATCATGGATATTTACACTACAGTGTGATAACAGAAGGGAAGCAAACAATGTAATGTATGTTCCCAGTGAAGATTAAGCAACCCAGCTCAAATACTTGCAACTGTCTCCTCTTGTTTGATTTGAAACCCACAAATTATTCCCTGAGATTTAATAAGCTACATCTTTATTTTTGACTGCAGAGGGCTTTCAGTCAAGGCTAATGGTGGAATTTATAAAGCCTTCAGGTATGAATCTAAACAATTAGCATGGTATTAGCAGCCCACAAATGTGGTTTGAGAAGAATCCCCAAAGATATTCAGTGCTATCAGAATCAATTTCTTTGCTCTTTCTTTCAGGTATCTGTAATAACTTAACCCAAAAGACTGAGATTGAATGCCTTGGTCCCAAAAGAATAAGTTAAGTTGGCCTCTCCATATAATAAGGCAAAATGAAACCCCATTTGGAACACTTTTATTACCTTCAGAAACACGAACTTAACTCTCATCATTGTGATGGTGACAGCTTACATTTGAAGTAGTCTCAGGACAATTCCTTTTTATACTTCATACTCTCAGTTAATCACAGGGAAAACTTCCTGGCTATCTGTTTTTAAATCCTGCAATAACTCTTGTCTCGGTAAGTGTTCTTGTTCAGAAATTTTTTTTACATTCCATAGAAAATGTGGAGTTACTGGCAGAAAACAACTGCAAGCTCACATATTTTTTCTCCAAAATCCAAACTACTGTAGTTCCAAACTACTGCTCTAACATGCTTGGCACTTTTTCTTTTGGCAGACCCTCGTGGCATCTGCTATTGTTCAGTGTCTTCTGCCCTTTTGATACAGAAAGTGATGTACAATGATGTTTTCCACCTAGAAAAGGCATAGCTAACCCCTGTTGCCTAGCTGTCCACATGATTGCATGGAGTTCTAACTTTGAGTTACTTTGGGGTAACTCCATTAAGAAAAGTTAGTGGAGTTAACTTTCATTAAGAAAAATCAGAATTATTTACACAACCATAAGACAGTTAAAAAAAAACAAAAAAAAAACACAACAAAAAACCCCAAAACAGCAAAGCCCTGTTCCATTCCCCATGCCTGGTGCCAAACCTCCCAGCCCTAACATTTTGGAACCTTCATGGCCTTCTCTAGGGGCTGCAGAGAATCTTTGCTCCAGCACCTGGACCACCTCCTCCCTCTCCTCCTGCTTTGAGTTGCTTTGAGTTTGGGGTCTGCAGGGCTGTTCCTCTCACATATTCTCCCACCTCTCTTCCAGATGCTGTTGTGCAGCTTTTTTTTTTACCCTTTCACATTCTTAAATATGTTCTCACAGCTGTGCTACCAGTGTTGCTGGTGGGCTCACCTTCAGTCAGTGGTGAGATTTTGTTGGAGCCACCTGGCACTGTTGGTGTCTGACACAGGGGCAGTTTCTGCCTTCCTCTCACAGAAGCCACACCTGCAGCCCCTCTCCTCCCAAAACTTTCTCTGGGAGGCTGATTTATTCATGAAGAACTCCACTGACAGCTGTGTCTTCTCCTGCCCTGACTGCATTGGGTGGGGCTGGGTTCCTGGCCATTTATTAAGTCAGGTCACTTACAACCCATCTTATGCAGAAAAGGGTTCTGCATGACCAACCCTTCCGTTCCTTCCAGGCAGGACTTTGCTACCATTCTTCTTGTCCCTAGTGCAGCATTTTATAAATTCTCACCTGAAGAGGCATGAATGCATTCTGTGGATTAAACAGGCATTAGACTGGGACGTAGAAAAAGGTAAATTTTCAGAGCCATGCATTGAGGAGAGATTAATATGATGTAAATTTCTGCTTACGTGCAAAGATTTGTCCTACTGTTTCACTCTACTAAAATCTAGAAGAGGCTGCAAAAGAAATTCTGTTTTCACTGGCCAGTGAAATAACAAATTAAATCTTTTCAATGCAAATTTCCTTGCCAATTTTAACATTAACATTGAATGGATTTAAATATTCCACATAGCTTTGGAATCTCCCTCCTAAAAAATTAATAAATAGTAAATATAATTTTAAATAAGAGGGGTAGACATGTTAATTTTACCATCGCTTTTAAAGAGTTGTTGTTGGTAAAAAGAACATGCAACATAAAGGTTAACTTATGTAATTCTGCTATTTATTTTATTTTTTATTTGTAATGCTTTAGTTAGTTGTATAGCAGTACTATGTAACAGTACTATCTCTCATTTTCTGTGAGGAAAAAAAGAAAGGGGACAAGAGTAAGCCTTAATAGGGCTTGTTAAATCTCTGCATTGTACAGAGGTAGCAGTTCTAGATAATTAATTCAGCATCCAATATCAATAATGCCTGAATTGTTCCACTTAACACCCTGTTTTGGCTGGGCACACCACTGAATTCTGAGTGCTTATTCCTACCAGTCTTCACATCCCTCTCCTCGACTTTCCCTGGGTTTAACTTTTGCAGATATTCTTTTTTCCTTAACTAGGACTGTTCTTTGAGTGTTAAAGGTACAGATGAGCCTTACCTTGCAGTTTTATTGTGATTCCTCATGAGTGTGGCTTTGTTCCTGATCTGACAGTTCCTCTCAGCAAGCCCAAGATCAGTGCTCACCAAGATTTGGCATGGTGAAGAGCAGCACACAGGAGGCAGCCTTTACTTTTCCATCAGATGTACAGCCAACCACTTAAAGTATACCCAGCAACCTGGTAAGCCTTTTTTGACTATTAAAATTCACTGTGAAAAGAAGAGTTGTTAAAGGAAATAAAAAGCAATGTTCATTAACCTCTCAGAGCAGCCCTGAACTACTGAAGCGTGACATGGAAACACAGAGTGAGATTTTGAAGGTATTTAGACACCAGCAGTAATTTTTGGCATGCAAAGTCATATTATTTCTCTGTCTACCAGTCCTCTGGGAGAATGTAACACACTTAATGCCCTGGCTGCTTTAGGTCTGATATTTTTCCACCATTCACAATGGGATCTTGGAGGCTGCACCCCTGCCTTTCCCATCAATATCCATTATGAAAAATCTGCCTATGAATTTACCTAATGCTTTTTGAACCTCTGGTAATATAATTTAGCTTCTTTTCTTCCTAGGTCAAAAAATTTTGGAAGTTCATTCTTCACTGTGAAATAAACCCTGCATTTAGTTAGCTGTCTTAAATAAATTTTGAAATATTTTTGCTCAGTAATTCTTGCCTTGTGAGATACAGCAAATAGCATTTCTGCACTTGCCTCATTGTGGCTGACATAGTTGCCTTGTATATATATTCTCATGCATATCTATATGATCAAGAGATTCCTCCCTCATTCTGTATGTAATTCAGTGAGGAAGTATGAGTCTTGCTTCAGCATTTCACTCCATTAATCAGATCAGAAAAGAACTAGGAGATTCTTAGGTATGCATAACATCAAATTTGTTTAGAGGGTTTATGTCTGAGGGCTTATACTATGGATTTTTTCATGAGATAACTTCTGACAGGATAATCCTCCACACAGATGCTCTATAGGATCTCTGTATAAAGGCAAACAAACTGAAAGTTTAAAAAAAGTTTTAAAAATCCCTAACTTTACCTTGAGTTTATAGAATCAGATAAAACTGATGTTGGAAAGTGCTCTGACAAGTTGAATGAGAAATTGATATCTTGTTTTTATTCCAGGACTATCAGATCTTTCTGTATGTATACAGCATACATTTTATTACCAGAATCAAAATATTTTGTGCATAGCATAAGAATGATTATATAAAAAACTACCTTATCATTTTACAAGCTTTCTTTACAAGTGTCCCATCTATGTTTTGGGCTCAATCTTTTCCCTGGTTAGCAGCCAAGGTCCTTTGTTGCTGGCTTTCTGTTGCTCAAGTGGTTTGAAAGATTTTTGTCCCAAGATAATCTCTCTCAAGTGCATTTTTAATATTGTAAGTATAATGTGATTTGTCTGTGGCCACCCTGCCACAAATATCTGTTTCTGTAAGTCCAGGCAGCTTATAGCTTTGGAGGCTACAGTCTTGCCAGACAAAAGACAGTCTTAACTGCATAGTGGAAATAAGCACTTGAGACCTAAATATTAGAGGCTGGTTTATATATGAGATGGATATGCATAATTCTTCAGAGGAGAAAATAGATTTTATTAAGTATTCTTGTATAAGAACTCCAGGTTCTTAACCACATCCCCAAAATAATATTGATCTTACTTATGTCTTCCAGATCTTTGTCTATGGTAAACTGCTGTGTGCCCCTATGAACTAGTGGACCTTGGCACTATGCTACAGAGCTTAAGGAACATAGTTTTAATATTCACACTGATCAAACAGAAGCTGAGGAAACTCAGAATGACTTTCCCTTGTAAGCTTACAGCTTTTCTGTACATCTGACAAGCAACTCAGATTTCATTGGGAAGATCTGAACCCTGCTTCTAACAGCAAGCTGTTTTTCAGATGCATTTATTGCAAGGAAAGTACAGTACTTTCCTGGAAAATTCAAATTAATCTTTAATAATCTATTTCATAAGAGCTATGGAAAATTTCCTTTTACTGAATTTTTATTAGAGGTGAAAAATCATTCAGTATTAGTACGCAACTAGTAACTGTCTCTTATTTTCTTTCCTTGGTAAAATTCTTCTGCTTTGTTTATGAGGTTCTTTTGTTTGCTGCTCCTCTAATAAAGTCACGTGCCAAAGAAAAATTTCTAGAAGAAGAATTGCAGTGTAAAAAGCAACTATACAAACCCCCCAAAAATCCAAACCCTTAAAAAGCGCAGGCACTTTTTTCCCCAGACAGCAGCTTGCTCTGCTTTACAAAGTATCTCATAAACTACCTGGCAGGAATCCTTCTCCTGTGATATAGCTAATCCTGCTGAGATTATAGCAGAGCACTAGGAGAAAAGTTGTGGAAGGAATTTACTGAGAGGTCATAAATTGCAAGCTATCTGCTTTAAGCTTCAGGCACATGAGTTTAATTACTCCGTTGCAGTTTATTTGAAAACTTTTACTCTTTGTTGAGGGTGAAAGAGTGACATAAAATAGTGGCACAGTTAAATGTCTGTCTTCAGTTGGAAAAACAGCAGTCACAGCAGGTTCTGGAGCACCTCACTTTCAGAGTTCCATTATTAAATACTGTGCAGTTTCTAGCAGCACTATAATTTAATGGCTGTGATTTAGGCAAGTGGCTCAGTTGCTGTAGTTCTGTACAATTTGGGTTTGTCATGGAGTATCATACAACTGAACTGGTGTAGTATTCTGTCACAGACTCCTATTAACCAGTAACATGCACTGTGGTTAGAAACTAGTACAATAGTAGCATAAAATAACATTATTGATCAAAGTGTGGCCAGGGTAGAATAGACACACAACACTTTGATTTAATGATAACTGTTGCAGTTACTGACTGCTTCTGTGCCCAAAACAAAACAGGTGCAAAACAAACACTGTGCATTTCATTTGGCACAGTCAGAGGAGACCCCTGCACATCACTGAACACCTATTCTTTAAGCCATCAATGTATTATTATTTTATTTTCATTTCTTACAGATGGCAAATATGGACAAAGATTCAGAGCCTACTCAGTGGCCCATCAGGTGATTTAATACAAGCTACTGCATATCATAGAACATCCAGCTTTATAGTTGGTCCTAAATTGAGCTCAGTCCCTTCAGAGTGTGTGTAATTCTCCCACTTCTGCAGGGACAAGAGCATGTTTGAAACAGAATTGATCCAATGTAAAAATCCAGATTTCCCAAACTCCAATCCAAAGACTTTGTGAAGAATCACTATTTGTTGCTGAGCTTTTCCTTCAGTCAGCATAAGTACCAGTGAAAGCTTTACTTCATTCACAGCTGCATAGATAACTGCACCCATGACTGCTATAGCCAACCAGCTTGGATTTGCTGGTGTTCAGCACAGGGCTGGATGTGACCTCTAAGATTGACAAGTTTGCATCTTAACTCACCAGGGGACCATTATTCCTCCAGACAAATCTCCAAAATTTTCAACACGTTTTGCCATTCCTAAATGTTTCATGCATAGATTGATCTGAAATCTGGGGTCTTTTTTTTGTCTTTTTTTTTTTTTTCTTTTCTTTCCAGAAGGCTCATGGCTTGAAAGTAATCTATAAATGGCTTTGATAAACCACCTTTCAGTCAGCTACTTTGGCTTTATCCATGTGTGACTGGCCATTTAAATTATGCAGCATTAGTTAGTCTTTCACACTAGATGATTAAAGCTTTTAAAATATCCATAAAGAATGAGTCATGGACAGAGTGAGAGATGAATACTCATGGAGTTTAAAAAAAACTGCAGTCTCTTTCTGTGGATGGGAGCAAAAGCCAATTTTTGCATGGCTGCTTATAGAGAGGGTAAGGATTGCCCTTGTGCTCCCTGAATCATGTTCAGTAATGACCTCTTGTACTGCCACCTCATCCAGGTGGGAATTTCAACTTTCTTATGCTATTGGCTTTTGACCAACTGCCTGCACTTCCCTCCAAATTTTCCTGCTTTATTCATTGAGTCAAAATATGTCTAACTCCACAGCTCTTCCTCTTTTAGCAGCTGTGTGACCTTTGGGAATAACTGAGGTAGGTCCAGCTACAGATGGTTCACATCAAAAGACTACATCACTCTGTAGGAAATAAACTTATTTTATTCTTTTCCAGAGTATCAAGGCACAGTACTAAATTCATAGAAGTTCCAGTTATCATTTGAAACTCTCCCCGTGACTTTCCTAGGCAGTTGATCCACCTAGTGATCCTACTTTTTTATTATTATTATTATTATTATTATTGAAATAACCACCTAATGAAGATTTCAAAGAAAATTCACATAGGTCTGACAGGTTGAGGTTATATGAGCCCTTACTGGGAAGAGTCACTTTAATATACATGAATATTTGGTAAGTATATTATATAAATATTAAATTGCACAGCTATGTTTTAATATCTGCTGTTCTGCATATAATAAATTATTGAGCGTTGGTTGCAATTATTTATATCTTACCCATAGAGAAGGATTATTTTTTTTAATAAGCCATTCTATGAATAAAGCACAGAAAGAAAAGATTTGTAGTAAATGGGATCATTTATCTAGAAAAATATATGTTCATCAGAGTAGACACCATATGTCTAAATGCTGGGGTTTTTTTTGCCAATTTATGATTAATAGGACATTTTAGCCAACGCCTATTGCTTCTTCTAGATCACTACCAGGGTTTTCTATTTCTTCCTCTTCATTACAAGGTAACTTCTCTAATATCTGGGGCATGATTACTATGGCAAGACCAAGTAGTTTCCCACCCTCCTGATTGCAGGAAGGGTTTCCCCTCCCCATCAGCTAATGTGGGTTTCTGTGAGCACAGTCCAGTGGGCTCAGTGCCCCACCAGGAGTCCATCAACTTCAAGAGTGAGTCCTCCTGGGGCTTCTGTTTCTGAGCAATCTTCATGAGGATCCCCATCCCCTGGCCCCAACATCCCATTTCTAGAATAGTTGTTGTCATCTAGGATTGATGTTATTTCTTTGAGCCAGGGGGAGGTTATAACTAAAGGCAAACTTGATGGGGTGCTATTCACAGAGAAAAATAATATTTATAATGTAATGTGGATAAATTTCCCAGCTGTCAAAACTTAACTCAGAAAAGTCCTATTACACTTTTTTTTTTTCAGGTAGGTGAAATGAATTTTGCCCTCTGGGAAATGTTCCAGTGGAAAGGAATGACAGTTTTCATTATATTTTAGAAAAG
This sequence comes from Heliangelus exortis, assembly GCF_036169615.1. Classification (NCBI taxonomy): domain Eukaryota; kingdom Metazoa; phylum Chordata; class Aves; order Apodiformes; family Trochilidae; genus Heliangelus; species Heliangelus exortis. Next base: position 6,929,804 of record NC_092424.1, on the reverse strand, counting down.
AGGTTTTTTTAAGTGAAAAGAAGCTGAAAGAATGACATTTGCATGAGTAACTTTTAAAGAAAATATTGAAGTGTGAACTCATTAGTTCAAAAATGGAACTAGAATAAATATTATGCTTATATTTTTTTCAATAGAGAACATATAAATATTGAATATCAGACTCAAAATAGGTGTTTAATAAGCTCATTTATTCAAATTTCAATTAGATGGATTAGGACGTTGAATTAAAAAAATCAGAAAAGGTGAGTTTAAAACTTCAAGCAAACTTTGGGAAACAGAGTGTATTAATTTGATGGAGCCCACTCAGGTGGGATACAATTACTGCAAATTACTGTTAGAGGATATTATTTTAAAAATAATAACAGTGAGCAATGATCATCCAGTAGACCCAATTGCACCCCTGACTTTTTATGCCTTCTCTCATTTACTACATTTGCCAGCAGTCATATTCATCCAAGGTCAGTGGGAGTTTCAGTTTTCTGAATGCAAGAAACATCATTAGGAATGAGGGAAGCAAGATTTATTTGTATTTTTAAATTTTATTCCCTTCATTTCTCAGGTAGGCAGACAATGTGTCTGTAGCACTGAAATTTTTTAAGTGTTATGATTCAGCTTTTGTTTCAAAACAGTAGAGGTGACTGTATTAAAATGTATGAGACACTGTTCAAGCCAGATGCTGCAAGAAAAGTGCAAGTGTTGTGTCAGTCAACTAATTCAAGTGCAAGAGAATGTAAGAGGAATCAAAGCTTGCTGCTCTGAGGTGGGTGCTTGGACTTCTTGACATCCTAAATGATAAAGACTCAGTGAATACCATATGAGGGGTAACTGGGAGATTACACAACAAATGTGAAGATATTTTGAGAATATCTGCTCTATGGATTTGTTTTTTATTAATTTAAAGTTAAAGAAGAGTAGAAAATTTCACATGGAGATACCATTTCAGGGTATATTGTAACCAAAGAAGAAAATAAATGGAATTGAAATTATTGACAGAAAGCTTTAGTATTTGAATGATATTATTTGAAAACAATGTGACAATTACAATTTGAAAATTATACAGTTGCTGGGGAGAATCTGAGAAAGTTACTGTAAAGAGGAAATTAATTCTATCAGTCTTTCATCCTTGTTTTTCCTGGCTGTCTGCAGAAATCTAAACACAGACAATTATATTCAGAGCATAAGGGACTGAGAATGTGGTTCAATACCATACCAGCCAATGTTTTTATGGAAACATAGGGCTCCACCCCTGGAATGCTGGAAAGTCTAAAAAACATCAAGGACTTTGTTCTTTTTTTATAAGTCTATGAAAAACAAGATTTTCTCTGTCTCTTACCCCAAAAGCTATGGCTAAATGGTGTGTTCAGCTGGGGCCAGACTACAGGGTAAGGATCCCATGCTGCATTATTGCCATCAGACCCAACTTGCTTTTATTGTGTTCATTTTTATACTATGGATCTGGGACTGCACAGATGGTCAAGGAAGTCACCTGTTCTGATTTTAAACCCTCTTATCCCTCATTATATCAACCCCTTTTTTAACATAACACAGAATTGCACCTCATTCTACAACTATTCCCATTGATCTCAATTAAACCATTTTAGAGAAATATTAAAATTAAGCAAAAGAAAGAGAAAGAAGTGCAGGTGATGGATGTTAATCAGGTCATTTCATATGAGTAGAAGGCACTCTGATATTTCAATGTAAGAATCACATGCAGAAGAGCTGCATTTTCAAGGTCTGGGGACTTATGGTTTACAAGATTTTATTCATCTTCTAAGTGAAAGTGAAATAAATAGGTGATGTTTTCAATCTCAGGGGCCTGCTTATAAAAAAAAAAATATTTATTTTTTTTACAGAAAGCAAGGAATTTTAGTACTGTAATTATGAATTTTCTCCTTGCTACATTTCCTGAAACTAATTTCTCTAGGAACAACAGATGTAATATTCAAGAGCCCATATCCTTCCAAAAATGGATAGTTGGGAACATCTTTTAGAAGGCAAAATGGGGATTATTCCCACAGAAGCTGACAGCTATCATTAAAGCCACCCCCATGCTGTTGGCATCCTACTAACAATTTTTCTTGAAAGCAATTAACACCTCGGTTGAGATCTGCTCACTTTTGTCTCTTCACTTACCTGATATTTTTATATGATTTCAGTTGGAAGCTTGAAGAAATTCTTCACTCAAGTTAATGTGCAGGACGATCACCACCTGGAACAGGACTTTTTTCTCTAAGGAAGGCACAGCTTCTTTCCAGAGCTGAATTCCCGAAGGAAACAAAGGCTGCCACGTGAATGTTAATGTTGAGTTTCTCCACTTCAGCGTTGCCTTCTCACAATGTTTCCTGCTAAAAGGCTTCACCTCTGGAAGTTTACAGCAAATACGGTTCTGTCAGAGACCGTAAGGGTGAATTTTATCTTCATCTAAAATAGCCCAAAGTTCTTACAGACAAATCATTTTATCACTGGCCCTTTCCTGGCAAATGCTTTTCATAAAGGGTCTTTCGACCCACGGGCTAAAAGCCTTGCAAGTGTCCATGGCCTAATGGCTCCTCACTGCCTCTGGATGGATTTTGCTGAGAGAATCCACCACCTCCTCTTAGCAGCTTTTGAGGGCAGAGGATGAAAATTTACTGGGAGAGAATTTGGAAATTCTCCTCTGGAACATAACAATGGATAATGAATGTAACGTTTTCCTTGGTTTTATTTTATTATTTTATTATTTTGGAATATACAGTATATGAGAGCTGTCAGGCCTATATAACATAGCAATTTTGTTACTCTTGTAGTTCTCCATACTTTTACAGGTTTTAAATGCTATCATTTATACATTGTTTAAGTAATAACATTACAGAGGGGAAGAAAACGGTTTCCAATTTTTACATGTTTATTCAGCAACCACCAGAAGCTTCATTCTGCCTTTCTGCCAGGGAGAGAGAGAAGGAGGTGGGGAAAGCAGATAAAGCTCTCAGCCTGTCAGCCAGCTCATTTTATCAAAAAGTCCCCAAAGCAAAATAAGAGCATAATTTGAATGGAGACAAGACAAGGAAACCAGAAAGATGACTCCTCTCACTTATTCAGTCTTCAAATGGATGCTCAGGCAATTCCCTTCCCTGCAAGGTCTCCCCAGCCTGCATGCTGCCTCCCACCAACCTGGGAAAGAGAGAATCCTTATTTTCCCAAAAGAGCAAATACTTCACAAGCTTCAGGAGGTATTACTGAGGCTGTATTCCCCACCTGCCTGACAGTAATATGCTTTCCAGGACTGCATCTTTGAAACATTAATGAACTGATCTTCCCAAGCCCATTGCAGGGCAGGGGAACGTTATCTGCTTCTACAGATGGAGAAGAAAATCCCAGCAAGATGTGAGTGATTTGCCTAGAGGAAATCTGGAGCAGAGCCAGAAACTGAACCCAGACCTTTCAAATCACAGAGTACCATCCTCAGAGCATCCAGTTCCAGTCTGATTTGCTGGGAAATCCATCAGGCATGGTGCCTCCAGTAACCCTGCAGTGCTCCTGCTGTACTTTATTGCCTGAGAGGTGTGACTGCATCCTACGTGCTATAGGTCACAGCAAATTCTGTTGTCACTGTGTGACATATATATTATATATGAATAAATATATATAATATATATAATTAATATGTTATTAATATAATGAACTACAATTCTTTCCATTAAAAAAGAGAAGACTGCAGTCAGACCTCTTTATAAACTGACTTGTTAGGCAGCAGACTGTCCCTTGGTACTGCTCATTTTCAGAGCTGTTTGTCACTGCTGTTAGATGAATACATGCTTATGAGCACACTTGAAGTTGGGTGACATTTCCAGATGTTTCTGAAAACTCTCCTTTTTAGATTTCTCAGTCAACTCAGTACACTGGCATCTAAGTGTTCAGAGACTACAAGCTGCTAATCCTCTTCTGCTAATTTTCACTGCATAAGAGGCACCACTCATATCTATACACAAAAGCCTGAAGATTCTGTATAAAAGGAGAAAAAAAAATGGAAGAAATAGTATGATGTTGAGCAATCTAATGACTCATTTTTAGTGTTAGTGTGCATTTGTAATAACTCCTAGCTAAATGAAATCATTATGATTGAGGCACATTAAAAAATAAGCACTTGGCCCTATCTTTCAGGAAACCATTTTATTCCTAGAAGTGGGTAAAAATGAGCAATTTCCAAAGAACTCTTAAATTTTGAAGATAGAAAAGAGGATGAAATCTCTGAAAACAAGTCAGGAGGATTCACTGGGGTGATGCTTAACAGTACGAAAGAGATGATCATGGTCCTAAGGTTTAGCCATCAAAAAAAGATCATTTCAAATTGGTTGCAATAGAGCAAACCAGTGGGAGCTTGAATTTAGAAGCCAGGGACATAGGGAGTGCCAGTAGGTCCCAGAATAATATGAGTAAGATGAAATGAAAAAGAACACAAGGAACAAGTCAGCTCTTCTTGACCCTTCCTCCGATAAGTGAGGATGCCCTGGTGCAGCAGTATTGGGCTGAATATTGGCAAATTGGGTAAAATTACTCTGTGGCTTTATTTGAAATATTTTAACAGTGTGAGTGTGGATGGCAGCTCCTGCCCTTCCTGCCTTGGGAAGGGGTTTGAAAAGCATCCCTGATCCTGCAGCAGTTCTGCCCTGGGGGAAGGGGTTTTATCAACCTTCCTATTCTGCCTTCACATAACCAAATGTGAAACATAATTTATCAAGCAATATATAAATAATAATCCTAAATGTCTGCATAGGTGTATTTGTGTGTATTTAAACATTTAAGAGTTTTTTTACATATTAGAATATGCATATATATATGTATATTGCCTGCATGTACATAGACATATAGAGATGTATACATACATACACACATCACCTAAAGAAGTTTGCTGACACACATGCCAAAATTTTATTCACTGTGGTCCTAATCATTAGGCTGAAACTCCCCCTTTTTCACTATATACACCCTGTGGCCTATTCAAAGTGGAGCAGTACTAAGAGAAATACTCCAGGGATTGGTTCAGAACAGTCCTCAAAATACTTAATTCAGGATAGAACATTTTGATACCTTGGAGTACCCAGAGAGTACCCAGAAAAAATGTCACTGCTTGAGCTGTTAGACCAAGGAGGACATAACTACCACTTCTTCTGAAAGGCTAACAACTCAGAACTCATTTCTTTGCTTTCATTCTTTGCCACTCTAAGGAAAACATTCTGTTTCAAGTTAAATAGAATGCCTTCAAAAAAAAGAAGAAATTAGCAAAATACATTTTGATTGGATTTTTTTTTTTATTTTAATAGCTGTTTTAGCTTTACTTTGGAAATTAAAAATCTGTATTTTCACAGGCAGCTAATGGCAGAAAACGGCCAGGTGCTGGCAGTGAAAAGTTAAGATCACTCCACTTATTAAGAAAAATAGGAAAACTGATCAAAAAGGGTAGTAATCTATAACATTGAACATGGAAGAGTCCTTAAGTAAAAGAGAGAGGGAATCAATCAAGTACAAGAAGAACATTGCCTGACGTTTGTCTGGCAGGTGAGCAGAAGGATTGACTAAATTAATAGAAAGCAGAACTGGTGAGGCAGAATGCAGCAGGACTGCAGATGGGAGATTGCTTGAGGGAGCAACAGAAACCAAAGTTCATTTGGGATAAGTGAAAATTCTGGCGTCCAGGGCTGTAAGAAATCACCTCTGTATAGGGTGCTAAGGCACAAAACTACTGCATGGAAAGCTGGGGTACTAAGGAGTTTTAAATGAAGAGTTTTACCTTCTGTCTGCATATTCTGACCAACCTCTCTGAAAAAGTATCTGCAGAATTCATGTCACAAAATCATATTTACACCTGTGCTAACACAGACATCTTCTTATGTAATGCCATTTAAAAAGCTCCTTCTCTTGTCTAGCCTGATCCTCCAGGCATTTAGCAGACACTTTTTCTTCCCTCATGCATACTCCTGGATATATAAAAAGTAGTATTTAGATTTAATTACACTATTATAAACAAGCATTAAGCTTCTATGTTTCTATATATGTACTTACATCTTGTTACAGCTCTAGTTACACCTTCTTGCTCTGGTCTCTGCTCTGATGATCCATCAGAACCTTTCTGCTCTTGCACAAGTTCTAAATAACATTTCTGTGGCAAAATGAGAAGACTATAGTGTAAGGACACCCATACTTGTTCACAGCATTTAACTTTTATCTTGTCTCCAGCTGTGGCTATCAGTGGCCAACAAGAGAAACAGAAGGAACAAATTTTGATAGTTGATCCTTTCCCCAACTTATCTTCCACTGCCTATTTACAGCTAAGTTGATTTCTTGAGTAAGTCACCTGCTTCCCACTTGTCAACCCTGAGTATGTCTCATCCAAGCACTATCCAACCTGTCCCTTTCCCTAAAATACTGGGTTTGATTTGTTCTGATATATATCACTATCCTAGTGCTTAGAGTCTAATTTCAAAGAAATTTGCATTTGATTATGATGTTTAGCACCATGTCAAGTAAAATTTGTACAGCACTTGCATCTATAATAAAACTTTTATATAATTTCAAAACAGTCTCATAAAACTAAGGAAGGATGAATCAAAATTTAGCCCAAGGTATTTGAAAAAGGTTACAAAGCTTTGGTGTCCTTTTACTGTTCTCCTCCACCTTGTGAGTATAAAAGGCCTTCAAAAATAAGTGGACTGTGAAATGTTTTGATAAATAAATATCTTCCTAAAATAGTAAAAAAATTCATATTTTTACACTACTGTATTAGTCTCAATTACCATATCATTAATACTGCAGTTTTTGTTCACTTGTTAGCTACAGCCATAGAATGAAGATGCAAACAAGAAGGGAAAGAGCAAAGATTTTATGTCCTCATCAGATTCCGAGAAAAAATATGCCATGTCATATATGTCATATATGCCAAGACCTTCTCTTGCCCAAATTGTTCTCTAAATGCTTTACATGGTTATTGAAAATTCTACCAGCTTGTGGGTTTGCTGTGCAATATTTTTTTTTCTCCTGTATGCTGGAGCCTGCCTGCACTATAAAACCTTTCCAGAATTCAAGGTACTTAAAGGTTCTTGGTGTCTAAAAAAATGAAGATGGTACAGCAGAGAAAAATAGTTTCAACTTTGCTCATGCTTACATTTCAGCCCTGTTGTCATTTATGTCTAATCCTCAGCTAACCTAAAGATCTGAATGTGGAGTAAATTCTAGTTTATTAATTTTAAAATCACCCCAGCTCATTTTATGACTCCTGGAAGCAAAATTGGTTTTAGTTCTGAGATCATATGATGTCTTGAACAGAAAATACCTTATTGGGGTAAACTTGCTCTATAGGCTTTAGAGATGCAGCTCAAACAACTTCAAATCTATTTGCAGTTTGCTGTGCCAAATAATTATTTCTTTTTTTTTTTTTTTTCATGCAGGACAGATAGTTTGACCCAAATATTCAAGCAATAACAAGTAACATTACTGTATTTTAGGGTCATGGTCCTCTTTGTTGTTACTATTCGTAGTGATGCATCTTTACAGTCAGACCTTCAGAGGAGTCTTTGTAAGGTGGATGAATTATGGCCTTTAAAAATGAAAAAGAAGTGTCACCTTTTGATGAGACATTTCTTCCATTTCCTAATACACAGGACATCATGTCAGGTGGAACAGATGGTGTTTAATTATCCCCATGACAGCAATGGCTCTTTCTGTCTTAAAGAAGGAATTCCATTCCCCATACCATTATTTTCACCAAATGTGAGCAAGAATCCAGCCTGGACAAATCAGGGAGAGAGGAGGACAGCACGGTTCTCTTGGAGACATTTGTGAAGAAATTTTTAATATCAGAAAGGAAGTTGTTTACACTGATATTATCTAAAATCTAAGAACTCCTTCTTAAAGAGCAATGTTCAATGTGCTGCTTCAAAATGCTATTGGTGATAATAAGGAAATATCAATTTTTTACATAAATTTGTCATAGAGATGAAGCCCATAACAAATTGCAGCGCTTGAAAATAACAGCAAAATATGAAAAAAAAATCAAGTAAAAAGGAGCCTCTTTTAAAAGACAAAACAAGATTTTACATTTACCTTTGATATTTAGGATGAAAAAGCAAGATATTCCTAAATTTCAAAGAGCACCTACAAGACTCAGAGCCTATAATGCTAATTAATTCAAGCACTGTTTCTGTGCTTCCTGCTGCTGCTTCTGTGCCACTGCTTCAAAGTTATGTGCATTTTCAACAAATATTTCACATTTTCTCAACTGTTTGTTGGTGCAACGTATCCAATAGCTATGAGTAGTATTACTTGACATGAGAGAGCTGAATAAAGTAGTAGCCTTAGCAAAGCTCATCTTGCAAGAGATAAAACACAAAGAAATTTCAGGAAAACATTGCTATCAAAGGAGTAGTATTTCTAGATATAATTTTCTTTGAAACATTAAAGAGAGCCTCTAGTATAAAGTCCTCAAATATATATCACTTGAAATTGTCTTAATATTAATATGATCCCCTGCTCAGTATTTCTCATATGATTCAATGTTGAAAAATCAGGCTACAAATCAAGGAAAGAATAGAAAAGAAATGTCAACAGGATCTAGAAATTCTGTCCTCCTACTCAGCTTCTGCTGTGGTTGATACCATTCAGAAATGAGCAGAAGTTTTCTTACTTTCCAGGAAGGGTGACAAAAAGAGAATGAGACTATTTGCCAAGGAAAACCATGAATAAATAGCTAGAAACATCACAGTCATTAGTTCAGAATTAATGTATGTGGAGCAATCATTTTCCTGTCTCCAATGCCAAGCAGGTATTGGCTGACCACACCTCAACATTGCCTTCAAATTCCTCAAAGTAACTCCACCTGTTACATCCTGGGTTCAAAGAACCTGATTTACTGATGCATATCTTGCATTTTTTATAAACTTTGATACAGATTCAGATACTTGTGATATACATACATGCAGAATACAGCTGATGCTACAGCTCCAGGGTTGCTGTAAGACTGAGCTGAGCTCTAGGTTCACGTAGGAACACCTGTAATACCAATATTTTAATGAAAATCCAGTATGGAGAAGAGCAAATTTTAAACTGCTGAAAGCAATATATTGTGCAGCAGGTATAGAAGACAGGCTACCACCTCAGCATCCTTGCTAGAGACAATAATTATAGCTACAGGTCTGGGGAAAGCAAACAAACCCTGAGCTGGACAATCCCTATCAGCCACTCACATTTTTCTTCAGGAATAGTTTGAGCCTATTCTTAATAAAGCCATCAGCAAGTGTAATGTTTCTGGGTTGAGCAGATTGTCAGATCTGAGGAATTTATAGGTCTTTGACTACTGCAGATCTGTCCTAACTTCTGCAAAGGGCCCAGCCCAGTGGTCACTCTAAAGTATATGATGAGATGTATAACACATGATAGGAAACCTCAGCCACGTTTAAATGACATTGGATACAGTGAGCAATACAGGAACAAATGTTTCTTTAATTCTCAGCACATCTTTAAGAACCACTGACAATCCGGTTTTATTCATATATGACATTCTTTAATGCATTTTTTCCTTCTCTTGCTTGTTTGGCAGTAATTTGTGCTCAGTTATGATATTTTGCAAATATTACATGCTGGAGAAATAATTTGTGTAATGCTTCTTGCTAAATGATTCTGTATCAAACTTATGGCACTATCCATTGCATTTTCAACATAATGCTGACTGTGGCTATCATTCAAAATGACAAAACTGCTTTTTTTGTTTTGCTCTCTTGTGATTGTTTCCTCCTATAGACTGCATGGAATGACTGCATTCTGCAAGGAAAACTGCCAAATACAAATATCTTACCTATTTGTGTGCATGACATTATATAACAGGAATTTTACTAATATGTGAAAACAGGCAGTCAGAAGTTAAGAAAAGCAGGATTAAAGATGCATGTTTAATTTTAAAGGAGTTCTTTTTCCTTGTAAAGAAGTTAACAATTACAGTATCACAAAATGTGTGGGCCTTGCTTTGCACTGCCACCTACAAGAGGACAAGTGCAAAACCATCAATTAAAAAAGTTAATGACAGTTCTGACTAAGTTTTTGAGTTAATTTAACCAGAATTGTAAACTGTAACTCAATTTAGCAATCTAAGTCTACACTGTTGTATTTAGGTCAGTATTCAGATTTTAATATCCATGAGATTGTTTGACTCCTAAATTTTAATATTTGTCAAATATAACAAGTTAGTGGAAGTGCAGTCACAAAAACAAATAGAGCACCCAGTCTGGGAACCAGCAGCTCTTGTGTCATTTTCACTGGAGGAACAATTAGAAGACAAATGGAAGAGAGGTGGGAGAACTGGATAATTTTTTATTTCATTTATATTAGCTAGCAAAATGGACTGTCATCCTCTGATCTCCACTAAATGCTACATTTAGTATCTGGAGTTGCTATAAAGGCTGAGATAAATATGTCTGGACCTGCGTGAACCTAAAAATCACAAAATACAAACTCACTGTTCTCCCATCTGCTGTCTGGATTGAAGCAGAAATCTGGGAGCAAGGTTTGTGTTTGCTATTTATAAACTTGAAAACATTATTAAAGGATATTTCTGCTGTCTTGTGGTGCTGATATACTGGGTCTGTAAAGCAAGTATTGGTGCTGTTATAAATCAAGTAATTGATTTAAAACAATATGTTATCTAAGTTGAATCAAATACAGGAATATCTATAAAGATGAGCCAAAACTGGTACACTCTGTCTTACACACCTGTTAGATATGGGCTGTGTTAGCTTTTTGCTGATTGAAAAGCAATGCTTTGTCTTTTGTTTTTATTCAAATGTAATAAATATGCACACACAAGAAGCTATTTCAAAGTCATGAGGACCGGTTTTGATTGTTTCTATGTTTGCTGCTCTGGCTTTACTGAGCTGCTCTCATTTTCAGCCAAAGCATTCAGCAAATTTTACAGAAGATTTCTGAACACAAAAGCTTCTGGAAAGAGATTTGAATTTCTGGTAAATTTTAGGCAAGTACTTAAGACAAATTGATGTCCTCTGAAAAACCCTCTTTTTTGTAGGCATTTGGATTTCCTGAGCCGTACTTGACTACTTGCAAACCCAAATGACAGAGCACACTGGAAAAATTACAGAGTGCGGATAGAATTAATTTGAGAGATGAAAATAAATAAAAGAAAACATGAGGCAAGCTACTGGCAGTAACAGAAAAACAGGAAAACACTGGAGAATAGGGAGTCCTTCGCTTCAGAAGCTGTTCTCTTTTTGGTGTAATGTGTTAAGAAAACAAACATTACATTACATATGAAATTGGAAACACCCAAAACCACGGGAAGGATGTGCCTGCAATGTGGTTACATCACAGTGACCATAGTTTTATCATCAGTACTTAAAAGTGTCTAACACCATAAGTCCCAAATTTCTTGGACTTAAATTTATTCACATATGGATTCAGACAGTACTGCTTGTCAACTTCTAAGTTACTCTGAGTTTCAACAGAAGTTTGGGAACTGTGGACCCCTCCACTTCAAAATCTTCCTATTAAATGCAGAGAAAAATATTTTCCCCTAATCATATGACTGTGGTTCTGTCTTTAGCCCCATGGCCCTAGTATGAGAGGCCTGACTCTACCCTGTATGATGTGGACAGAAGGTTAGGAAAGGGTTATTGCTAAACCTCTACTAATTTTTAAACCTACCCAACTTTCATTTTCTAAACTTAGAACTGGCCTTCTCTAAAATTTATCACCTCTCCGTGTCGTGTCTAATACTTCTCATAACAATAAAGTATACATATAAATACCTGTATAGAAGCTTAACACTTTAAATTATCAGAGGTCACAGACCTAGAAATGTCCTACCTTCTCTGGTCTTCCAGTTTGCCTCAGAGACCCAGCTACTCTCCTGATCTCCTTTTCATCCTCGTTTATTTTCTCTTTCTCTTTTCACTCCCTTCTCTGTGCAGGGAGGCGTTAACAGATACACCAGGCCTAAATGTATATAAACCTAAATGTAAAAAAGGAGAAAACTACATTGAGATAATCTCTGACAAAGCAACAGGCTACATATGGAAACAAAGCCAGCTGGCACATATTAGAAATCTGACACCTGTTTCCCTCATTCATTGATGGGTAAATTTTTCACTCTGAAGGTCTTGCTCCAAGGGCTGTTTCATGTGGTCATTAATTTTACAAATGAGAGCAGCTTGGCTTAGCACAGGCTGACCCATTCAGGCATCCCTGCACCTCACCCCTTCTGGTCTTTGCCTCATCACATTTTTGATTTTCACCCCTTTGGATACCCCATATCAGGACACCCCGAGTTTTTCTATAGCTGTCATCCCATCTTTTGTCTCTTACCTGCTCTACTTGTTTTGCCCAGAGACCTTGTTTTACAGTTCAATTTTAGGCATTTTCCAACACAGTTCAAACTCACCCAAAGCCATCTTTTAGCTGAAATCTGCATTGGTTCCTCTTCACCAAACTACAGAATCACCAAACTACAGAACCTGGTCTGTTTCATCCACCTGGACAAGTAAACTGTCTTAGTAGTATCACAGAATCATAGACTGGTTTGGGTTGGACCTTATAGATCATCTGGTTCCAAACCCCCTGCCGTGGGCAGAGACACCTCCAACTAGACCTGCTTGCTCCAAGCCCCATCCAACAACTTCCCTGGACAACTTGTTCCAGTGTCTTGCCACCCTCACACTAAATAATTTCTGCAAAATATCAATATATAATAATATATAATATCAAATCTATAAAATCTCAATCTAACCTCTTGTCCTATCACTCCATGCCCTTGAGAAAAGTCCCTCCCCAGCTTTCCTGTAGCCCCTTCAGGTACTGGCAGGACTATAAGGTCTCCCCAGAGCTTTTGCTTCTCCAGGGTGAACAAGCACTGAGAATTCTCTCAGCCTGTATTATTTTCCTTAAAGCCAGTATCACAAAACCAGACCTCTGGGTCAGCTCCATCAAGTCGTGGACTGAAGAAAGTTCATGAATTTGAAAGTCACCAAAATAAAACAGCAGAACAATTAGGATCTGTGTCTATAAAAAATTAGGCCAGACAGACTTCCTTTGTGCAGAGCAGTAATTTATTTGAGCAGTTTAAATAGTTTAGAAAATCAAACAATTTTATCTTGTTGCAACATATATTCATGACTGCCAGTGGAAGGAAGAGATGGAAAAATAATCAGCTGGACATACTGGGCAGAGTATTTTGAACTTCTGAGTGAATTCAAGCCCTGTCTTGCGGTAGTAATCAGAGTTATGGGGGGGGCTTGTGAATTCAGATGGGGAAATTTAGGAGGCTGTTGTCCCATCTGTCCACCCCACTTTTCTGCCAAACAGCACTGCAAGAACAGTGGCAGGAAAAAGAAAAAGATGTTCCTGCCTGTTGTGTGATTTTAACCACCTGGTGCAGTAGCACAGGCAGTGAGAGAGGCACAGGAACCATCTTTGTCTGATTCACTTTCCCAAAATGTCCCTAACTGGATGAGGATGGAGAGAAAAGAATTGTGGCCTGGCTGAGCAGCCTGTGCAGAGGCACGATGCAGCCACCAGCAGACTATTAGCCCGTAAACTAATTATTGAATGTTTATCCTTTACACAGTTAAAAAATGGTAATGACTTGTAAACAGCGCTAATTAATCCTAATTTCTTTATGTGCTTGCAGTCATTAGTGCTCATTGCTGAGGAATTCATTATCTACTTATTAAAACTGCTCTCCTGTTCTTGGCACGGAGCAGCACCAGATGAAAGGTTAATTTTTGCATGTTTAAAGTTAAGTCAGGGGAATGTAAGCACAGAAATGCACTTTGCCAGCAAGGCAGCGAGAGAACAGCAAATTCTGCTGCATAACAATGTCCTTTACTCATTTTGACTGAGAGGAATTCATCATTTCATGGTCATTGTTTGACCTATTCTTGTTAAATTCTGTGATAAAAGCTCACCTGCACACCCACAAAGGAGCACAGAGGCACAAGTGTTAGGAAGTCCCTGGACTCTCATGTGAAGAATTTTGGAGTCAGCTCCTGCCTACCTCCCTGACACTGGTTCAGCTTTCTCTGTGGTCATCAATCAAATCTGCCTCTCCAGATTTTACCAGAGTTATTCTCTCATGTAATTTACCATCCCATTAAAGTGAAAGAGTTTCCACTCAAGATTTCTGTCTCCAAATTTATTTGTCTCAAAGTGCCTGTTTGGCATAACCCCTAGCACCAGCCATGGGTGGAGTGGGTAATAAATCACCCTGGCACAATTAAGAAAAACTCATACCTTGTTCTCTCTGAGTGGTGATAAGAGGTGTAGGCTTCCCAAACAGATGCAAGAGTCTGAGACAGCCCTGTAAGGCAGTAGAGGGAAAGCAGGAGGACTCTGCTTGGGGTTCTGCACCTCCTAGAAGAGACAGAGTTGATCCCTTGGAAACCTTTGCATCAGAGCTTCCAAAAAAGTGTGAGGATTGAGTACAAATGCATGGGGAAAAAAAAATAAAACTGAGGGTGAAGAACAGCCATGCCTAGATATTTGTTAACCTGACTAGTTCTTAATTTAAGCCAGTGAAATAAAGCAATTAGCCAGCACGTGAGAAGGGAACTGTCAAAGCAGTAAATGAAGGCATCTGAGAAAGGACTTGGAAGAAGCAAGGCAGCACTGCACACAGCAAGGCAAAAAGTGTGGCTGAAAAGAGAAGCTTTGGGTGGGTGCTGAATTTGAACAGAGTTTATTCTTGTTTTCTCCAAGCAAGTGTCATTTTGAGAAATGAAAGGGTTCTGTTTATTCTCAGTGTTGCTCTTCAGTTCATTTTCATTGTATCACATGGTACTAAGCTCATATTGCAGAGCTCCTGAAATAGGTCACACAGTTCAATGTATTAATTTTCAAGCAGAAAGTAGAGCCTGGATTGCCTTTGCTATGACTGCTGGAACTTAAAAAAAAAATAACTTTTCATTCTGTTTTTCGTTTTTTACCTTTTTCTAATTAGGAAAATTAAGCACTCAGATGTCAATTCAAAGGAAAGCATTTTGAGCTTCAAGAGCTATTTGATAAATGATGGAACAGAATATTTGAACTGCTCTTTTATTTCCCCTGCAATCCAGTGTGGTTTTTTTTATATATACTAAAGAGATTATTATCACTAGGCATGCATGCAACCCCCAGCATTTGATTTTCAGGGAGAAAAATGGAACATGCCAGAAATACAGTTATGAAGAGCCAAGCTGTGCTGTGTAACAAATACTTATCAGCCTTTTTGCTTTTATATAATCTAACGCCCTGAAAATGTTGACAGTGATTTTTTTATACAGTTGTTCTGGTAAAAACAGCAATATAAAATACAATAGCATAAATAAAAGACACTGAGGAATCAAATAATCAGGCAATCAAGCTGTCATGCTGTGCCTGAATTTCTTGGTGAGAAACACAAGACATGGCATGTGAGCTCTGACTCCTTTCAGGTATCAAATTGTCTGTTTGTAACAATCAGTTTTTATGCTTCTGTATCATCAAGGTGGAAATGGTTTCATACATTACAATTAATTTTTTTCCCTAGAAAGCAGCTACAGTACTCTGGTGCCCTTTGCCTAGAAACTACTGAACACCACCCTGTGATTTCTGTGGGATGGGGTTATTAGAGTTTTATCTTCATACAGGAAAAAGACATTTAATGGTGGGTGGGAATCTGGTGTACAGCCCAGCCATACATGAGCCCACAGGCAATATTTTTAGTTCCTGCATTCTTCATCAATACAGAGGCACTGTTTTGATGAAAAATTTTGCTTGGATTTTCTACCCTGAAATCTAAATACCTGTAAAGATTGAAAGCAAGCAAACTTCCCACTGCTCACTGCTGCTATCCAAAGTTTTGACACTTTCACAATTATTATTAATGTTCCAGTTGTATTAGAAAAAAGAAAAAGAACATGGGTTGGAGATTTTCCTTAAATATTTATAGCAATAAAGCATTCCTTTAAAATAAATTTAATAAATTAAGCAAGCTTTAAGGAAAGTATAACAAAGTTTGACAATGGAAAATTTCAATCTGGTAAATAAATATTCCTTGAATTCTAAATGAACTTGGGTTTGGGTTGCTTTTGTAAAAAATGTAACCAGCAAAAGGCAAGACTGAAAAGAAAAGCAACATTTTTCAAAAATCTTAGAATATTCAGTCCAATGGATATGAAATATTTTATTCCAGACATATTGAAGAGCATCTTGATTATTTGAACTGGAAAACTAACATTTCAGTTTAAATTACACTATTTCCCTCAAAATATTAACCTAAATAAAAATTATCAGAGAAAAAAAAATAATACTAAAGCAAAATAAAACATTTTTTTCAAGTCAAACAGAAGATATATATTTTTGCCCATTGAGATTCTACTTGTTTTGCATTTCCAAAAAACATATTGTTCATATAACAGTAATAATGTATTTCAAATAATTTTTTTAAGACTTCTGACTCAGCTGCCTAAGAAAAAAAAAAAAAACAACAAAGTAAATTCTTCCCACAGTGACAGATAAATGGAATTAAAAATATTATAGTGAAATCTCAGTGTTCTGATGCCTGATGGTAAAATATAATTAGCAATTCAAGCCTGAGAATAATCCATAATCTCAATGTGTATGCCTGATATCAAACAGCCTGTTCCTTGTTCTCTAAGAAAAAAATTACCAGTGTTGTCAATAAACAATTTTAACATTTCACTAATGCACAATGTCAAACTTCTTTTTTTTGTTTGCTCTTGAACTGGTTGGAATGATTAATACTTGTGTTTCTGAAACTGAGCATCATCCTGAGAACCAACAACTTGAAAGAACCAACCACCACTCATCACTTACATCTTATTTCCACCATCTCAAAAATGTGCAAATTAGCAACCTCCAGACTGTGCCAACAGATGTCTGAGTGTCTCAACAGGCAAATGTTTGCAGAAAATGTCAAGTGTTAAATGGAAGGCATTACAGCTGATACTGGTACCTTCAGAGTTCTGCAAATCACTGCTTCTACCCTGAGTCTGGGGGACGTTTGTGGGGACTTCAGTGTCTGTTGTGACACTGGGCAGCTGGAGGAGGATGCAAATAGGGCCAATTAAAGTCATATTTCCATTTAAGAGTGGCTTGGGATGCCTGGCCAGGTGGAACATCTGTTCCTAAGTGAGACGGGAAGGTTGCAGATATTGCCTGTTCACTACAGAACAACCCACCAGAACCAGCTTTTATCTGCTCCCTAGGAAGGATGAGATCCTGCAGGCACTGTGCTCTGCTGGCTGCAGAGCAGATGGCCTTCAGACTTCTATTCAGGCATTTATATGAGTGAGATTAACTCCCCAACATATTTTGTCTTCTGTAGTTGTGTGCAATTACCTTTGGTTACTCAACAGTTATTTACAAGGACAATAAATAGAATTTTATGAAGGACAACATACAGGTATTTGATGGGAGATAGGAGTTCTATAAATAAGAAAGTCAAGGTTATGTAGAAAATTTAACATTATAGTGGCCATAAGTGTAGCAATAGGGGTTTTTTGTGTTGTTCAGGCTTTAGGTTATGTATGTGTTGTTTCAGTGCCTTTTTTCAGAAGATAAAACACAGATGAAAGAAAACAAGTAAAATTCTTTGTAATTCAAGTACAAAAGAGCAGCAATCTCTCTCTCCTTCTACATCCCCACCCCATGTACCTCTTGATCAGTGGTGCAGAAAGAACATGGATCTTAAAAAAGGAAAATGTTGGCAAGCTCTCCCTAAAAGCTTATCAGGAGTTGAAATGAGGAGTAGCAGAAACATTGAAGGTCCATGATTCATGGGAAAGTCATCAGGCAGCTCTCTGACTAGGAATTGGAAGACTGGGCAAATAGATTAATTTACCCTCCTGCCTGAATGATATTTTTATACCATTATTTTTTTTTAAATAGATGTGGAAGCAACAAACAAATCAGCAGTTATTCTACAGAAAAAGCATGAATATCTTAATGAAAGGAGGCTCCGAGGTGGCCTTATAACAACTTTCCAACATCTGAAGGGGCTACAGGAAAGCTGGGGTTGGGCTTTTTTCATGGGTGAGTAGTGAGAGGACAAGGGGAAACAGTTTAAAACTTGAAGAGGGGAGATTTAGGTCAGACATTTGGAAGAAATTCTTTAATTTGAGGGTGGTGAGGCACTGGTTACCCAAAGAAGTTGTGGCTGCCCCATCCCTGGAAGTTTTCAGGGCCAGGCTGGATGGGGCTTGGAGCAACCTGGGCTGTGGGAGGTGTCCCTGCCCATGCAGGGGGGGTTGGAAATGGATGAGCTTTAAGGTCCCTTCCAACCCAAACCATTCTATGATTCTATGAAAGGAGATCAATCTTGTTGCTTGAGATTTTGTCCAGACAGAAGTGCTGCTGCTTTTTGATCAGTCTGTGCATGAAGTTATTTATATTATGGCAAAGAGAATTTTCTACAGGGTTAACTTTCTAAATAAATGTTTTGCTCTTCCTTTTGAAAATGTCTGCCTGAGTTCTTTCTAAATGAAATGAAGGCTAATGAAGATATAGAGAGGAATTTAAATCCGATTATGCTTCGACAGCCCAATAGCTAAATCCCACTGAAATCAAGAGGAATTATGTGCGTTATTGCTAAATCATTGTTCCTATTTCCACTGATATTAGAGTCAAACCTTCTGTAAAATTTGGCATTTATAAACTCAAATAAGCTAATGCAAAAGCCCATACAGCAGATATATGTCTCCAATAGATAGACTGACTAAAGGTGAGAAAGTACCATTAAAGCTTTAATACGTATTCTATGAACAGATATTAAGTTTGGAGAAGAATTTAACAGCAGTAGGGAATGTATTACTGACAATGTTTAAGGATATATGAAAAAATTCTGAAACTTTCATCTTATCTTCTTTGTTTTCATCAATAATTAAGGTGTGCATTTGAAAAGGATCTGCTAGAAGCTTCTCTTACTCAGCAGAGGTTGGTGGATCCCAGGAGCTGCTATAACCCACCAGGTTTCTAGAACAGTGGAAGGTGACTACAGGACTGAAGGAAGTCCTACACTTGAGCAATGTGGAAGAGGGGGGACAATTTATAAAGTGGAAACATGAGAACTTATTTCCCCCCTGCAGTTTCTCAGTCTTGCCAGACACTTTATAATCACAAAAAAAGTGTGACTGCATTCTAGTAGACTATTGACTTGTATCATCTCCCCTTTGCAGTCCCTTTAGCTACCCAGCTTGTTCCCACTGAGTCCTCTTGGCTATCCTCTCCCCTTACTTTACAGATCAAAAGCTGAAAGAAATCTAAGGTGGGAAAATCCAATACCATCTGCACTTCTGCAAAGCTCTGAGGCAGCTGTGATTGCTGACAAAACAGTTTCACAGCAGCAGCAGAAAAATACAGCAAGTTGGTGCTTTGGGTTTTTTTCCTGAAATCCCTGTGAAATGGATAAAATAATTTTTTGCATCTCAAACAAAAAGAAATTAAAATAAGATGGATTGCTTTCATACCCACTTTAAGAGGGCAAGGGCATAAGAAATTGTCCTGTTTGCCTTTGGATAGCTGAGGCAAGGAGGTAAAACAGGTGAGTTTGTCCCTTCTCAGGTAGTCTACTCCCCAGCTCTCCAGAACCTCAAGTGTTCATCTTAAAGAAAAACTTGGGACTTGCAAATAAGGAGCCAAATAACAGCAAAAAACAGACTAGAAAAGATTGCTGACAGAAGGAGGGTTAAGTATTTCTGACCTGCATGTTGTATGTGATAATCTAGTGTTACTCATAAGCATCACATTTGATGCATCATAAATGTCATTTGTTCTCTTAACTTAATATATTTCTATTGGTCTCTTAAAACAATGCAAATAACATGCTGACTGACAGGATTTTTTTCAGGTAAAACTGTGATTACTTTAAGTGTCATAGTGTCCTGCAAGTTCCTGACAGAGCTTTGTGCTATTTTGTGAATCATTCCTATTTCTTCCTAGACTAGGACATGAAATTAAAGTACCTCCTATCTTCATAAATGAGTTTTTAACTTGTCAAGTACACATTTGTAAGAGCTGCTGTTCATTTAATGTCAAAAAGACAGGTTTTGAGTCTGCATGGTTTGGATAAGCTGTCTCCATCAGACACACATATGCTCTGAATAGATCTGTATTAATGGAACCATTTATGCATTTTGACTTTTTCAAGGATTATGAGTTAGATTCTGTGGAAAGCTTTAACATCAAAATTGTTCCAATGGGTTTTAAGTTTGCTTTTAGGGTTCTTTTACCCCTTGAATTGATTTTATCCATGAAGAGACTACTATGGAATCTGTAAAACCAGATTAAAAATGTCTTTCCAAAGTGACAGGAAATAACTAACATAAAGACCAGTATAACTGCATCAGTATGAATCAGTCATTCAACAGAAACCCCAGGAAAAGTAAAGTTTTAGTAGCTCCTTGCCCGGGCATGCTCTGATTTTCATTGTCTTTCAGTGGTCTCAGACTAAACACCATTTCCCTAAAAGTAATGTTCTGTGTATAAAAAGTACACAAAGAATTGCAATTTCATTGGTAGAGATCCCAGCTCAACACCTTAATCTTGCATGTATTTGCAGAAAAGCTATGGGTCTAGTTTTATAAGAGAAAGTGGCCTCACTTCTGAAAAATCGATTTCCAGAACTCTTCTAAAACAAATTCTTCCTCCTCTATGAATTTATCAGGTGAAAACAATGGAGCCATATTTTCAATTACTCATTATAGCCCCAGGTGCTTGTCACAAGCAGAAGTATCCTATATAATGATTTTGAAATAGCACACAAAGGGTGATATTACAATGTTTGGGCTTTGTCCAATTGGGTTCTATACCACCCTGTGATTGCAGACCAACCTGTCAGCTTTTCAGTAAGATTTGACTTTTTTCTATAATTTATTTTTTTCTTCTTCTTGGGTTATTCATTAGTCAATGTCCCAGTATCTCTCCTCTTTAGGGATAATGCAGGCATAGAACTACTGCTACAGCTGAGGCTGAAACAGGGGATCAAATTTAGCCCTTCAACTGGCAAGACCATGTTCCAGGTCAGGTCTGAATTAGATCTAAATCTTTTATTGTAAGTCACAATGGGAACACTTATCTTTAAAACCAGCAGGCCCTTTACATGAATGTGTTTCAAATAAGTCATATTTTAGATACAAGACAATGAGAAAATATTTCTGTTCTTCTTAAAAACTTTCCTCAGTCTTTCCAAAGTCTTAACTTTTCTTTAGCAAGTATGATACAAAAGGTAGAGAATAAAGGAGTGTAGGTATAAATAAATAATAAAACAGAGCATTGTCCCACTTTCCACTCCCTTGGTGCAGTTATTTCACCAGTTTTGCACCTTTTGAATCATCCTTCCACTTTGGGTGAACCTCCCCAGTTCACTTTTGGGATCATTAGGGAAAATAGCACCAGAACTCTTACAGAAGTTGACTCATTCAAAAAGCCAGAGGTTCAGTAGTGTCTCAGAGGGAAAGCAGATCAGCCCTACAGACCTTTCCATGTCTTATCCATCTTGACTTTTAGTCAGCTCCTTTCTTTTTCTTCTAGGCACTTATGTACAGGATATGTCTCAAAAGTCTCTGACTGGAAAATAAATTACTCAGTCTCATCCAGCTTGTGACTGAACAGCTGAAGAGGGAACATATTCAGAGGCAGATTTGCCAAGGAATGGTTTATTGTTAGATGACAAATTCTGAATGTTCCATGGACCATGAAACCAGCTAAGCCAGCCATGACTGACCACAGCTTCAGTGAAGCCATTGTCTAGTCAAAGAAAATCATATTAAAAGCTTGTTGCAATTATTTACAAGAATACAACACTCCTGTTCATTGTAATTTAAAGCTGAGAAATCCAGTAAAACATAAACCACCTCCCGGCCAGCAAAGCATTTCTACTTAGTTTAAAATTATGGATGAAAGTTCCAGCTTGAGAAAGGGGCTCATCCATTAGATAAGCTTCTCACATAATGAGATGGCATTTCTTTGCATAAATGAATTTCTGAACGTGTCAGTAGTACCTGTCAGTCAAACAGGTTGGTTGGTGAAATATTCATAAAAAGGTTCCATAATCCTGGAACTCTGCAAGTCTGCTGAATTTTCAGTTGGCCAACTCACTGACTTCTTCCTGGAAGGAGCTACAGGAAATACTAATGAAATCAGGTTTGATTATTCATCTTAAACACTGCAAATTGTTGATTTTCTCTGATACAACTAAAGTAATTTAGATTACTTTAGGTCATTTTAAATGTAAATGACCAACTTGGACAGAGCCTGTTGTACAGACTATGACTTCTACATAAATTTACCTATACATTCTTAGATAAGTCTATTTCTGACCATAAACCATCAGTAATTTAAACTATTATAATATTATAACATGCCAGAGAATAATAGCAAAGTAGTCAAAAGTAGTTTCTAATCTTAATATTCACATTTTCTGATAAATATTCCAGCTCCACAGGAAAATGGTATATGCTATCTTGCTAGAACTCAAATGATTTTATTATAAATCATTAGCTCTTCAAATAGATGAGCATTAAAATAGAAAATCCATGGGTCTGTAGGCCAGAACAGTTTTATTTCTAAAAGTAGAACTGAGAATTGCTTTTAACTTTACAGAAGGTCTCCAAAGGCCTCCACGTGTGTCCTTTCTCCACCCTGACTCTTCTGCATGCACGGAAGTTTTCTACCTGAATGGTCCCTGCCACAGCACTGAGGCCTCAGAATCCCTCCCAGTTCAAAAGACAGAGCAGGAAAGCTGCAGAACTTGGTCCATTTCTGCAGGAATTTTCACATCCTCTCCTCTCGCTGGTTTGCACCTCCATTAAGTCAATAAAGAAGTCTGCTTGCCCACTTTTTCTCTTTTTTGAAAAGACACTGCCAGTCAATGTGATGGATTTCATTGACACCTCCACCAGCTCATTTTTAAGGCATTAAAATTGGTGTTTACATTATTACTAATATTTATAATAAGTATTATAAATACAATAAGTAATACTTCTACTTATTATAGTAGATAATATTTTTTTTGCAATGGGGTATCTCATCTTTCAATGTTGGTATCTCATCTCTAGTTCTACCTCCAAGTACCATTTTATGAAATAACTCCTTTGACAATCCTCTGCATATCTTTAGCAATTTATAACAGAGAAACCAAGGCAGAAGGTATCAGCTAAATAATTTCTGAGAGGCCAGGTTTTCCACGGTTTCCAGATAAATCCTATCAGGAAGTATTAAAGAATTTTTTTAAAAAATGTTATTTAGAAATTTATATTATTTTAAAATACATTAAATAGATGCATTTTGTTTTCTACTACAACTCATTCAGAGAAAATAATTAAATTACTCATGTCTTACTCTCTTTTT
Organism: Heliangelus exortis; assembly: GCF_036169615.1. NCBI lineage: Eukaryota > Metazoa > Chordata > Aves > Apodiformes > Trochilidae > Heliangelus > Heliangelus exortis. Next base: position 6,906,446 of record NC_092424.1, on the reverse strand, counting down.
GGTAGTCAGAATGCTGCTAATACAAAAAAATAGGATCTTTCTGATTAATTACATCCAAATCCTCAATTGTGAAGCCATTGAACTTCCTCTGGATATGTAATTATCCTAATTGGAGGCTTATAACTAAGTTCAAGGTAGGATTCCAGAGACATCAAAAATTGAGACTATGTAATGTTCCATACCTGGTTGTGAGCTTTTTTTTTTCTCCCAGCTTATCTGATAACAATGATGAAGAGAATGTGTAACCTACCTTCAACCCCAAAATGCAAATTTTATGTGAATAAATCGGAATTATGCAGAAACTGTCTGCATAATCCTGTGTGATTCAGTGACTATCAATTACTCCCAGGAAGATAACATGTCTTAGGAAAATATCACTGTCAAGACTACTTAAATGATCCCATTTTTAACAGCAGATGAAAAATACTCAAGCTCCTGAAAATTCCTTTTTAGATACAATTTTTCATTTTATAGGAATAAAACCCAATTAAAAGATAAGAGCAAAGATAGGAAAACAGGGCTGAATTCCTCCAGTTTACTGATGGATTTATTTTCTGCATTTCTTCTGGAAGTGCAGAAATCCTGAACCTTAACTAACAGGCAAGAGCACAGCTAAAATATGGAGGGCACCCTGTGGAAAAATGGCAAAATTTCTCGCTATCCAAAGCACTTAATGTAAACCTACAATTCTACTGAAAAAGAAAAAAGCTGGATTTAAACACATTCTCAGGGCTAAGCACTTGCTTGAGTGCTTCCCTGAATTGAAGCCAAATTGAGGGATATAAAAAACTAATAAAGAGGGAAACTCAGAATGATTTGAAATCCATCTAGCATGCACTCCTGGAGGTTTTGTAAAGACTCAATTTAATACCTATATTTTTCTGACACCAATATAGTAACACCAGAAAATAAACCTGTGAAAGCCAGGAAAATGAAAGTCTAAGACATAGATCCAGCAGCTGAACAATAGCTTACTTCATACCCTGGAAAAGCCAACTCTGACTTACCTGGGCTAGAAACATCAGAATAGAATAAGGGGAAAATTTAATAGGAGATTTCACAAAAAGCATGAGAGAGGTTGGATACTGTTAACACTGTGACCCATGAAATGCAGGATTTTTATTCCAAGAACTAATCATTTAATGAAGAAGCACATGTGTGCGTGATTAGTTATGGCTGATCTAAAGCTCTGTCTGATTTTGTGTTAGCTTATTTAACCCTGGTTATGTGGCAGAATTCATTTTTTTTTTTTTAATATTCCTTTGCCCACTGTCGCTTGAAATGGTGTTTGTGCAACCTGAACACTTTGAAGAAGAAGGAAGCAGCATACATCCCAAGCTGCTTTCTGATACCAGCAGAAACAAAGGAAATTTTTTTCCTCTCAAGCAATATGCTGCCATGGTGCTGCCTCACAGCAGGTCAGACACCATCGACAGCAGGGAAACTGAACACAGTGACTAAACCCATGAAGTTTATACTTATGTTTTATATCAATATTTTCCTCTTTCACTTGCTGAAAGGAGCCATATATAAAGTTGTATAATCTCTTTCACTCCCATCCCCATTGCAGTTTCTGGCTCACTTCCTGATGTCTCATCTCACATGGCAGAATTTCACAAATTCTCTTTCTTCTGCAAGACTCCCACATGCTGGAGAGCCCAACAGCTGCTGGCAGCAATGGAAACTGAGGAGGGTTGTTTTGGTTGGAAAGAGTACAAACAAAAATACAATCTGAGGCTGAAGCTAGGAATTGCACAGTCCTGTAGGATCTTTAAATGCTTCCTGAGAAAGCAACACAGAGCATCCGTGTTTCTTGATGGACAGCAAAGCCAGTTCAATGAGGGCCATGATTCTGCATCACACTTGGAGTTAGAAACTCCACACACCCCTCCAAAAATACTACCTGAATTTCAAGATGATACTAGGGGGACAAAAAAAATGTAAAAAGAATAAGGCCAGCATGCTATAAAAATTAGACCAATCAGTGGAAGTGATATGATGTCTTTACTCTTTTTATCAGGATAAGAAGAGTCACCATTTTGGCAAGTTCACCTCTAGCATCTCTGGTTCTACTTCAGCCACACTCTTGCAGCAGGAAGGAAACAACCCCACTGATTTGGGCAGTTGTGATGCTATTTTTAATGCACATCCCAACATTTTCCTCATAGTGCTAGCTATATAACCAAGTGCTTGCAGAGTTGGCAATGTGACAAACCCTGAGAAGCTGCAGGGCAGTGGCTGCAGCTCAAGGCAGAGGCTCAGAGCCTGGCACCCCAGTGCCAGCACCCACAGCCTCCTTCTCTTCACAGAGATACAGCTCAGAATACTCCACCAGAGGGAAAAATACCACATCAAGAAAACCAAAATACCACCAAAAAAAAAAAAAAAAAAAGTCTAGCCCTACCAATTTGATACTGCCTACCAGCCTCAGGTGAACTGGGTGGGTAAAGCAGCTGAGACTGACTGAGCCCCTTAGATACCATCTCCCCAAGGGCTAAAGGCACTGGCATTAAATTAGTTTCCCTCATCCCAGTGTTACCTCTGTATGTAAAATGCAGCAACACAGTTATTCCCAGCAGCAAGGCTTTTGCCTAGCTGGGAAGTATTCACTTTATTCCAGGAAACCACTGTTCAACATGATGCAAAGCAGCCAGCATACAGGAGAGCATCACACTTTGGTTTCAGTAGGTATCAGTCCCACATTAAGAAAAAAAAGCAGCTTTGCCTACAGTATACTTATGGTACTAATAAAAGACCATTCCAGAATGATGGCAATTTATACTAGACTGCAATGCACTGTAGAGTAAATTTCTTCCTGTAGCTTCAAATGTACTGAAGCCTCACAAAATATTTTTAGAATTCCCTGAATATAAACAGCCCCTCTCAAGAGAAATATAAGGAAGACTAACAGTTTACAATTAATTTAAACAGCATAAGAAATACCTTCCTAGCCAGGCACTCTTAGCAAAACATTTACAGAAACTTTTCTTGTTATAAACCTTGTTAATCTCTTATCCACAATGCTGGTACTCAGAAAGGTTCTAAGGACATGCTATTTCCTGCAAATAAATCAGTTCCATGTGCAAGTTAGAAGCATGATTAGCATGAAATAAACACCAAGCTGTTCTCTTGATTATAGGAAAATCTGACTGAATTAATTTGAAAAGTTGCCTTGTGAGATACAACAGGGGAACTCAGAAGCAAAAATATGTCAAATAGCAGTAAAACAACATTTTTTGTGTTCCCCCTGAATATATAGAATACCTCCAAAACAAGACACATTTGTCTATCCCCTGTTTATAAGATTTTAAGAATATATTACCATAATAATAAATAATAAATAAGTAATAATGAATGCAAATGAAACAAGGAAAAAGTGGAACACACAGAGTCTAAAATAAAAGATTGGCTTCTTTTGTCCTTCCTGCTCTCTTGCATACTTTGGGTAACCAAATTTACCAATGGTAGTGTCTTAGTTTATGTTTAAAAATAGAAATTAAGACGTGTTGAAAAGCTCCACATGTCCAAAGTGTATTAGACTGTAACAGTGCAGATTTATTCCTCCTCAGCTGTAGCATCATTGAACTCTTTCCAGGAAAAGCTGCACCATATTAATTAATTTTAAAAAACCCACTCCAGAAGCAGCTCTGGGTTATCTGTGGTGGTCCAGGTATGGTTTAGCCCACTTAAATTTTCTTGCTGAGCATAAGCAATAGTTTGCCTCTGGGATAGCAGAGTAGAGAACATTTTACAACTTCCCCAGCTCTCAGTGAGCTCAGGAGCTAGACCTGGAGTGACAGTAAGAAACAGGGCCTGCCACAAGAACTTGACATTTTTATTGTTTCTTATTGTATAAGAGAATTTGCAAGAGACACATAAAAGCCTCTGCAATTATTTTTTCCGGCTTTTTTGTTTTGTTTTGTTTTGTTTTATGCTGATTCCCTTTCATGGTCTTTTTTTGTAGTAAGGACTGATTGGTGTCCAGACCGTCCCTCCATCCCTCCTCCTGGACTGGGCAGCCTCTCCCCCTCCCACTGCTCCTTCAGGCAAAGCCATTGAACTTGGAGAGGTGAAGCGAGTGTCAGACACAGAAAATCAAGAGGTTTTGCAGGTTGTAGCTGAAGGAAGCTTTGCCCTACCAGTTTTTTCCTCCTGCTGTAAAAAGACACTGTTTAGAAGGAGCTTGGGCCTTGAAGAAACCTTGAGTAAAGAAAATTTTATGTAGCAGTCCATGGGGTTTTTGTGTTTTTGTTGTCAGTGACTGTGCAAGAATGGGTACTTTGTAAACCATCATTCTTTTCTGACTGCACACTCTGGGTCAGCCCTAATGCTTGTGACAAAAATGTTTAAAGTGTTTATAATCATGATTTCTTTCCCTTACTGCCATCTCACAGTGGTTTGTGAGATAAAGCAAGCTGAGCACAGCCAAGATCAACCTGAACTCAGCATACTAAGAACTGCAATATTTGTTTTCCTCACCATCTGCTATTGTCACCAAGGATGGAAATTAGAAGAATTTTCCTTAAGAAAATTAGAATAAAAATAAAAATCATAGATTGACTCACAAAGGCAACAGCTTCCACAGGTGTTTTACCTGATAAAAATTGTACTGACCTCATGGCAGCAATGATGCTAAAACAATACAAATTCCTCCACAGTTTTTAGTCCTCCTCTTTGTCTTCTTTTTGAGTGCTGCAGCCTAATCCTCTATTACCAGCCCTTGCACAGAGAGGGCTGAAAAAGACAAGAGCTTTTTATTAAGGACTCCCTAAATATTCATCTTCTTTGTGAGTATTTGTAAAATGCCTCAGACATGATTTGGAGTCACCACTGAGAGAAGGTAGGACAAGGAGAGACTTGCAATTGGAAATAAGGAAGAAGCAGAGGTTTTTGTGACCTTGTAATAGAGAAGGAGACAGAAAATAAGAGCAGTCCCACTGAACTACTTGAAGAATAAAAATACTATTATGCTTTAGTATTTTCCTGTTTCATTTTCTTCCCAGTAGGAGCTGAAGAGTAGTGTGACAGGGTACAATAGAGAAAATTCTATTTCTGTTGTTATTACAACTGCTACATAATAATTGCATGGAAAGATGGAAAAGGAGATAGATGCCAATGAAGAACACTGCTATAGCAAAACAATCATTTTGATATAAAATAATAACAATCTCCCCCTATTTATGACAGCAATGAATTATCCCTTGGCAGAATTGTTACAAAACCAAGCAATATTTTTTACTTCAGCTTCAGTTACTCGCATAATACATCATTATTTGCTAAGATTTTCAAATGTTTTATAGGGACTAACAGTGATTAATAAATGCTTCCAGATTAAGGCAGATTTAATGCATTGAGTTAAATAATTCAGAGTATTCCATAGCCAGGTGATTACATGAATTTATTTAAAAGAATCTCAAAAGGAAAAGATGGAAAAAAAAAAAAAAAGATGGAAAAGATGGAAAAAAAGCAGAAGGTAAATTAAAACAAATGTTACAGATATTGGATATTATCAGAATGCTAAATTAACCTGGGACTGCATTCTTATATTTTATTGTGGTTATGTGAATATATAGCCTGCTACATGCTGTGATCTGGAATCCTAATGCTTTCTGGCCCTTGGACAAGCAGTAGGATTTATTCAGTCAAGTGAGAGATGTAGTAGAGGAAGACAGCAAATCAGAACTTTTCAGGTGCTCTTATTTTTAAATGATGCAAAGATTTGCTGTAAGGCATCCTAGATCCATTATTTCCACCATATACTAAAATTACCAATCACTTGTTGCAGGTGCCCATTTAGGATATAGCAGGAGGTACGTTTGTAGGATTCAGAGGTGTCCCAGGTAGTTCAGGACAGGGACATCTGCTCGCCAGCAGAAAGCTCACAAGAGGTTTAAGGATGAACTGAAGAAAAAGTACATTCTTCTCCCCCTCTAACTGCAACTTTTAGCCTGGTGTCCCTAACGTAGCAAAAACCTCCTTTTTTTTTTCAGTCCACTTTCCCCCAGGCTGTCAGTGGAATCCTCCAGGATCAGCTCCAGGTCTGACAAAGCTTTGCAGTGAGGTTGGTTCACTTTTGGCAAAAGAATTTCTTGAGTCAGGTTCTCCCCAAAGCATTCACTGACAAGGATGTCCCTCAGCTGTCACCAAAGGACTCAGCTGTGGATGAATGTTTGCCAAGCCACTTCCAAAGGAACAAGTGGCACCATCTGAGCTAGGGAAAGAATTGCTCCTGGGTCTCTTTCCTACTTTTGACCTCCTCTTCCTCCCCACCAAGCTGGCCCTGCATGGTGGTGCCATGATGTCTGGGTACCCAGGGAGCAGAGTGCATGGGCCAATTCAGACAAATTGCAGAAATGTGCTTTGAAATCCATTCTCTGGAAACCTTTTCTTTGGAAACTGCAAGAGCTGGAAGCTTGTGGGAAACCCCAAACTTGATGTCCAGGTAATTGAGCAGAATTCGTTGTAATCTAAAAAATGGGGAAATATTTTGGCTACATTCATTCCATCTGACAACCATCATGTCATCCAGATAAAAATAAGCTAATAATACAACCTAAAAAAAAACATCTTTAACAATCTGCATGAACTCCAGAGGCCAGTGTTTTCCACTATTTCCATTTATTGCATGATTTAAAATTCCTATTCATGAACTTCCTTAACCTCTCAAGGTTGTAATTCAGTAGGATGAATTTCAGGTATTTGAAACCATACTCCATGTGATTATTTTGCTCTCCCAGGGAGATGGTTTCTTCACACAACCCCTGACTTTCCCACTGCCTACAGCATAAGCTGCCTGCAGCTACCAATACCTGCCTGTGCTACAGCTTCTTGTTTTCTATTGAATTGTGGTTTTGCAGGCAAGAATCTATCTCAAATACCTGCCTGCATGATTTTCTGCTTCTTGTAGGTGAATTATTAAAAATGCGAGGGAAATACTAGTATTATACAGTGAACTAACAAATATTACTAGGAGGTGGATCAGGAAGGTCTTAGTTCAATTCCTGTATCTTCTATGGGTCACATAATTCCCCTGCAAATGCATAATCTGCCTCCTATGCTCCATATGCTGAGATACTGCAGCAGAAAAACAAACCCTTTTGGAAGTCGCTGTAATTCTGATGGAGATGAGCTGTAGTGTCAGGAAAGCTACAAGATTTCTGATTATTAGGGAAATAGGAGCAGCATTAAGCAGAAGTTTGCTTCTCCTATTAAGAACCGAATTCTAAAGAGGCCCTGGACAACGTGCAACATTTAAGAGAGGGGAGCAGAAGTGAAAGTGGAAAACTAAAGAAAAATATTTTGTTACTAGTGCTTTCTCTCCTCATCCCAGTAGGATGGTATTTCCATAGAAATATAAACTAACACTTTATGAGCTGAACAGTGAGACTTAGTCCTACAAGGTGACAGAGGTAGGGAGCACATGTACTTACTGTCCCAGCCCTTTCCCAGGTCAAACTCAGCAGGAGCTGGAGAAACTGAGCAGCTCACCTTGCAGCTGCTGCCCTGGGATCCCCAAGCAGGAGCTGGTATGTGCCTGACAGTGTGGAAGCCAAGCGGCCACCAGGCAGCCCAATTTGCCACCCCAGGTTAGCAGCCCCTGCCTGTGCCCCACAGAGCTGAGTTTCTAGCTCTCCCAGTTCAGCTGTGCCTAGCAAAAGGGTTTTTTTTCTTTACTGCACAAAGGAACTAAGGGAGAACCTCAGGGATATGGTTTAGTGGTGGCAGTGGTAGCTTTGTGGTTGGACTCGCCAATCTCAAAGGTCTTTTCCAGCCTCAGTGTTTCTATGATTCTATAAAAAAAAAAAATGTGGCAGGAATGTCTCAGCAACCTGAGCTGCTGCAGCACACCAAGTGTTTTCTGCTTCTGAAAAGATCCGTGTCCTATTCAGTCATCTCCCTTGGGACCTTCAACCCTTTTGCCCTGCAGAAGCTCTGACAAGCTGCTCTCCCCAAATAAAATGCTCCTCTTGATGTTTCTCTGAAGTGCATCAAAGACTGAATACACCAGGGGCTGGTGTGAACCCTGGCTTCCTCTCCCCCAGCCTAACTCTGGAAAACCAGAAGAGAACAGAAAGCAAACACCAAAGCAAATGGACCCTTCTAAGATGAGACTTTCTGCCCTTGAAGACTGAGTCCTAAAATACCACCAAAACCACTGCCAAATTGTTTACAGGAAAAGGTAATGCTTGTTCATTTGCATACATTTTGTAGTAATACCAACAATAACTCCATTCTGATTTGTTAAAAATAAGTCCCAAATTTGAATTTTATAAGTCAATTAATGAGTCAGTGATCAGCACAGAGCTGGAAGGGAAATCAGTTTCCCTTTGCTTAACCTGTTTGCTTAGGTCAAGACACATTCAAATAAATGTTTACAAAAAAAGGCAGCTGAGCAATCAGCAGAACAACTTCTGAAAGCAATTTCTAATGTTTCTGCTTATTTTCCAAAGAAGTGTTTTATTCCAGCTCCCTCACAGAGAGCATTTTTCAGCCTTTAATGATCTCTAAACATCAGGCAGTCCTTTTATGTCTGGAATTTGTCTCAATTACTGGTCAGATCCAAACCCCTGCTAAGTCATATTTCAGCCTCTGTTTTCAGTAATCAGTGAGAATAAAAATAAAACAAGAAAAATATCAACCCATATCAGTATCTTTGTTATCCGAGTGCCAGCTCCAAGAGAGGGAATGAGATTTTCCTATTTGCCAGTTTTACAGGTCCTGATCTACAGTCTGATTTTTTCCTAGGTGTCCATGGTAGGCCACACCTGACCTGGATGGTAAACACATTATAAAAGTGATTTTATGAACTTATGAACAGGTGTGGAAAAAGTGGGGCTCTTAAACACATACTTCTCCTTGTAAATCAAAGAACTGAACAAAAGGATCCAACTAACTAGAAAAAAAGAAATAATCAAGTGTCTTAAACATATACTTAGGGATCTGTAATCTCCTGTAGATTACACCATGACACTGATTAAATTAAAATTCCTATTCTGGGGCTTTTCTCTATAGAGGTTCCAGCTTCTATTGCTCTCCCAGTCCTAACATAGTTACCAACCACCCAATTATTGATATTTTTTCAGCATGGCTTGACAATTTTCTATTTGGCTCTTCTCTGCGTGGAGGTAACTTAATATCAAAGGGATGGCAAAGTAAGAAATAATCCAGGCAGATTCTCACTGCATGATTAGAACCATGTTTTTTGCCTTTACTACTGCTGGGGGAAGGCTTTGAATCCCAAGCAGAGCTGGCATGGTACAGATGAGCAGCTGAGAGCCTGTGCCCCAGCAAGCTTGCTGAGCCTGTGGGTACACATTGTCATCTGGCCAGTGTGCCATTTAAAGAGGCAAAAGCTCCCAGGTCACCTCTCTTGGAAGACACTTTTCAGCCACATCTGCTGACCAGCCTCTCTCTGAGGCAATCAGTCTATAATTTGGTTTAGTCAAAATGAATTAGGTTGCTTTAAGCAGCCCAAACAAGCAAAAGCAAAGCCATTTGGATGAGAGCAAGTTTGAGCAAACACACAAGCATCTCCACTGGTAGCTGGGATAACAGTGATTTCTGAGTGAAAACCTGATGAGCAAAGGCAATAAGATGCAGAATAATTTTCCAAATTTACATAATCAACTCTAAATAACCACAAATCAACACAAACTGCCTTTGAAGCATGTATGTGGGATGCAGGAGATGGAAGCTGTGACTGAGGTGCTACCTTTGCCTCAGCATGTCCCAGAGGTCAGTACTTTGAAGGCATTTAACCCTTTCCCAGCCACCCATCACTGCAATGCAATAATCAATGTAACACATGAACAGCCCCATGCCTGGGGACCACCCTCATGCAGAAAAGGCAAGATAACAGCAGGGGTTCTGACCCAAAAATTAACTTACCAGATCCAGGGATCAAGCTGCCCATTTCCCAGCTGTAGGTCAGGCTCTGCTTTCCTCTGTCTGCTTGCAGAGAAGTGGTGAATGGCAGCCCTGGGTCTGGCCTGTGGCTGGACACTTTTTACAGCAATTATAGTCAAGAGTAGCTTGGTTTTAAACAACTGTAGGAGGCTCTGAGCAGTCACTCTGTTGTGACACATCAGCTGCAGCACAGGTGTTGGCTTTGTGACACCCGACTGTGCTTTTGGGTTTGTTTTACCTTTAGAAGTAATAATATTAATAAAAGTGCACGCTGGTCCAGTTTTTCCTGTAACTCCTGGCTGCTTTCTGCTCCTCTAGCAGCACAAACCTGCTGTACACCCTGACAGAATAAGGAGCAGTCAGAGAATACTGATGAATCTGATCCCTCTCAGTAAGGTATTATTTTCTATTTGCCAAGACTAACCCTGCCCTAAATACAGACCATGATGGTTTTGCATCTGCTGTGGTACATTTTATTCTTTGATCACATCTGCAATGGAAAAAACTATTTTCTTTTCTTCACAGAAATCATTGAACCTCATATGTCTCAATTCTCCCATCTCCCATGTAGCTGTGTGATTACTGAGGGAACATTTATCACTAATATAATGAAAAAAGACTCAAAATCAGCCCTAAGCATTTTTCAGCTTTTCAAATTTTTTGTCATGAGCAACAGGGAGATCAGAGTTTCAACGGTTTAACTATACTGCTGAAGGATAAACATCTGGCAAATAGATATATGCATTTTTGCATCTATATATACATATATTTTAAACCCTCTAAGTGCACTAAAAAAAAAATAGCATTACTGTTTTGCCAATCTGCAGTGTTCAGACCTTTTTCAAGTGATGACTGTCAGCTGGTCTACTACTGCTCAAAGGGTTGATTATCAAATGTTTTCTTCTTCCCAGGAAGCATCCATCTTAATTTTGTGTGCTCTAATTGTTCACCATCCATTTTTTGACACCTCTGCCACTCTTCCCTCCCACTTTCCTAGAGTTTCAGGTACCATTGCATCTTACCAGCATCCCTGCCCTTTCTTCCCAGCTCTTTCTGGACTCCTCCCCTTCCTGGGCATATCCTTTTTCCAGAAGCAGGAGGCAGGATTCCTGCTGTGATGATTCTGCCCACCTTATCCCAGCTCAACCCTGTTATTCCCCAACTGGTCCAATCCTTCCATCAGGAAGGAGACAGCTCAACAACTATGATTTCCAGAATATGAGAGATGAATGATTAACAGGGCTGCTATTTTTTAATGGGATTAAAGAGTGTAATCCTTGAGCCACTTAAAAAATATGACCTTGGGATGAGTCTCCAGGTTCAACACCAACAAGGTGTTGTTTGACTTGAGGTCCTGGTTCAGCCTCACAGCTCTTCCTCCTCTCTCTGTGTAGAGACTGAATTTAGTAATTTAAGGAAGGGTAACACCTCAAGCTGTAGTGATCCTGACAGATATTAGACACAAACCATTCTCCAAATTTTCTAATAGGAAAGCAAGTAAGTATTTAAAGATCTTAACACTTTTTGAAACAGACAAACACAGAGCCTGGCATGGTAACCAGGGAAAACCAGCCAGAAATTTTTTTAGAGCACAGCCCAGGGTGGCTTGTGCCACCAGCCAGACTGCTTGTGGAGGAGCTGGATCTCCCCTTACAGAAACAACATGAATTGTGAAGGAGACCAGGCACAACTCAAAATTAAACCACTGAGATTCACTTGCATTATATAAACTGTGCCTTTAGCCCAGAGGCTACACGTGGGGACACTCACCAGTTGCACAGGACCAGCTGGGACACAGACCAGCAATGGTTTGCAGCAGGCATGAAGTTTCTCTTAGATTAGCCCAAGAGATCCCTTGATTCCACGGCCATGCATTCACAGGGTTTCTGTAAGTCACTGCCCAAAATCATTATTTCAATTCTGGTTTGTGCTTAGGTTACCAAAGCACAGCAGTGCCCAGCCATAGCTCTTCCTCTACTAGACCTGGGCATGCACACAGATGGGGTCACACATCTTTTTTCCCTTCAGAAATAAGGCTATTAAATCCTACCCAGTTCTAGCACAGAATGTCACTGACTCAGATTAACTGTCCCCTGCCAGCAGTGGCTGAGACATTTGGCCATCTGGCCATGAGAAGCAGCATGTGGAAATAGACACTTCTTTTCTCATTTATCCTCTTTGGAGATCACCAGTATGGGTAGAGAGGAGATGAGTGACATATCCTGGATTCAAAGAGTCTTTCCAGATCACACCTCCATTATACCAACTGCAAATCTTCAAAGGATGGAGCTATTTTCCCTATCAGCATGAAAACCAAGCAGAAGTAAAAGAAGAAATGTAAAATAGGGACTAAAGGGAAAGCTATTGCAACAGTAAGGAAGTGAGTCTATTTTCTCTGAAGAATCACTTTTCTTTACTTACAAGCAGTGTCTAATATACATCTTTCCCAACATTTTGCTCTATAAAAATTTTCCAGTTCTTCAAAAAGGGAATTTTTTTAATCATTGTCAACATTAACTCAATGACATGGATTTAGGTTCAAATACATTTGATCAAATACATTTTCTTGTATCAAGTACATCCTTTGTGACTGGATAAAACAAAAAATATTTCAAGTTTTCATCCTTTAAGAATATTTACCCAGTGATTTCTCCCAATCATCTATTCAAGTTTCAGCTACTCACTTTACAGGATTCACATCCCAGTCTTCAAGTGTCTTAGTAAGATTCACATCACACTTGTTCTCTCATGGTTTGTTTGCTATCAGACCAACCATAGCTGGTAACCTCAATTTTCTTCACTGTGCCTGGATTTAGTATGTGCAAAAATTGACTTGATTATCCTTGGACATCATGTGAAAGATGATCTGCAGCTGCACAGGGAAGGCAACCAGGATCAGTGGGCATCTTCATAAATCTTTGACTCTTTACTGCACAGGCTGGAAGTGCCAGGAGGGGTGGGATTCTCTTCTCATGAAGAGGATGAAAATAAGGCCCCTGCAAGACCTTTAACTTTTAGAGGATAAGCAAAAGTCTTACATAAAGATGATGATTATTCCAAATACACTTGCAATTAATCACGGAGTGTTGCAATATTGTTTCTGCTCACAGTGACTCCCAAGCCAGACAAATTAATGGACACACTTCCCTAGATTAAGACCAGATACTTCTTAGTCCTGGGTGCTTTTGACTGCACCTCAGTCAATACCCTTCTATATCCAACAGTGACACTTAGCTATGGATTTCTAAAAAAAAAAAGCTCCACTTCTGCAAAATTCCAACAAGAATTCTCCCCAGGGGGGAACTGTGGGAGATGGGAGGAGAAAACTCTGCATGCAGTTTCAGCTGGTAAACCAGTGAATCTTTTCAGCCCCATGGCACTGACCTCCCTTTCCCCTCCATTCATTCGTACTCAAAAAAGAAGCAACTTTGAACTGTCTGCAAACATCAAAGACTCATTGTAAAATATTTTTCCACTCACTGCAGATAACTCCCTCCTGTGCCTGCCAAGGAGTATCCCATTGCCAGATGGATTGTGGCTGAGAAACAAGGCGATAGAAAAGACAGGATCCTGGTGATTTAAGAGAGTGTGAAATACAAACAGTTTAAGAGAAACTTTCTCTCCTGAAGCACTGTGACAAAGAGCAGGCATTGGAAGCAGCCTGGCCAGCTTGCCAAAATGCTGACAGTTCACCCCAGAAATCAAAACTATTTCAATGTACTAATATTTGATTACATAATTGTACCAGAAACAGAAAGCATAAAACACACACACACACACAAATAAAATATGTAGCTGTCATCTCTTGCTCACAGTTTGTAAATTGCTGTCACCTCCTTCTTTAATTTTCATTTTATAGCTGGCATAGCCTTTATTTTTTTTCTTTTTTTATTTAATTCCTATCCTACTCCTATAGTAACCTCTCTCCTTCTTAGGAGCCATGTTGTTCTGCTTTTCAGAGCTGGCCTATGCTCCAGGCTAGGGTAGCTAAATCAAAAATAAATGATTGAATAAATCAAAAACTGGTTTGCTCAGAAAGACATATTTTATGTGGTCATCACCATAATTCCTCAAGACATTGCCCAGCAGCAGCAATTCCTGCTGCCCAATGCATTGGCAGCTACCACACCTTGACTGCTGCATTACAGTTTATCCAGCTTCCTTGACTCCAGGGAGTGGTTTTCTAGCCATACTGGGACATACTGGGTCTTGCTGGGACAAAAATCTCTTGAAAGAAATACCCTGGTTGCATTTTTCACCATGGCCATAATTTAAACTCCAGAGGCACTGGATCAGGTTGCTGATTCTCACCCACTCCTCCTGTAATACCAAGTAAATTTTAACATAGCTCCAAATCTGGACTTAAATCTTTGGATTCTTTTCCCAAACTTGCAAGTAACATCAGCACTGGCTCCATACTTCAGCAGCTGAACCTGGAATGAGTGAAAAAACTCTGTTTCCAATTCAGTCAGCCTGCCTATTTCCCTCTCTCTGACAGATAATTGAGGAAGCCTGACTTCTCTCTCTGCTACATAAATGAAAGGTAATTGAAATGAATCAGAATTTCAGAATAACAAAACCACAGAAGAAAAAGAAGCAGCCCGTGAGAAAATAGAAACTTTGAGTTTCTTTAAGGGACTGGTCTATGAGCATGACCATCTTCACAGCAAATCCCTCATAGAAATGCATTCCATGTTTTCTGCTTTCTGGTCTATTACAGGCTGTGATTCACAGCTCCTCTTCTGGAGATTTGACATTCTCATCATTTTCTCATGAGCCTAACCTGTGAAAATTATTTTTCTGAGTGATTGTTTTACCTTTTCAAGGTTTGAAATGCAGCCTGATAGACAGGAGGTGGGATTACACGACTTCGTTTTTCCCTTGAGTTTTTTCTTACCAAAATATATTTTTAAATATGATCCCCTGATTTTTTTTTTCTATTCAATCACTGTTGTTTTATTTTATTCCTACAAGCAGACTGTAGCAGCTATATTACACATCTGAAGCAACAATTTGCTTTTTTCTAATGACCATTTCAAGTGTTTGGAAAAAGAAAATCAGGGAGGACTCTGGTTATAGAGACAGCCTCAACGTACTTTAACAGAAAATTCCTCACAAAAACATATTCTATGTAAACCAGGATGCAATCCAAAACACAGTAGCATGACAGAAAGTGGGAAGACCTAGTCCAGCACATAACAACATTTATCACTGCAATTCAGGTGCCAAAACAAAGCAGTTATGTGGTCACTCCAACACACTTCACATCAGTTTAATTCATATTTCTTAAAATGAAGCAATTTCCTACACAATTTATTGGACAGCCAGTGCTATAGCATCTTCTTCCTTCAAAAGTCTTTTATCTATTTCACTTTTGTATTTTCAGTATGGTTCAGATGGACCAGTTTTTTAAGAGAAGAGGTCCTGAGCCTGACCAGCTTTATATTCTGAATACCTATTGTACAACTGGGTGTAAAATACCTTTTTGTTTGGTAATGCTGTCTGCACACTCCATAGGACAAAGATGTGCTTTGAGGATGTGATTTTGATTTCCTGAATTCACTACAATGCCTCCTGTTAGCATCTTCCCATCAGTGGTACTTCTGGAAAAAACAATTTTTAAACCACAGCCTGCACTGTGTCATAGTCTAATATTTTAGAAGGTTATTTCAGCTTCTTCGATATTAATTTCTCCTGACTAAATTCTCTAATCACTATATTGGATTTTGTAACAGCTGTTTTCCCTCCAGTTCCTTAAAAATCATAAAAGAGAACTCTTACTTATATCTTATTCATTTTTCCTTCAGGTTTACAATTTTCAATTGTCTTTTTCAGTCCTCCTTCAGCAGCAAGACTACTTTGATTTCTATTCCACCTTTGAATTTTCCCAAACAATCTAGAAAAAGATTGCATTATGTTTAATCTTCCTAACTGGTAATATTCCCACTTCTTAGGTACAGGATTTTTGCTTTGGATGGGGTGTTTGTTTTTTAACCATGAACAGATAATTAAAAAGTTGGTTAAGTATCTGTCCAAGAATCAATTTATGTCTGCAGCATTTTTATATTTACAGAGTAAAAGAAAAAAAAAATCATTAACCCAAGTAAATAGCAGTTATTGAATTTGGAGCTGCTATTGACTGAAGCAGGATTATTCTCTCCAATTCAGTGATAGAAAGTTCCATTAATTTTCTTAGTGAAAAATGTACCTGGTTCCCACGCCTTCCAGGGGAGAACTGGAGGGTTTTAAGATGACTTAATAGGACACAGTACTCACAAATCCATTTGTTCATGTATGGGAAGAAATAGGGAAGTTCACAGATGATGATGATGCATCTGGTAAATTTACACTGAAAAAAACCAGCAGAATAATTCACTGTAACAATCTCTGAGCTGCAGATCTAATTTCATTACTCAATAATTACATTTCATTTAATTCAGACTTGTTTATGAGTTTATTACTCATAAATACAGCAAAAAAAAAGAGCAACAGAGGAGATATGAAAGAAAATAATTTCACAAATCTGGATGCTTTTTCTCTGATTATGAAATATATGGGAAAAATTACTAAGGTGAAATATATTAGCATAACTTCATAGAAAAAAAATAGCCTTATGTTCACTTGCATTAGTTGAGGCTGAAATGCATTTACTAACACATTGGAAACAGCTCCATTTGCAGTAAAAAGCCTCATTTTATTAACACTTTTTTTTTTTTCAACACGTATAAATCAGAACATTGGCTTCTTGGTTGTATGGATTATAAATTGCTACTGAAACATCCAGTGCTAATCTTGAGGACAATTTAAACCAGGGTACTTTTCCTGACACTTCAAAATATAATTATTCCAGTCTATAAAGGCAAGAAATTGCTTGCCATAATCTCAGTTGCTGTAGTACCTGGGACTCCTAATATTTAGGAGTCAGTAGAGCAGCTCTGCTAATTTCAGTATTTAGTGGCCTGGATTGAGTCCGTGCCCATTGCACTACAGGACTGAACAAATCACACTGAAATATCCTTCCTGTAGTCTTCTAACCAGACAAGTCCACAGCTCAGTAGTCACTGTAGCCAATGGGAATCTGGTATTTTGGGGATCAGTTTTATAAGTCTGCTGCTGATTAATTTCTTTATATTTCTGAAATGAACTCTCCTCTCAGGGCTGCTCAAAATGTCAGATCCAAGGGAAATCCTGCATATTGCAGGGAATATTCAGCACCATCACAACAGCTGATCCCAAAGCTTGACCACATATGGTCTTAAAAAACCATAGGCACTTAGCCCCACCAACATTTGAGCCAAGAGCCAGCAATGCCTTTCCCTGAGGAACAGTCTCATGAACAGATTGTATCTCTCTCTTTTGTCCAGTCTGACAGAGAGAAGCAGGAATACAGACATCTAGCAGCAATTTCACTCACGTTTAGTATCACTACAGCTCAGACTATAACCTGACAAAAATTTCCTCCCAACCTAATATTAAACAAATTTCAAATTTCCAGACCAGATGTGTATGTCAACATTTGCTCTTCGCCTAGGCAAAACTTACAAAATCAAATGTTATCAAATAGTGAAAAATTCCAGTAGTTTTTGTTCAAATATGCTGGAATGTTTCAAAAATACTGAGCAAAAGAAAGCTTCCAGCCCTGATGCAAACCATTTCATTTTATGTTAAATTGCAATGCTTTACAAGACCTGAAGTGTAAACCACCTCATCAAACTCTCCATAATTCTGCTCACCTCAGAACACGTCCCACAGCATTGTTCAGGGGGAATTCTTCATTAAATCCTGGGCTGTGGAGTCCATTGGGAAGCTCAGCTCCCAGGGCAGAGTGCACTCCCAACAGTGTGCAGCATTTCCAATTAAGTAACCAATTCCAAGTCTTTGGATCTGGGCTAAAACAAAACAGTTGTTTTTATTTTGTCAGTGTAAAAGCTTAGACTTTTGTTGCATTTTCCATGTTTAAGAAAAAGAGTAACTTTCTTCCTACCTAGATACTGAAGTTCAATTATATTATGGGTGGTGTAACCATATGATGAATTTAAAGATTAATATATTCCAAAATTGCCCTTTATTTTTCCCATTTGGCATCTTAAAGAAGTGCAATAAAAAAGCAATGCAAGCCAGGCATTTAATTTCAGACAGAAAAGCCTGTATAACCAACATGCTAGAAAAATTTGGCTTCTAAGCTAACGAGCTCATTCACTTAACCATATTTTTTAGAGTACAGTTGTATTTACAGATAATTTTAATGAATTTTGTTACTTTGCCTCTGAAAATTACCAGCCATTTGTTATTTTGTGAGCAGAAATGGAAGTAAGGTTGCACATTTGAGGACATTTGCTCCCTTTAAAAATCCTTTAAAATTTTTTTGCAAAACTCCTGCTTAGCTCAGGACTACACCAGCTTTGCAGGTGCTGGTGTCTCTCTGTCAAGCTTGCAGTGAGCACAATGTGATTGCTGCAGATGCTGATACAGATTTTGACACTAAGATGAAGAATAAGCTTCATTTTTGAGATAAAAGACAAAAAGGGAAGGTCCTTGGAAATTGGTCATTCCCCAAAGCCAAGCTGCACTTCAAGGCTTTGACTCCTCTAGGTTAGTCCTGACTTATTCAAACACATCTGGATTATTTGTTCCATTTTAATTTTTATTTTCTTGTTCCTTATCATGTCTTAAATCTTTATTGCATGTATCCATTCTGACTCTACTGCTTTGATACAGAGAACCTGATGTCCTGTTCATTCATTGTCATGACATGTTTTTTATTAGGGCTTCTGGGTCTCTCTTTTCACCAGGGTAAGCAAAACCTGGCCTTTGGGCAAAGCTATGAAATTATAGGAAATTTCTGACACATACCCCCCAGAACATCATCGAGCTTGGAGAGAAAGAGGTTTTTCCACTCCATTCTCAGATGGAAGAAATGTAAATGATAAATTCATTGATAAATGCACTTAAATTAACATGAAGCATCTAGCTTCCTCTCAAGGAAATGCACAATCTCTAACAAATAATCACTTCCTCCTGAAACAGGCAAATCCCCTTCCAAATTCAGCCTTCTGTTAGACCAAAAACTAAGGACAATTTATTTCAGACAAAGTCAGAATGAACTTTTAGATTATTATTTCAAAACACCTTATATTACACAGTAACACATTGACTGAAAACTCAGGTTTCTAGATCAAGCCTCTCTTTCCACAGCTGTGACCCTGTGACAGAGCTGGTTTCAACAGATAGAGTTTGGAAGGAATACTTAGTTTCATCTCACCCTAGAATTCAAGGTATGCAGATGCACAGTAATACCAACATCCTTTAATTATTTAGACACTGTTATTTCCAATCTTGAAGCTCTTGGGTTATATTTGGATTTAATAGTCCTCTTTTTCAGCCTGAGATGTTGCAGTAAAATGTAATCATCATGTACTAAAGAGCAGAACTACATTTATGGTTCAGGTCTTTTTATTTCCTCAGCCACAAATTCTCTCAGTCATTTCCTACCTATAGTAACACAAATAGATTACTTTAAAGAATTTCTTCTCTTAACAAGTGTTATATTTTATGAAATTGCTCAAAGGATTTGTAGATGATATTTATTTTAAATAAATTTACATGCAATTCCAGATAGTTGTGATAGTTAACTTTTAGAATAACTTTTTTGCATCACTTTTGAATTTCTTACACTTGACTGAAGAATATGACAGAATTTTTCTCCAGATTCCTCACATTTCTGAAAATAAGGAGGTCTGGATGACATTTCAAACTACAAAAGAAAATACAAAATCGATGAAGGTTTTTGCAGCTACTGCTAGATTTTCTGACAAAAAAAAAAAATGAACTTTCATGCAGATTCAGTATTTTTATCTCTGTTTGGATGACAGTGGGTGTAGAATAATGATGAACCAAACTGCTAAAAAGACAGGCAAGTATGGAGCACAGCAAAAAAAGGAGGGCAAAACATATAGAATATGTCAGTTTTTAAAATTAACTCATATTCAAATTTAGTTTCCTAATAAGAGCTTTCTTTATCAGTAATATGCAACCTAATTGCCTCAGATTCTAAAAATTATTGATGCAGACCAATACCTCTGATCTTCTGCTGACCAGGCTGTATTCTTCAGCTACTCCCTTTAAACACTTCACAAGTAAAATTAGCAGTACAAATGTAGGTGTGCTGTCATTTTCTCGAGGTGTTGTGTTGTCACTGTGATAAATGAATACATTTACAAAAATAGCTAAATTTACTAGCTAAATAAGATAAGTAGGTAGCTAAATAGCTACTTTGCTTTTCTTTATGAAATGTCTTCTTTGAAATGTCTCTGGCTGTAAGGCAGCAGTAGATGGGCTGCACCTTTACACAAAGTATGAAACCAATACCCTTATTTGCAGATGTTACAAGTCATCTCACTATATATTAGTACTTAGGAAGTTCCTCTGGAATAGTCCAATGTTCTTTAAAAAACACCAGCAGAACTTTGCAGCAGCAAGTATGAAGCAGATGTAGCTTGGTAGAGCTCCCTCCACATGTTTGGTGTCAGCTGAGCATCTCCTCAAACAGACTCAAAATCTGAAAACACATAGCAAGTGCTTTTCTAAAATATGGCTCCACTTTTGATCCCATTGAAGTAGAAGGAGCTTATCTGATCCTTCAGGATCTGCATAACAAGTTTCCTCAAGAGGCTTCTCAGCTCTGCAAACCCCATCAGTGTTATCATCAGGAGCACAGCCTTTCTCACAGTGCTTAGGAACTTGCTTTGCTACAGTCAGGAAGGGAGGTACTACAAAAATAACACAAAATAGGAAAAGTGACTCACAATATATCATTCTTAAAAGATCCTAGAAGTATTAAAAACAATATTAACCATCTATCTCTAATAACCAAACCAAACCTTTAATTTTGAATTTACTTCATACAAACTGAGTTCTGAAACTGAGGACCACTGCTTCTGCATCTCTAATATATCCTGTCTGATGATTTTGTTATGCTATGGAAACATATAATTCACTTTAGAATTTCCAGAATTTAGAAATTCCAGAATTTTTTGGCTAGAGAAGAAATCACTTCAGTCTTTCTTCCTTTCTTCCCTCATATGCTGCAAGGGATGTCTCATTTGCACTTAAAGAGTGTAAATTTAAGGCTCCTGTGTATCTTCTTTTCACATACAGCTGTGTCAGAAGGATGAAGCAATAGGGTCTTCAATTTTTTTTGATAGATATTTTAGCAAGATAAAAGACAGGAAGGGAGTAGGTAGATAGAGACCACAAAGAAGCAGTTTAATAGAGAAGCATCAATTCTGTTACTCCATACCAGTTTCTTTTGTTAACTGGTCACTTCCAGCATTTTGTTGCAGTGTCAAAAAATTCCTGTGGTGTTTATTCTAACTGAAAATATACTCTATCATCTGAATAATTCATGTGCAGATCTTAAGTTCAGTCTGGATAAACCTCTAATGGAAAATTTCCAGTCCACTTAAGGCACCTAAGATTAATAGGTTAATATTCTCCTCAGCTGCTGCTGCAGCAGCTTGTATTGGTGCCTTCACAGGGAAGTAGAGCCAGTTTTAAACAGTGGTTTCCAAGAAGTCTTTGCCCTAAGAATAGACTTTTCTCCTTATCTGCCATGTTACTTGTTCTTTCAAACACGCCAGTGCCCTAACTCTCACAAATTATTAAGGAGTTCAACGCACTTGTAAAGTTCTTTGATATTATTCTGAGTAACTGCAGCTAACTCCTCTTAGAGAACTTAAACCAGACAGCAGATCACTAAACACATGCCTTACTTTAAGCACAAGCCATTTCTTGTGTTTAAAGGAACTACTGAAAGACAAAAATAGCCCTGTGAGTGCCCTGAGAACTCAGGACCTGTGGCTTCCTGCCTCGAAGTGCAAAGACATTGCCTTCTCCCCAGCCAGGGATGGATGAGGAGATACTCATGAGCATTTACAATCAACTCATTGACTTCAGTGAAATGGCTAATTCTTTATATTGTGGATCAGCTAGACTTCCTCTGTTGAAAAGAGAAAATAAAAAAGATCTCTAGAGTACTTAATTAGACACCTTCAGCTCTAGCTATGCAACTCCTACAATTAGCTGTGATTCTGCGCCTGTGCTCAGCGCTGGTGAGGCCACAGCTCGAGTCCTGTGTCCAGTTCTGGGCCCCTCAGTTCAGGAAGGAGATTGAGGTCCTGGAGCAGGTCCAAAGGAGGGCAACCAGGCTGGTGAAAGGACTCCAGCACAGATCCTATGAGGAGAGGCTGAGGGAGATGGAGCTGTTCAGCCTGGAGAAGAGGAGGCTCAGAGGAGACCTCATCACTCTCTACAATTCCCTGAAAGGAGGTTGGAGCCGGGGGGGGGGGGGGGTTGGGCTCTTTTCCCAGGCAACTCTCAGCAAGACAAGAGGGCACAAGAGGTCTCAAGTTGTGCCAGGGGAGGTTTAGGTTGGACATTAGAAAGAATTTCTTTACTGAGAGGGTGATCAAGCATTGGAATGGGCTGCCCAGAGAAGTGGTGGATTCTCCATCCCTGGAGATATTTCAAAAGAGCCTGGATGTGGCACTCAGTGCCATGGGCTGGGAACTGCAGCGGGAGTGGATCAAGGGTTGGACTTGATGATCTCTGAGGTCCCTTCCAACCCATCCAATTCTATGATTCTATGATTCTAAGGAGTGTCAGAGGGTTTTTCCACTCTATCTGCAGAAGGAATAGAGAGTGGATAGTTTGAAGTGCAACCAAAAAAAACCCAGACGTACTAACTGTGTGCTGCTTAGACCCAGCCAGGAAGAAACAGGAGGCCTAAGGATGTGTGTTTGAACTCCCATCCCTCTCATTAGGATTTGAGTCCTGACTCAAACCCAGAAATCACACACACTGGAGATGCAGCCCATGGAGCACCAAGGACTGGGCTGGGCACTGCAGGTGTCTGACCACCACTGATCTCTCTGTAGCCCTGCCTGGTACCAAACAAGCTTCACCTACCTGTGTGCTCAGCCTGGAAAGGTTTTGTGTGATGTTACCCAGCAGCTGGGTTGGGCCAGGTAGCAAGAGCCATGTCTGTGCAATACCTACCACAACCACACCAGGGACAGTGGGTAGAGGTCCCAGGCAGCCCAGTAACACCCAACCCAATCTGCTCTGCAGCTCCTTGTATCTCAGCACTAAAAG
Organism: Heliangelus exortis; assembly: GCF_036169615.1. Taxonomy (NCBI): domain Eukaryota; kingdom Metazoa; phylum Chordata; class Aves; order Apodiformes; family Trochilidae; genus Heliangelus; species Heliangelus exortis. Next base: position 6,883,388 of record NC_092424.1, on the reverse strand, counting down.
ATGCCAGACCTGTGGCTTTTTACCTGGGCAAACTCAGCTGTAGGTGTCAGAGCAGTGCAGAACCTACAGTACATTGTAAAACTGCAAGCTGTAGGAAACAGAAAAGTGCCTGCACTTCTCATATTTCTCTGTTGAAATCCATCAGTCATTCCATTGCTGAAGCCTAAGAAGGATTTGCTGCTGGCTAAGAAATAAAAAATTCTATGAAGAGGTGATGGTGATAAAGGACAAGAGGTCCTAAGTGAGAAAGAGAAATTGCATTTAAACTTAAAATCAACTTCTCACTTGTGCCTTTTGGGTGAAGAAAATTCCCCTCCTGATCCTCAAGTCCTTATGGTTTAGAGCCAGAAAAATATATTCTCTCTCTCTCTTAAACCTCCCATTTGTCAATCATTGAGAAAAGCTGCAGATCAATTCTACTTACAGAGATGCTCTTCAGCTTTTGGAGCAGATCCTCTGGAGGATCCAGACCCAAGGGGATGAGGTGCTGGTAAGTGCCATAGTGCTTGCAGAGCTTGCTTCAGCAGGCATGAACCAGGGGTCATGGTTTATCTTCTACTTCTGCAGCCTCAGAGGAGGAGGAGATCCATAGAGAGCCCAGACTGCAGCAGACTTGCCAGTCTCTTCACCCTTTCTCTCTATATTGATGTTTTTTCTTAATCATCAAGAACTTTCTTAATCACTTAGCTTAATTAGTGCTATGCAGAGCATAAATACTTTCTTTTTTTTTCAAATACAATAAGTAACTTACATATTAATAATATGTATTATATATTATTACATATTTCTGATGCAGAAAACTAAGGAGAGTGAAAAGGTACTCACAAGTAACTGAAATGTGTATAAAACAGTAATTGTTATGTTTTCATACATATACAAACCATATTAATGAAGGCTTGATTCCATATGCTTTGTCTTCAGAGCAGAATGAGCAATAGAAGAACACTGGCTACTCTTATTTTGGTGTGAGTAATACTAATAATGACCATAATGACCATCTATTATACTTTTCTTTTCATCAATAGGCATCAGGGTCAGACTTAACTTTTCCTGTTTTTGAGAAGAGAAAATAAGGCACAAAAGGTGGAGTGACTGCCCAGGGTGATCCATCAGGCCAGCACAGCTTTGGAAACAAAATCCAAGTTTCCTGAATCCCAGCCCAGTGTTCTGTCCTTAGCAGTGACTGGTTGGTTATCTTAACAACCAGAAGACAACTTTACCCAATCATTCACACGTGTCTGAAACCCTCTGGAAAACACAAGGTATTTGCAGTTCAGCAGTTTCTGCAGTGTCTGACACTCCTAGAGTTTAGAAAATAATTTTTTTCATACAAATTAGTGAGAACAAGAGTGAGAAATGGCTGATCTCCATAATTATATCATGCTGTAACAAAATTTGCTACTCATAGTAGATGTTTTCCTACATCTTAGTACACAGCTGAAGCTTTAGCTCCAGAGGAGAAGGTATCTAGCAATTCTTTTATAGGAAACATTTTAATTCTATAATAATACTTCAAGTGCAATAAAAGAATTGAAAAATGAAGTGTCTGTGTGAAACACACAAAGCCCACATGGGAAGGGCAAGCCTGAGGCTGTCTGAGAAGAGATTGTAACAGCAGTGTGACTTTGAAGATAGCACCTTTTGGAAAAGTATCTTTCTTCATGAAACAGTAACTTCTAGTCAGTTGTCTGTACATTTTTAAAGTCTGGAGACAATTACTTTATGGAGTGATTACTAGGTACAAAATGATAATCACCCTCTGAACCATTAAACTTTAGTAAAGGTGACTGAAGTAATCTCCAGACCCAAGAGCTTGTTTAGAGCCTGGATATTAAGCAGCAGTAATTAAGTAACACAGTGGGGGGGTGAGTCCCAGGGGCAAACATCTTACAATGACAATTTTATTACACCTCTCAATTACTCCTTCCTATGCACTTCAGTTTTCTGCAGCAGAAAGAAATCTGCCATGGTTTCTGGTCTCCAGGAGCCTGGAGCAGGACACAGATGTCCTGAGCCCCTTCTGTGGTCCTGAGCCCAGCTGGCACAGTCTGCTCACATCCACCCTGCAGCTGTGGTAATTTCTTGGCCTGGAAATAAGGTGATCGTATCCAAATTGCCTCTTAATACCCTCTCACAGAGTAATTCCTAAATTGTCCCAGAAAGTGCCTGCTCATTAGCCAGGGCTGTGCATGGGGCTCTTTGTAGCAGTTGAACAGTGCAGGCTGCCTACTTTTGCACCTCTGCCTGTGCCAAAATGACCTCCTAGAAAAACCAAGATGCTTATGTCAGATGAGATGGACAAAATGGGCAAAGGATGGACTAAAGAAGATTGACATATGAAAAGGGAAGATAGGGCCAAAGTTCTTAACTGGGAAAGCAGTGAGTTCACAGTGTGGTAGATACAAGTGGGTAATGCAGGATGCAAGGAGAGAGGATGCTGCAACCATCAAGATAGGAAAGGATGAGGGATGGAGCCAGCTGAGGGGTCAGTCACTGTCTGCATTTTAGAGCCACTGGGCAGGAGGAATCTTTGAAGGTCACAGACCACGGCAGGGGCTCAGCTGAAGCCAATGCTGAGGTGCAGGGAAGGTTGTGATGATATCAGAGAGCAGAAAGGAAGGAGTGGGGAGGGCTAAGGAGAGGGTGTACAGTTGGTTATTTCACCACTTAGCTGGATCCCCAAGTTAAGCTGTGGATTTAGCTTACACACCTGGCCTGAAATTCAACTGTCCAGACTTAGCTGAGAAGCTGATACAGAAGCCTCCCAGAGGTGAGAAAAAAACAGCTGTGAAAAAAGCCTGCAGCTTATCTTCCAGATCACCCAGGATTAACAAGCTTCACTCAGAAGAGAGCCAGAGATGTGAAAAGAAAAGCAAAACATCTGAAGAAACTGCCCTGATGGAGAACTGTGTTACCCCAGTAACCTACTTAAAGCTGATGTGCTGGTGAGGCAGAACTTCAGGGTCCAAGCTCACGGGGTTATAGTGGGTGCTAAAATCACCCAGAATGTTCTCTTGGCCAAGCATTTAGGTATAGAGGCTGGAGGTCCAAGATCTCCAAATCTACCAGGAGCCTCTCAGAGAGAGAGAGAGATTCAGCTGGCCAGCAGCTGACATTTTTCAGTTTTATGAATACTTCAATATGTACGTAAACACTTGTTGGGGGGGAAAAATATGGTATGATATTAAACCTGGCAAGGTAAAGTGCAATTTAGTGTGGTTTACTCCCTTTCCCCACACTGCCAGATAATCAGATGGGCAGGCAGCAAGCTGGGGATTTCATTTGTCAAGAATAGTTGCTAAGGAAAAAAATATTAAGGACTGAGATACTCCTGGAAGCTTTTCACACTATGGGGTGCCAAAAGGAGAGAGGAGACTTAACAGATGGATCCCAAAAGGGTCTGAGTTGGCAGCCAGAATGTGACTCCAGGCTTGCTGTTATCTTGTCTCTCAACATGGATACAGAGTCCTCATGCTCTGCTAAACCAAAAGGACCTAATGGGTCTCTGTAACACTTGCTTCTCCTATGTATTTTTATTTTATCTTGGTATAGGTATTTACTGGCTACAGCCACCAGTAATGATAGGAGTAGCTGTGCCCTGGTACTGCCACATCTAAATTAATATATTTACATATATCAAAGGTAATAACATCTCTGAGGATGGAATATACAGATTACATCCACACGTTGCAGCTACAGTTCTGCTCCCAGCTGTCACATCTCTAAGCCTTGAAGGGCTCTGCTCTCCAGTAATTTTTTTCCACTCTGGGTAGTGCCAATCACCCTGTTTTAGAGGAAAAACAGACACACTGTGATTTCAGGGACAGCTCTGTGCTGCTGTGAAGTATTTCACAGTCTCTACATACATCCAAAAGAGAAAACACTGTTTGCTTTTTGTCTCTGGAGAGACATAAAGCAACCTGATGGACAAACAGTCAAATGCTATTGACTGATTGCACCAGTGTTTCTTTGTGCTTATAAGAATCTGCAGCCACAAAATTAGAGATTGATCTGAGCTTCTCTCCAGAAACTGGGAAAAATCAGGATTAACGTGAATCTTACAACAAATAATGTATCAAACATTATCCTTAAGGAAAAAAGGTGACTGATTCAAAAACCTCATGTGTATTATATGCTTCAGTCTAAGAAAATCACTATAATTTATAGTGCATTATGAAATAATGGTAATACAGAAGCTTCCAGCAGGCGAAGGAGGCACTTTTATGGCTCCAAGGCTTATTTGTAATAAATATTATTTATTATCCCCATAAAAAGCTTTTATACCATTAACATGCCTGATTTTTCTCAGGGACCAACATAGACATAAATATTTTCTGCCTTTTAATGTATATTTGGGATGAAGTTCCTCCAAATGCAGATACTGTATTACTCTCTCATTATCCTTGTGCTACCTATCCCCCCTCCATGCCTCCATTACATATGTATAGGACCTTGTCTGAGGGACAGTTTTCACTGCAGAGTATATTAGGTAGAGGAGGGAGTCAGAAGAAAACTAAAAAAGTCAGAAAATGGGCACTACAATAAGTGCCCACACATGAAACGAAGCAGCAGTTTGAAAAAGCCCTATATTCTGATTTTTTTTTTAAGTTTGACTGTTTCAACCACCTCCATTGTAGGGAGTTATATACCAAAAAGTTCTCCTGGCCTCTTTGTGTTAAAAAAAACCAAAAAACAAAAGCAAAACAAAAAAAACCCAAAACAAAACAAAAAGCCAAACAAACATAAACCAAAGTCAAACTTGCAGCCACTTGCCAGTTTAACATGTAGTTGAAACCTCACCTAAAGTTTCTAGGGACATAATTCCATGCCTCAATGATATTTCTGTGTCTGGTGTGGGAGGATAACCCAGCCACATGCCCAGCCTGCAGTGATGGGAATGCTCAGAGTTAAAATGTGCTGGTCCAGATCCACTCCCTAACAACCTCTTGGTAGAGAAGATAGGGCAAATGACTACTCAAAAGCTGGCAGATATTTTTCTTACTATCTGCATTCTAAACATACTCTAGAATAAAGAAATTTATGTCTACCAATTGTATCTGTTCACAGCTCAAGGGCATCTTTGCTATTAGGCAGAACAAAATACTCAGAGCTTTCCATCTACTAAATTACTTTCTTGCCCAGAGGAGGAGCAAAATGCAAATAAAAGTGACATAGCAGACCAGCAAATCCATGGGAAGACACCAAAAAAACCCACTGTGATTTATAAAAGAAAGAAAAGCAAGCAAACAAACAAAAATAAACAAAAAACAAACAAAAAACCCAAAAACCTAATCTTTAAACTCAGAAACAGTGCAGCCTTCTATCTGACTCACTGCTATCTCAACAAGCTTGTGTCTGCATTTCTGGTTATTTATTTGTCTTTATGACCAGAAGTTAAAAAAAGCATGAGAATTATCAGGGAAAATAGTCCTGCAAAGGACCAGGTGAGTCTCCATGCTTTGTCCTCCCTGATCAGAAAAAAAGAATTATGCTTTAATATTAGTTATATTAGTTTTTAACTCCATATAGGTAAGGCAGGATACCCAATGAGGCATCACCTCCTCCTCAGCACCATGCCTCTCCCAGATAGGAATAAATAAATTTTAAAAATCAAGAAACCTGATGGAACAGAAGCAATATGTTCCTGTGGACAGACAAGTACTGCTACCACTGATGGAGAGTGGCAATCAATAATGGTCTTAATTGGAGACAAGCATTTCACAGCATTGCTGATAGGGCTGGATTTAACATGAGCCTAACGTGGATTTAACATTACCACCTAATCACACCGAGCTGGGATATTTGCAGAAAACAATCATGTCAGAATGATCACATTTTCTCCTGAACAAAAAACAGAAGGAACCCACCAAAGCCTGGATATCTCTGCTTAAACCACAGCTCCATGTGGCTGGAATTCCTCACCATCCTGCTGGGGAGCTCCTGCAATTCCCTGAATTCAAGAATTATTCCAGGAAGCAGTCCTGCAGTATTACATCTACACATCTATCATATGCTACACAGAATATTAGTAGTTAGAAAATAGTTTTTATTTCTATGTCCCGTGGTTTTATGCACTGTTTTCCATATAAAAATTCTTCCTCCTGCCCATTTTTAGTGACTTGCTGATTCCATTCTGCAGTAACAGCCTAAATTAAGGATTTCAGGGGGGGTGGTACCTGTTTGCTGAGTTCATACTGCAGCCTATAACACCATCCACTGGTGTCCTAATGAATTCCCAGTCACACAGTGTTGGCATTCCCAGAGCTTCCAAAACAACAACAACACATACACACCTTGCCTTTAGTTTCTGCAAAATCACCTGAAAGATTTGGATCAAAGATAAGTAAATATGGCAGGCAATGCAATGACACTACTGTCTGAAAACAAATATATTAACATAGTTTCTGCCAAATCCTCTTCCTGGGGCAAATCTTATCTTTTCAGACAAAGAAAATGTCTCCTGGTCCATTTATTTTTTGAACAAAGAACAAAAGGACTTTACAGCACAGGATTTCTGAGTCATCATAGCTAAATTTATTACAGCCTTTTCTCTCCTACCTCCTGGCTGTTGGGACAGTACCTGGGGGCTGGATGGGGACACACTCTCAAGCACATAAATTTCTGTGTCTTTCAACTCAACTGGGCTGTGATTCATGTGAACAGAAAATTGTCCAGTTCAGAAAACATGAAAGAGAAGAAAAAAAGAGACCCATAGCAGACTCAGAGGGGGGTGAAGAAACTGAAAAGGTCTTTTGTCATAATAAAACACCAAGGTAAAAAAACATGAGTATGTTTTCACCAGCCAAGCTTGTTGCACACCCTTTCTGTCTTGGGGCAAAACCAAGGGTTTCTGGTTTCACCAGGTTTTCTTAAGGGCCTGAAATTGGGGATGCTTCAGTGACAGACTCAACCCAAGGAAAAGCAGGGGGCACAAGCAACCAGGGAGCTATGAGTGTATTATTTGGTGCAAGGCTAAGTGATGAACAAGTTCCCATTTAAGTGCAATCTCCAGCTCAGAAACATGAGTGTACACCCTGGGAAAGCACTGGTTCCCAGATTCCCAGAGACCACTGGATCTGTCTGCATTGACAATTCACCTCCTCCCAGGGTACATTTGCCAGCACCTCTGCCATCAGTTGTCAAACAAACAGGTAGAAAAAAGCTGAATCATTGTCAAATAACTAACTTGTCCTTCTTCCATCCACCCAAGAACCCAGGCATAAACAAAGGATAAGCAGCCGGATAAGGGTAGAGGACAAGTAAAGCTTAATTTATATTTTCCTTCCCAGCTCCTGAAATTATCCACAACCAAAACTTCTTGGACTTGGCAGAAATCTTTCGGCCATGGACTTTATGATACTTCCCCAAGACTTTTGCACCTAGGGTTAGTCTAATCTTACACACACACATAGAAAGGACACTTTTATGAATACATATCTATAGAAGTCAGGGCACACTGTAGAAGTTATTGGGGGCTGTGGTTTGTTTTTTTTCTTGTCCTATTTTACTCACATCTACTTTTATTTGATCACTCAGTCTTTGAATATGCCTCACTTTGGTAAAGACACACCATAATAGCTGCAGCATGATAAAGCCTTACACTTTCTGCAGACCTTGCTAGGACCTTCAATGCCCCAAAATTTAAGTTCCATTTATTTAAATGACCTCTTTCCATGCAAATAATTGCACAAGGAAGAAATTGGTTTACTTAGGAGTGGCCTGAGGATGTTTATTCATGATTTTTGAGCTTAGACTTGGAGAGACTTTAGCACTGGTCCATCTATTTTTATCTTTTTCATAAGGGTCTAGATTTTCTCCAGTATTTTTCAAATAAACAGTGCCCAAATACTCATACTTAAAAAGCTATTTGTGTCAGTGCCAGGTTAGAGGCTGCATCACTGCACAGATCTCTCTCACTTGCCAATGACTTTCATGACAATCCTTTTGTACCATACAAACCCCATCTGTTTCTACCTTGGTACAAAAATTCTGTATGACAACAGAGAAAACAAAACGTTTGAAACATACAGAGCTGCTTCATTCCTAAAAAGCCTCTTCTGGAACCTTTTTTATAACACAGATCTGAACTAAGATTAAAAAATTAAAATTAAAAAAATCCAGAATCTTCCACACATCCAACCTATGAAACTTGGTTTAGAAGAAACCAGCCCAAGTTGCAACAGTTCTGCCATCTTTGTCCAGCTCTGGGTCTGAAGGTGAAACCAACTCCCTTTCCTGTTTTCTGACACTAGAATGTTACACTAAACCTCCATCAACTTAGTTGATGCATGTAGGTCATACATCAAGAACTAAGACTGTGAGATGTAGGTCAAGCACCACATGATTTAATCTGGAGTGCAGCTAGGCCAGACATCAGACTCATGCTTTTTGCTTTTTGAATTAGTAAAAATAAGACTATGGGGAAAAAAAAATATATATATCATTTTTACAGACTGTATAAATACACCCTAAAGGAAAGTATTGATAGAATAAATTATTGTGGATGAAAAATAAAAACTACTAGAAAGAGACATGGTGGGAAATAGTGGTTTGTGTGTGGAAGATGAGCACAGGTGGAATAGCTGCCATAACAGCAGATTTAGGATTAGGAGGAATTTACATGGACAGATTCCTGTACAAAATACCAGACTGGATTACAGGTTCAATTTATGGTGAATCAGACCAAACAAGCTCAGAGTATGTGTTCAGGTAAGTACAGAGTGAATGGAAACAAAGGATGAGAAAGAGCAGAGGTCAGAAGCTGGCAGGCAGTGAACAAGTGCCCTGCATTTCCAGGCAGGGCAGGTGATTGGCAGTAGGAAGATAAGGAGGGAAAAGCCATCACATTTTTTTTTTTTATGCCTTTTTTTGCAATATTTGTTTTCCTTTACAAAGTTTCTGGGACTTGATCACTTAGTGGTTATAGGTTAGTTGCTTCTGCCTCAAGCAATATGTTTCTAAACGTGGTTAATTAATTTTTTTTTCCTGTTTGGCATGGTGCAAGCTGAAGATGCAAAATGACAGAAGAGGTGCTGCTCTTAAAAGGAAAGCAAAAAACAAGAAGAGAGAAAGGAAAGACAGAGCAAAAAGAAAAGAGAGGCAGTCAGTGCTATTGTCAGCTGTGAAAAAGAAGGGCATCTAAAAAATCTATTTCTATCTTTTTCATAAGAGTGTAGATTTTCTGCAGTATTTTTCAAATAAACAGTACCCAAGTACTCATATTTAAAAAGCTATTTCATCTTATGGTGTAAAAAAGGCCCAGAAGGGAGCATAGGTTTTATGAAATATAGAGCTATTCCTTTAAATTTTAAGACAAAGAGAACAGTTCACACAATATCCCCATAGAGAGATCAGTCTAGCATTAGTTATTTCAGCACAGTCAAAATCTGACAGCAAGATAAAAATGCATTGAATTAGACACATGCAAGTCCAGGTAAAATTCTGTGAACAGAATATAAGTATTTTATTTTCTTTCCTTTTGTTACCACTGCATGCAAACCTCACATTAGTAACAAAAAATCTGATTTATTATGTTAAATTTTCAGTTTTACTTTAGTGATCTTGGAATTATATCACCCTGGTTTAGGAAGTAGGCTGAAAAAGAAGAACAAAGAATTTTAACTTTGATGATACTTTTCACAGTATATTTTTATCTCATCTTTCATGCTCTCTCTTCTTTATATCCTCTGAGTATTTTCTGAAGTCCAGAGATCTCTTGCTCTTACATAATAGTTTTTTATTCCCACATGTAATAAACCTGTAAATTGAACTGAACCAGGTTGTTTGGTTGTTTGGTTGGGTTTTTTTTTTTCAAATATTTCATTCATAGTTCATAAATAAATTTAGTGGTAGCACTTAAGTTAATCTACTAGTCAACATAACAATTATTTTTCTTAGTGCTGTCAGACCTAAACGAATTTAGTCAGTTTAAATAAAAGCAGGTTAATAGTTTCAGGTTTATTTGAAAGTAAGCTTACAAATACCCAGAAAACTTGAACATGCATGACCAGGCTGGACTGCATCGATTTTAAAAAATTATTTTTGTAGGAAAATATAATTGCAAGCTCAATTTTTTATGTGGCTGTAGTGAGAGAGTATTATTATAAGTAAATTTAGAAAGTTTAATAAATGTGGACCAAGCAAAATGTAAAGGAAAAATCTTCCTGCTAACAAGTGCTTGTAACTCAGGCAAATTATCTACTCCCTTTGCCAAGTCTGTGGCATTTGACATTAGTGCCTATCCTTATTTTATTAGAATGTCAAACTATACGGTGTCCACAACAACCTTTTCCTTTGGGAAGTATGTGGAGTAGGAAAAAAATGACACACCATTGAAAAGGATCTTAAGGAAGAGGGAAAAAAATCAGCGAAGAAGTTGCAAAATAGACCTCGCATCAGGAAAAAAAGAAGTGCCCTATCATCAGTTTAAAGAAAAGCCAAATTACAAGCATCCTTTCAAAAAAAAAAACAAAACAACCCACAAAACCAACCAACCAACTAACCAAAAAACTAATTTCAAGCAGAGATCCATTACAGTAATATACATTGTACTTCCAGTTGGTCATGCATAAATTCTAATGGCTTTATAATATAAAGAAGGTTATTTGGGGAACAGAAAGCAAACCCACAATGTTCATAAAATCTCCATCAGAGCCAGAATTATTAAACAAACTTTCTATCCCATCACTGAGAACAGAGAGGCAAATTCTAATCTGGGATATTTATCCCGGATCAGTCACTAATTCCCTCCAGAAATGTGAGTACTATTTCTGGTTTTTTAGCTGATCTATGAAATGATCTGGAGCATCTTTAAGTGTGATACTTTCCCCCAGCAGGGACCAGGCTGGTGCCCCAGGCTCTGTGTGGGGTTTGCTGGGGCTCTCCCAGGGCTGACCCCAAGGTCTGCTTGCAGCTCTGGTGCTGCTTGGCTCAGCCATAAAACTCATTCTTCCTGTGACAGTAACACCTTCAAAACTCTGTACAGAGTACAGTCAGAATGACCTGGACTTCCAGGCCAATGAAGAAAGAATAAGGTGTAAAAGCATGTTAGAAAGCACATAAAAATTACCCCAAGCACATCCTTGAGTGAAGATGAGGAAACCATTCAACACCATCCCCCTCCCAGGCCAGGATGTTGATGACTTGGCTCACTGCTTTACTGCCCCAAACACACCATCAACCTTACAACACAGAGGAACAGTGGAAAGAGGAGCATAACTTGCCAGAAAATACACATAACTGTTTCAGCTCTATTTTCCTTGTTGAAACATCTTCTGTTGCAATAAATGCAATGGCATTTATTCCTTTTTTTCCTTTGTTTCTCATAGATCTGTGTTAACAATTTTTATTTTATTAGAATGTTAAAGGTTCAGTTATACTAATTCTTAGCTTTATATATGATTTTTTTTCTTTTTTTGACCCAAGCATGACTTTGAGTGTCAAAGCAGGCAAAAGAGATTTCCCAACTCAAATAGACATTAACTACAATTGGCAACACACATTGTTTCATCTATTGGCTTTGGTAGCATGTTGTGATCTGTAAATCAGGACTGTACTGTTTCTACCCAGAGATCAGTCTGAATCACCAACCTATTTCCAGATTATTCCAACCTCATATTACAAAAATCTCAAACCAATATCTAGATCTGGATCAACTGGTTCAAAGAAATGCAGATACATTTTGTGACTCAGCCAGCCCCAAACTTCACAGCTCAAAGCTTCACTCCAGCTCTTTCAAATCATCATTTATGAGCTTCTGGATATTAGCACTGATCATAGCAAGTGTGGTTATCCTGTGCTTTACAAAAACAACACTGAATCACTTGCTGAACTGAAGATTTATTATTATATATAGTTAGGCAGTGTGTTGACATGAAAAACCACAATGCTCTAAACCTTATAGAACATTTTAAAATGTGAAGTCTGCATTGATAAATGGGAGGTAATCTCAAATAAACTGAACTTTCTCCATCATACTGACCTTTCTCTCAAGTTAACAGAAGCCATGAACTTCCCTCACCACCTTTTCTATCTCCTTCAGATAAATCCTGAAATTTGTTTACATACTGTAATTGAATTGAAGACAAGTCCCTTTCTCATACCAAAACATGTTTCTCCTAGGAGCAATCAATGAGCAATCAATGACAAAGATTAGTGTTATTAGCAGGCAGGATGCAGCTGTATTCTTTCTTAATGATAATCTTTAGGAAAACCAATCTTTCTGTAGGGCAACATTAAAATATGAATTCCCTTACTGCAAATGAAAACCTCAAGGTCCATTCACTCACTGTTCAAACAATGCCAGCCAGGATCTGTTCCTACTGGTCTGTGTTTAGGCTGGACAAAATGACATTACAAACATCAGCCTGATGCACAATCAAACTTCAGAAAATCACTCCTGGAGAGATTTCCCATCCAGCTTTGTTGCAGTTTCCATTTTCCAAAAAGTGGAACAAGAAAATATGAATTATAGCATTTCTCAGCTGTTCAACACATCAGATGATTTTACCTGCACTGAGACAGGGAACCAGCAGACATCAGGTGCCATCAGGTCCATGGTTCTGGCTGAGGGCTGCACACCCCTCACCCTCACCTGCATTTCTGCTTCCCGTGGGCACAACGAAAGCCCCTTCTATCCCTCCTCCTTTCTTTAAAAAGGGACAATGCACACTCTCCAGCAGCCACCTCTGATCACCTCCCAATTCCAGACACAGGGAATTCAGGTGAGAACTCTGGGGATGGCAGCAGCACATCAGGAGGGCAAAAAATGATCCTGTCTGCCTGGCACTGGAAACAGCAGAAGACAATTCCTCAGACCTTGATGTGTTAAAATGGCACAAGATAATTCCTTTTCAGCAGTTTAGGGGGCTGTGATAATGATTTGTAGCTATTTTAAGATGCCTGAGATTAACCATTACTCTAGCACAAAGTTCATGTAAGTGTAGTGATATAAACTCCATTGAAAGCACATTGTTTTTTTGAACACAAGGACAAATATTCAGTCTGTGGGACTTGTTTGGTTGTGAGATGGTGGTTTAGCTACCTGAGCTACCTGAGAGTTTTCTAGACTGTAAAGCTTGAAGGAGTAATAACTGTGCTGTAAAGAGCAATGATGTCCTCTGAAGAGTGTAAGAGAAGCAGCATTTTCAGAGGATGAGGACTGCAGATTGATGGAGCTCTTGGAGTTCATGGAAAAAAATACTACAATGTGATTAATAGGAAGATAAATGTTCATTGGTCAATCTGCCTACTAAGGTTTACAAAGAAAATTAAGCTTTTACATATCTAAAAAAAGCAGCTGAATCAGATGTGTGACTACAGCTGATTTTCAGTACCTTTTAATTATCTCTATAACACTAATTCCATAATCCACATCTTAAAATATTTAGAAAATTCCAGGTGAGAGGGCTTGCTCTGTATAGGTTTTGTCATTCCTTTATAATTTTATGATTAATTTTTCTTCTTATATCTAAGATCATTGCAATACAAACAACCCTCAGTTATATTTATCCTGTGATAAGATTTCCAAGACTTTTCTTACAGATGGGGATTCTGTCTATGAGAGAGATGTCACAGACATGGGATGTCATTTGATAATCCCTTAATCTATAGAAGAATCATTGCAGCAACTTTCAACTGCAGTCAAATAATAAATGACTATTTTTAAAGAGAAAATAAAACTCAAAATAGACATTTGTCCTCTAAGATTGATAACAGCTTATTAAAACATCTTCTGTGTCCTGCCAGCCTTCATTACCAAATGATTATGACTTAAAACTCTCAATGAAAAAGAAAATGTGCAAAGGGCATCCATGATGAGGATTAAATATGCTCAGCCCAAACCATTGGAATTAATTTCAAAAGCTTAAATGACAGACAATTAAATGCTGTGAGGAGGGAAAGATGGAAATAACCTGACCTGTAGTCTGCATTTTAAGGTAAAAATAAAAGGTCTATGATAAACCAGACTGAGTTTTTTGCCAGGCAGTGCCCCAAGCCATCCGACCCCAGATGTTTCTGTTTCTCTGTGAGTGGAAAGAAAATAAAACAACTCAGACCCTGCAGTGCATTTCAAACAGGTGATTAACAAGTAAAATGCATACACATACCAGCCCAAATGAGCACCACTTTTATTATAATATTAACTGTTTTCCCAATCCAATTTGTTTATACCGAATGAGAATTTATTGATCCTCAAGAGCTGATTAACATGTGGAAAAATTCAAATGATGAGTTAATTAATGCCAACATTCTTAAAATTTCCAGATTGCAGTCTCTGGTCTGGCTAGAACTAATTTTCTGAACAGAGAGTTGTTAATGACAGATTATCTATAAATAAGATCACAAATTTAAACAAATGATAGGTCTCCACAAAGTACAAATTAACAAAAAATTGGGAAAGAAAACACCACATCCACAAATGCCAACTCGGATCAGTACCTTGTAAATCTGGCATTCATCCAGTATTTTGTGTTATTTAAACAAAGCAGGCATCTTAATTAGCCTATTTCTGGTTTCCCCAGCAGAAAACAAACCTTAGGGATTCTAAAATAGGAATATAATGCACACCAACATGGAAACAGACTGATGGCTGTTTAAGAACTTGTAGAATCTGGGACAAGACTATTCCCAGAAACAGAGGTTTGAAAGGTTCTGACAGGAATCAGATGCCCAGCCAAGCTCCCCCAGTCCCACCATGCAGAGGAAAGGAAAATAATGGTTTTAGCTCCAAATAGAAGAAGGTTTTTAAGAAAATGAGCTGCCTGACATACAGACCCACACTCAGTTCCCACCACTGCTGTTTTTCCACGACACTATCTGCACAAATCCTAGTGAGCAGTGGAGGCATTTGGGGTAAGTAAGAAAAGGAAATACTGTTCTCTTGTCAGGCTTTCCAAAGAGCACAGTGCTGGATATCAGAGAGCACTGTGGGCAAAATTATGGTTTTAATCAACCAAAATTTTCACATTTTTCAGTTACCTGTAAAAGAAACAAATCCATCAGTTTTGGTTTAGCCTTTAAAAAATATTAAATTAATTCCTAAACATAAAATATCCATTTCAAATCAAACATTTGAAACCTAATTAGCTTCAAAATTGGAATATTTAGTTTAGATTTCTTCCCTTCTGGCTACCTCCAAAACTTTAGTGAAGCAAAGCCCAGCTCACTAAACCCAAACATGTGTTTCTTTATTAGGAAAGTGCCACCTTCACTCAGTGCCACTGCCAATTTCCTTGGAAATCTAGTTTTAAATGTCACATGAGAAGCTGCTGAGTTCTTAGCTCCAAGGTGTGGGCTGAGCAGCTGAGAATCTTCCCCCGTGCACACAGGTGTCTGTGTTTCATATTTCTGTTTTCATCCCAGCCTCCTGGTTCATGCCTCTCCCTCTCTTGAGCCTTATTAGCAGAACTTTTAGATCAGCTTCATCATTAACTACCAGCCAAGTTTCTGCACATGTTTTTTTCCCCCCCATTCAGCCTGTCAGAAAAGGAGGCAGCACTTAGAACTCCGGGGCTGATTTGAATACTTAAATCCATCATGCTTGGAGGGGCTTAAAAGTAGACAAAAATAATTGAGTCTGCTTTCCAGTTATCATTAAAAACAGTGGAGGAGACCCTAGGAGAATAATGCAGAAAACAACAGAATTAGTCTGATTTAAAAAACTAAGGTAGAATAATTAACTGAGAGAAGAATAAATTAGTGATATTTCTTTTTTGTCAGTTGTTATTGAAAACAGCATTTAGCCATTTAGGTAAAACAGCAGAAGAAAGCTTTTAGACATCAGTTAACTCTTCTGTGGATAAATAATTGGCCTTGTTCTTCACAGCTATCCTTCTAACACTTAGTAAGCACTCAGATGAAAGCTGGATGTCACACAAGCACTGCATTTCCATACTGAAAGTCACCCCTGATGATTCCTTCTCACATCTGAGGGATTTCCATAAGTCACACAAAGGACATAAAGATTACCATCAGATTTTAATTATACAAGAAGACAGCCAGCTGTGAAAACTGGGAAATACAGTGGGTGCTCCCCAGTGCTGTCAGGCAACACCAGGGTAAAATGCTGCTGATGGAGGGGTGGGGGAATTGGGTGTTGCACCCCAACAACCGGGGTTGTTGTTACAGCCGGCGGTGAGGAGGTTTGGAGGTCACTGCTGCTCAGCTGAGTGACTGCATCCAATTAGATATTTTTAAGTAACAGAGAGCTAGACAGGTGGAATGAATTCATTTAACTTCAAAACCACTACCCACTGTGTCTTTCTGTGTCTGGGATTTCCATACCTCCTTTCTTCCCATTAGGCACAAAGGGATGCGACTGGCACGATGACTGGAAGGCAGAGGACTGGAAAAAATAGTGTGTAACTTATCTGAAAGTTTTAAAGTATTGGCAGATTTGAAAGAATGGAGCAATTGAAGATGATTTAATAAGCACCAGGATGACAAAACTGTGCTAGCACTAGCAAGTCTTGCAGCCCAGTGAGAGCAGATCTAAAGGCAGAGAGAAGATAGTCAAAGATTTCCAAGATTCTGTTGCTTATTCTTCACACAGGGTTCACTTCAGATTAGATTTGGTCTGCCCCTGTTGGTTGAATGACCATGGGTGGGGCACTTCTAATTTAGTTTAATCAAAAGAAAACTCATATGCAGGTTTTGTAAACATTCTTTGATGTGAGCCAAAATGTCATAAATGGTAAGAAATGTAGAATGTTGTCCAAAAGGCATTTTTGACCCAACCCAAATTGCTTATGTAGCACCAATCAAACTATTCTGAGTTTTGCCACTAAATAAAAATGGATGTGAATTACTAAACATGCAACCAGCTTCAGGGTCTTCTTGCATCACAGCTGTTGTCTTGTCTTATGATTGGGAATCCTTACCAAACCTCAGCCTCCACCTACTTTGCTGGTAAAATAATCTTTCTGGACCATAATAGTGGGTAGCACTGCAACACTAGCAACTGATCAGGCCTCTTTCCACTTGTTGGCCATTTCCCAGTAGAATTTTCATCACTTTCCCATAAAACTTTTGCTTTTTATATATACAGACAGGTCACAGATACAGCAGCTCTAAACTGGCATTGCTTCATAAACCATTCATGTATTAAGTGCCCCAGGCCTCAGCTCAAAAAAAAGATGCAGACTAGAAGATACATGATTACTGCTGCTGCTTGCAGCAGCCTTGATTTGTGGTGGTACTTTTGCCATTTTCTAGCTAAAAAGCTGTCCTGATGGCAGTGATATCCCCACAGTCTGAGTGTTTCTGCTGGCAGGAGCCATCTGTAAGGCAGGTGAGGGCCTCAGGTAAATTCCCAAACCTTTGGGATTAAGTCATGTGAACAGGGATGCAGATACACCTTTCCCTAGGGAAAATTATGTGGAAAGCCAGCAGGCACCCCTAATGGTGACTGCAAAGGCTTAAGTGCATAACAAGTTATGGCTTTTAACAGGGGATTTTGCAAATTGCATCAGCCTTGAACAGGTGCTATCTGTGCTTCCAGGCATGAATTCCACTGCTTCCCTATTGAACAATTGAAATAACAAGATAAAATCCAAGTTATGGTACAAACACACTAAGTAGTTAAAGAGTATGATCATGCTTTGACCTGTTACCTTTTTTAATTAACCTGTATTGCTAACATATAATTGGATTATCCCTCTGACAGTAGTTTATGGCAGAAAAATACAATTGCTTTTTCCCATAAATCAAATCGTGCAAACTTTGCAGTAACGCAGGGCTTTGGAGAATATTTCAAATAAAAAAGCATTAACACTTTTTCAAACAAATCTTTTCAGATTCCTGGCTTCAGGCTAGGATAGCCAAATTAATTGGATAGAATTGTTTTGTTTACTTCTGCAATCTAAACTCAGTCATTTGATCCCTCTAACTTCAGTCTTCTGGCCCAATAAAAATGTAGGAAAAGTGTGCAGACAAAATCATTGCTGCTGCTTATCAAGAGAAAGAGGCCAGTTGGGAAGAGGTAATAAAGGAGGTGATCCCCAGGCCAGGGGCCATCTGAACCATAGGAGTTGCTGGGGATAAACTTGATCCTGCTCTCTTGTCTTGGCAACTCTGATCCAAGTTACCATCAGGTAACCCCAGTTTCTGACAGGGATGGCCTGATCTGCACTCAGCCACATGGTCCATGCTGTAAGCATACAAAAAGAGTTAAATTGTAGGTTTTGGGCTCTTTTGAGCCTGACTGATAAGTTACAATATAGATATTTCATAGATATTTCATAGATATGAATTTTTGCTATGAAAAAGATCAAATGACACTTTCAATAATAATAAAGTTAAAAAACTGTAGGAACATATGTCCTAGAAACATAAGTGCTGGTGTTTGGATGAATATTACAAATAAACAACCAAATCATATCCAACATATAGAGTAATACAACAGAAAATGCTAAAGGAGAATATTTACAATAGATGGACTGAGAGTGGGAAAGTACAAAAGCACATTCCAAAGTTGATATTTTGGCAGAGAAAAAAAATTAATCCCCTCTGGGCAATGTCTATTGGCACTGAGCCTTTCCCTTGCCAGATGAGATCAGCATAACAAATGCCCAAGTACATGAATAGCTGATAAGATTTGCAATTATACTGCTCTTGGGTTTGTCACTCATGTCAGTACCATGAGCTGTTATTTCCCAGATCAAAGAGCTATAACCTCACCACATTTTAGCACTAATCTGAAATAATTTTTAGGGTTAATCATAAATGATACCCTAATAAATCAGTGTTGAAACTAATTGCAATTAATTCTGGCATCACAGAGGTGTGAAGATACAGCTTTGGCTTCAAGCTGGCCTTGATGCCCACCAGCATTAACACAAGGGGCTATGCACAGATTAATTTTCTGCTTAGGAAGATGGCACTCTGGAAAGTTTAACAAAATCTTCTGGCATATATTACGAAGAAGAGATAAGAGCCAATTAGTAGAATAAATAGTGACATTATCTTTTCTTGTTCAGTAATTTGGTTAGATACTTCTCATGCTGTTAAGAAAGGCCCATGCTGGAGTGGAAGATCTCTCCAGAAGTGCCCATGGATGCTGGATGCACAGCTGAGAAGCAGGCAGCTCACCCATCAGAAGGTGGATGATGCCTTGTAAGATCTCCAAAGCCAGAGCAGAGCAGACACTGATCTCCTGTGATTTGTATATCTTGGGAACTTTTTTTTTTCTTAAAAAAAGAAGCCCTTATTTGCCCTGAATTCACCTTCTGCTCAGTAGCATTTATCCTTTGCATCAAATACAAAAATATTTAATTTTACTAAACAGGGAATAGAATAATTATCTAAAATAATTTGACAGCTGTACAAAAAGTAGGCTGCACTTCTGAACTTAAAGTCTATATACTCTTTCTTCTAACTGTTAATAATTTTGGGAAATGTGTGCACATCTCATTTGATACCAAAACTTTATCTTGTTAATTTACAATAGTCAGGAATTAGAGAATGAGGCATTTTCATACTATACATAAGGGCTTGGCTTGAATCAAATAATGACCTCAGTTTTAATTCACCAATTTTAATTCAACTTTAAATCAGGGTCTGTCCATAGCAGAGTGACATCAAAGCTAGAGGTGCCCAGACAGGTTTTGAGGATGGATCTCTCAAAGGTCAACTGAGATGATCCCTTCAGGCAGTTTTGTCCCCTGTGCCATAAACCTTAGGACAATGACACAGCATCAGTCAGCTACTGGAAGGTGTATTCTGGGAACTACAGACACCAGCATAAATTGCAGCAGGTCACAGAGAAACTTCAGTAACCACAGCATAAGAATCAGTAAAAGGCTTCTTGGAAACTCCAGATATGAAAGAGAAATCTCTACATATTTTGGTCCAGGTAATAGAGAAGAGATTAAAAAAAAAAAAAAAAAAAAAAAAAAAAAGCAGAGGGGGTCATCATATATTTGAGTATTCAAGATCTAAAACTAAAACTAAAGGGCAAAGGATTACAATTAGACCACTCCAAACAAACAGCAAATAAACAAACAAAAAAAAAAGAGCTGAAAATAATTCCTGATATACTTATACTTATTAAAAAGTATTAAATTATCTTATTTCTGAGGCTTAGTCCATGAAGAAACACAAATCTCATGGTTCAAAATGCACAACTTACCATGGTGACTAAATCTCAACATAGAGATATGCAGAAAAATGGTTTATTTATTCAGCCCTTGCTTCCAGCCTGATAGAAGGTCAAATTAATGAGCCAACAGCTTCCTTAAAATAAATTGAAATTAAAAAATACTGACACAAAATTATGCACTGATCCGAGCAAAATTTTCAAGTCAATGCAGAGCAATACATTTGGTCTCCTGACTTTTTTTTCTGAAGTTTCCTACAGTTCCTTGGCACAGCAGGTTTCCAGGGCTGTGAGGATGCTGGCAAAGGGCTGGGTCCCTGTCCCCTGTGTGGGATGTGTCACTTGATGGGGAATGCCTGCCTGCAGATTTTGCAGTCTCCCTGTCACTTTCATTAAAAGGATTTTCAGCATTACATTAAAGTGTGCCCACAGGACTGAACTCAAGGAGTTCAGGCATTTTTCCAGTAATTGCAAAAGATTTTAGACCAAACATTTTGAACTGCACATTGCAAAAAGATTTCAAGGGCTGATTATTTATCAAGCAGTGGATATTTACAACACAGCCAAGCTGTCTTGTGAAAATCTGTTTTTTTATTCCCATGTAGCTCTAGAATTGAACATCTTTTGAACATTTGCTTCATAACAGGGATCTGTATTCCTTCTCCTCATGTAACCATGGTATTTCTACTTAAGCTCAAAACATAAAAAGAATAAGATTTGTTAAGTGCTTACCAGACCAGCAAGTGGCTTATATCCAAGAAGTAATATTTACCTTTTCCAAGGCTACGTTACCTGTCTGCACAGCAAGCTTCTCATGAATTTTGTTTGGTAGCTCTGCATGGAAATTTCATGTCATAACTAGGATTCTTCCCTACAGAATGTCTTTCAAATAAGCAATGGAAATCTTCCTTGCAGATCAGAGAATTTTACCTCTGCACACAATAAATTTCCTGGCAGTTTTTGCTGCAGTGTATGGTGCAATGATAGGAGCTGCTCCAGAAATCCAGTGTTGAGCCTCAATTTCAGTGCTCAAGTGGGGGCTTTCATAGCATTTATGCCAAGCAGCTTGAGAGCTCTGGACAGCCCAGCAGCTATTGCAGAAACATGTTTAAGAGAGGTTCTGCATTTTCTGTGCCAGGAGTCAGTGGGGTGATGCCACTACAAAACTAAAGCCCCCCCTTTGAGTTTGCAGATAGCAACAAGTCCTCATGTGTTCCTCTGATGAATGCTACTAGCACAATAATGCAAGAATGGGCAACTAAAAGAGCATATTTTTCACCAGCTGGATTACCTGGAACCTGTCATGTATCTTCAAAGAATTGAACTGGAAATTAAATTATATATATATTTATTTGGAAAATTAGGCAAAGCTATCAACTTTGTGTTTGGATTTATTTACTGTCAAGCAATATCAATTATATTTCAACACTTTGTTTAATCTGGTCATTTAAGAGTTACTAGATTTTGACTTGCTGATTCTCACTTATTAACTGTTAGAGCAGCATAAAGAAATCCTGACTTTGGTCTTCCAGCAATGGATGACCCAAACACTCTTAGGTTACCATCAGTCTCTTATCTGAAAGGACACCCCTTATTTTAAGGGGTATGTCTCTTGCTACTCATTTAGCCCATAACAGGAACTCCCAAACAATCAAACCTTTTCAGAGACAGCTTAGTAATCATTGATTGCATTTTGTTTCCCAGTTTCCTCAATCTTTCAACAAAATTAAGCCACAGATGTTGGGGAGAAAAATGCAGAGTGGGAATTTCTTCCTGTGACTCCTAAAATTGCATTGAGTTGCACTTCTGAAATACACCTTGAATAGGGCTGCATCTAGCTACATGGCTCACTCTTTACTCCAGATTTTAACTTTTCCATGTGTATTCTAAGGAAACTGTATTCCAGGGGAAAAGGAATCTAAAAAATACCCAAAATCACACAGCAAAGGCTCTCACTTGCAGGTATGACCATAATATGCAGGTTAGGGCTTCCAAACTCAGTGCCAAAGAAGCTCTTCCTAGAAAAGACTGAGATTTTTTAAGTCTGATCTTCTTTGGGCACTTGGGAAGCCATCAGCCAGGATCCCTGGGAACACCAGACACAAGGCTTCACAGCACTGCTGCACTGACTGCACCAAAATGCAGGGAGGAGAAAAGGAAGGGAACTGGCATCAAGCCATGCAGCTGGACAAAGAATAAGAAACAAGATCCTGTCTTCCTGGAAGAGGACAGAATTTCAGAGATCACCTTAAAAAAGCAGAATCCAGATTCCCTCAGACTCTCCATGGATTTTCCTGTGCGTGGAGAAGCCAGATACAGCAGAGAATAACATAAAGAGAAGAAATGAGATTTTTTTAATTTAAAGGCTTAAAATTACTGATCTTGAAAGTTTAAGTCATGAAGTTTAGGACTGATGAGCAAGTCGTAACAAAGGATTCTTTCAGAATCAAATCTCTTATCTGAAAAGCATGGAAAAGCAAGAGAGACAGAAAGCAGTATCATCCAAAGACAAAAATTAACTTGTAGAACACTCAGGGGGCAAAAATACAATGCTGACCTTTTGGGAAATGCAAATTTCATACAAGGAATCACCTTGGCTGGGTGCAGGTGATGTGCAGGAGAGACAGGAGGCTCAGCCTGCCACCTGCATAATGAAATCCCCTATGGCACCCCAGCACCCGCCTCAGCGTGGTCCTTAGGTGATGAGGACTCATGGGGATCACAGCCAGCCCCCCATCCTTGCACAAGCATCCTCTGCTGACCTGCTTCAAGCACAGGAGCTGCACTTCAATTTCCCTCCAGCTCTGTGTGGCCCAGGAGTCCGACTCCAGTTCCATGCTCTAACTTTTTACACCCACTGCCACATCACGTGCAACCATGGAAAGTCATTCTCATGATGTAAAAATAACCTGCATGGGATGCAGAGAATTCTTTACCACTGATATCCTTCAGGTTCAGCTTCAAAATAACATCAGCATCTTATTACATGTCAAAAGTTTCTTGTTTAGAAATCAAACCCAAAAAATGCACTGAAATGAAGCAAAACTGGTAAGTGGCACTTGGAAGAAGAATAATGTAAGTTTGGGGTAGCTGTCTTTTTAAGGAGAGTAAAAATATTTATGCTGAGAGAAAAAAAAAATGTTCACACCAAATGCACTTCAAGAAAAAATTGTTTGCTTTTGTTTTAATTTCATTGGTCTAATTCCATGGCTACCTTCACCCTGGCTCAGAAGCACCTCTAAGTTTGTGCAAAAGCAATTTCTAACATGGTGCCATGTAGCATCTGCTTTGATAGCTGCCACAGGAGCATCTAGTGAAGTCTCTAAGGGGGAAAGGCACAGAGGCTGCATGGTTTACTGCAATTTACATCAAAACTCAGCTATTTGCAGTATAATCTCTGAATCCCACTTTTAATGATGCAGCTCTAATCCCATCCTGAAGAAGAGCAGGCAATCTGCATTCTCAGTACATAACATGTTTGCCCTCAAATGGTCTTTAACCTGCTGCTTTCTTTGGTTGTATTTGTTGTTCACTCTAAATGCATTCCTGCATCTCCAGCTTCAGATTCTCTGGGAGCAAAGTATTGCACACCAAAGGAAAACAATGATTTTGACAACAAAATGGATGTGAAATCATCATTAGGACCTCTGTGCATCTGATGGTCATCTCTGCTGACTTCAACTGAGCATCGTTTGGCAGTGCAAATGAAACCAGAAACCTGTAGAGTATCTCTATAGGGGACCTTGAGAGCTCATTACTTTGGGATATGATTTATTTTTCCCTTTGCTGGATTAAACTAGCAAGCCTTCTTCATGCAAGTAATTTGCCTGCCTGTAATGAATGCACAGGAATTGCCTGTTTCCCCTCGTGGGCTGTTAATGTTTGTGAGGCTGCCTACATTATGGTATTTTCATTTGGATAGCACTGAGCTGAACACAAGAGCTTTAATACCTGTCATATCATCCCCAACAGAATTTGACACTTATCCCCACTCTATTCTTGTGCCTTTTGGCATTTGCAATCAATATTTGTCTTGTTTGTCAGCTTCCTGTCATCACATTTGTTCATTACCCATCCATCCTGCAAAGAAACATTTTGAGATGAGATTTGCTGTCTCACTTGTCCTAACAATTCAGTAAAAGACCAAACCCAGGCTGCTATGATTTAGATGGCAGAGATGCTTCTCCTTGCAATTTATGAAACTTGAAAAATGTCAAGGAGACTTTTTTTTTCCCCTTCAGTAACATTCCTAGATATTACGTAGCATCATAGAGGTCCCCAAACATTTGTCTTCATATTTCTTCATAAGGGGCAATCAAGGACCATCAACACTGCAGCTTCTGAAGCTGTGACCAGACGTGTGCTGATGCCAGAGCTGATCAGTACTACTGAGTGTTCATTTCTGAGTGATACAGCTGCAGAGTGATGGAGGGGAAGCCTATGCACTGGGCCATGCTGCATGGGGCACTTAGGAGAGAGGGTAGGAAGGAGTCAGGCATCAGAGAGATGAACTCTTTGTGCAGATTGGATTTGGCTTTTGGGGAGAGCTTGACATCTCTTCCTAGTGGCACAATATGTGTTGCAAGCTTTGCAAGGAGAGAACATGTCTTCCTAACAAGCTTCTCAAGCTGCCTCCTTCAACTGCTTAAAAAGAATGTTCAGAAGCCTTCCCCATCTAGGCAAATATTAGTTGATTGCCTTGGCAAAGCAGAAGGCTTAGGAACTGAAAATAAAGTAATTTTAAAAGTATTAAAACCTAAGAGGAGGAAAGGGTTAAGCTGCAATGGACACTGATCTGAACTAATTTTGTTCCCTGGAGCCCAAGCAGTTGCAAAGACAAGAACGTACCTAATCTTTTCAAATGTAAGATATTATTCCTTAAGAAAATGATGTGTATTCTTTTAAATCAGATCCTCTCCCACTATAGATCAACATAGAATGATTGAGGATCCCATATCTGTCTTTGATGTATATATCCCATATATCTTAAAAAAAAAAAAAAAAAAAAAGCATTACTTCTTTCTGTACTGCATAACCACACACTGAAAGCACCAGTTCTCTCTCCTATCCTCCCATTACTTAGTGTGAATATTTATCACCCTCAGCTAAAAGCTCCAACTGGGAATGCAGCCTCCCTGCTTCAGTGAAACTTTCTGGATCAAACACTCCTAGCTTCCAAAATGTGAAATTCTGCTTTTATAACAAATGCAACACTCTTGAAAGGATCAAAATATGATCAGCAATTACAGGGCTAAAGACAAGAGCATAGGTAAATCAAAGATGTAAACTCAACGTCTGTTCCCAGTTTCCAGACAGGGGAAAAGAATTACATGGGAAAATGCAACCACTTCTGGTAAGAACCAAAATACTCACGATGCTGCAATGCAACAATATGAAAAGTGCAGCAGGGAAGAGCAATTGCTGTGTACAAAAAGAACCAGCTCACCCAGAGAGCCAGCACAAACTGGGTAAGAAACAAATGGCAAATAACAAATGGCAAACAAATAAGCATTAGAAACAGTGAGAAAATCTGCTGTGAGCTGCAGTCTTAGTAATTGGAAGTGATGAGAGAGATGTGTGTGCAGTGGTCAGGCACAGTGTCACCATAAGGTTTCAGTATGGAAGATCAGTTCCAGAAGCCATTTCAAACATGTCTGGGAAAGAAGAACCCCAACCAGAAAACAAGTACTGTGTTTAGAGTGAAGAGGTGGATAGTGGCTTTAAACTTGCACTGAAAAGCTGGAAGTATTTCCAGATCACTGACATTTTGGGATTCAATTCTCAGTGGAATTTATTTAAAAAAATGAAATAAAATAAGCATTTTTCATATGATATTGACCTATTTACAGCAGAAGGGTATTGAGTTTGGATTTTGGGAGTTCTTTCTGGATCCCAGGGTTTCTAACCACAGAACCATGTAGTAACAGATTTTTTTTTTCCCCAAAGGACCTGTAAAGTGGGTGGGAATGTCTCAGTTCCCCTGTTTTGTAAATCAGTCCAAAGTCCTTTCCCACTGTGCCCCTCTGCCCCTTTGGGCTGCAAATTGGTCAGCTGGGGCTCAGGGATGTGGAGGAGCCCTGGAAGAGTTTGCTGGGGTCAGCCCAGGTCTATATTCCCCCTTCTGGTGAAAAGTTCATGCTGTAAATAAATGAAAGGGTTAATGGTGTGGAGTGGAGTGCCAGGCTTAGACCATTGATATAACAGATGTTCCACTAAGGCATGGAGCCTGTTGCTGAAAAAAAATTTCAGATCAGTATTTATCGATCACTGCAGTACTTCTGTATTATTTTTAATTGCCAGTTTGTCTTTGCAATTATACTCACTGGAGCTGTGAAATAAGAAAATGACTAAGTAAAACTGGTAACACCATCTCAACTAATTAAAGTTTAAATTAGTGCCATCTCCACGTCTTTTGCTGATATTTATCACTCTAATACCTGCAACAATAAAATCAAATTTAAGCCATGAATCACGCTGGATTATCCAGTGATAATCACAACAATAAAGGAAATACACAGTGGGAACTTGGTTCTCAGTACCACACGAGCTATCAGCAATAAAATACTAATGAATAACACACTTCATTACATCCAAAATACTGCTCCCCATCAAGAGTGTCATTAAATTATACAACATTACTGGCAATGGTATCTGAAAAGACATATAATGGACCTGAAATTCCAAGAAAAAGTTGGAGTCATTATCTGTATGTTGTTACTGCTGGAACATAATCATTTCACCTTTAAAAAGCAAAGAGCTGCATAACAGCAGGAGTGAACTCTTTAAATATTTCCTTGCATGTGGGAAGGTAAGTATAAGCAAAACAGTGGATGATAAGAGCCAGTGTTTCATGCTGCTTTTTTCCTCTTTCATTCATATTTAATTTTTCCTTTTAACTCCGAGATAAATCAGGCTTCTTACAGATTTTTCCTCTCAGCACAAAAGCCAAAATACAAGCCTGCCAGAGACTAAGCTAATCACTTGGCAACACAGTCAAACTCTGGTTTGTTCATTCTCCAGCAAGCCTCATAATTTAGCAGCTTTGAATGGACAATATTCGAGCTTCAACCAGACAGCATGAAGGTTCCCTGCTGCTTTATCTTTCACTTTATTGCCCAGAGTTTAGGGTGTTTTTAAGAAAGAAAAAGCCTCTTAGGGCTGGAGTACTGGAACCACTGCAATCCTTGTGTTGAGTGCTGCCTAACCATTAAAACCATTAGGTTATTTCCAGCTGGATACTTCAAGAAACTTGCAGATTAGGGTGCACAGTTTTCATGTCATCACTGGGCACCTTAAGTCTCCCCATGCACATCCTAAAAAGATGAGAAGACTTTGGAAGAGGGATCCAATTTGTCACTTGTGTTTGCAGAATTCCCCCAGTGCCTACTGGTTTTAGACAAGCTCCTTACCCAGCACACACCTTTAGGTCACCTCTCTTAAGGATCTAATGTTCCAGATGCATTACACAACCATGGCAAAGTCTTCCATTGCCTGAATTCCACACGAGCAGATAAGGATTAAGCATCTTTCTTTTCTCTGCTGGGAAATGCTCTGCATTTCTGTAAGACAAATACAAGGCACTTCTTATCTGCTATAGCTGATGTTTTACACCAAAGAAATGAGCAGTGTGACAATATTTAGACAGCTAGCTAAGCTGGTTATGGAGCAATCTCCATGTTCAGAAGGAGGGTTTGACCTCAATTAATGAATTATTCTTTAAGCCACTACAGAACACATCTTCTACTGTGAATTATTAAACTAATGAGGTGCAAAAGTGACAAAATCTTGATCATCCCAAAAGCTGCGATGATTTTAATGAAGCAAACTGAACACATTAGGGATGGTAATATCACAGTTCTTTCCTTTTTCTTTAGGGAATTACCTTCCCTGGGGTTTGGCAGAGTAGGAGTGATTGTGCAGATTGTTACCTTGTTGGGTTATATTCTTTAATCACAGTGGGCAATTGTAGGAAGTAAAATTCAGAGTAAGAGAACATGCAAGCTTCTCATTAGGAAAATGCCTACTTTGCCCTTCATGTGGGAGCTGAGGAATGGAAGTGGAAACTGCTATGTACAGAATACCCCCCTACAGAACCCCCTGCAATCCTGCTTGCTGAGGACAGAGTCCTTTGGGAATGCTGACTGCCTTATCCATGGAGAAATGCTTCATGGAGAAGCCAAAGATGCTGGCACTCCTTAGGTCCTATAGCTGCATGGAAGGATTTGGGTCACCTGCTCAGCAAGTGGGAATTTCTAGTTCACTTCCCAGTTTGCCCTGATTCATGCTGAGTTTTCCCAGTTGCTGTGGACGGTGCTTTGGATGCAGGAGAGATGCTCAAGGTGGAGGTTGAACATCAAAACACTGAAAAATTGGTGCTCAGCATGCTAGGTTGAGCCATTTCTCCTACTTAGGATTTTTCATAAGGATCTGTATTACCACAGAGTATTATTTATTTGGCAAAACTGCAAGGTTCTGGTGTGAGAATAAGCCAGCTTTGCTGAAAGGAGCTGGTTTTTAGGTTCAGCAATAGAAAACTGAGGGTGACTGAAAACCCAGCCCTGACAGTGAAGGTTTAGAGCTGACTGCTGAGACACACAGGGCTGGATCCCTGCCCCAGTCCCTCCAGTTTTATTCAAATAGACACATGGATGGATCTTTCTCCAATTCCTTGTGATTCAGGCTTGTGCCAGCCTTCACAAAAGGTTTCTTCCCTGTTTTGTGCTGACTTCATGCCAGCCTTGTCAAAATCAGAGACAAAAATCAGAGACAAAATCAGAGACACTTCTTTTTTTCAGGCTGCTGGCATCACATTTTGTTGAAGTATCAAAATTGGAAAAAAAAGTAAAAGAAAGAAAGAATGGTGGATTTCTTGATGTACTCAAACAAGAAAGAAATGTTTTCCAGACGGAATCTGTACTACATAATAAGTCAATAAAATAATATTTCACCATATGACTATATAATGAAAAATAACATACAAGGAGCTTTTGTAGATACTTGAACAAAAACATTTTTCATATGTTCACCAGGAAGATAAAATATCCTGATAGTTCATCCCTTTATCAGAGAACTTAAGCAATATGTAACAGACTTACTCACTCTGAAGATTTAACAAGACTTTTGTTTGCACATATTCTTTAATATAACTTTTTAACCTATGTGTACCACACGATTTATACAAAGGACTTGTAGGGTCAATCTCATTTGATGAGACAAATGAATTATCAGATGCAAACCAAGAGAAAACTCACTTTGTGACTGTAATCACTCTAATAGTGTATTTCAGCCCTGTCATTTCTGCTAATGGTTCTAGCAGCACATAACACAAATGGGCTGATAAATGACAGGTGTTTGGATGGTACTGCTCTATTAGAATAAAAGCTTAGCCATTGAACTCAATTAGAAGGTAAATATGTCCTAGCCTTCACTCTAAAAAATATAAAACCAAAAATATAAACACACATTATGTCTGAGGACAGAGATTCAATCTGTTTGATTTTGATTTTGATTTTGGGATAATCTTCTGGATTGTTTTAATGGGAAAATATTTATTGTAACTTAACAGGAAAAATCCTAAAGAAAGTGTAAGTTTGGAAAAGATCAAATAATAAAAATTGAGAGGAATAAAATTAAAAAATCCAATTATTTCCATCCAACTCAGTCTAAAGGCTTTTCTGAAACTTGTGAGACAAACAACAATAAAATAAATGAAAAAAAGGGTACTTACTAAATCCTTTTGCAATTTCATAGCGAAGAAGATGCACCTCAAAGACAAAGATCATCTCTAATTTCACATCTAACTTTCTGAAGTCTGATTATTCCTGCTAGGATAACTCATTGTGGCTTTTGATCCTCTTGAAGCAGGAGGGAGAAAGCTTAAGATCCATCCTTCCTTATCAAGACATAATTGAAATGTAATTTTCTTAATCTATTTCTAGCATGTTGGGAACCAAAACTAAAAATCTCCAAGGCACACACAATCTTAGAGAGAAATGTCATCTTACATCAGAGTTAAAAAAAAACAAACCAAAAAAAAACCAACAACCTATCAACCAAAAATATTACAGAATGTCTCTGCATTGCATTGCTGCAGAGCCATCATAAAGGTGCAGAGAGCCAACATTTTTCCCATTTATTCATCCCTCTGGGGAAAAGACCAGCAAGCCAAGAAGCTCAGGGTCCATTGAGCCATTCCCTGTACAAAGCTGCTTCCCAGCTGGATGTGCAGGTGGTCAGGAGGGAGCTGGGAATGGGATGTGCTGGTGCCTCCAGGCTCCAGAGCATCCTGCCTGGCTGGGAGCACCAAAACCTTCCCAGCTGGATGGAGGGGGAGTAGAAATCCCAGGAAACCAGGGAGGATTGGAAATGGCTGAAGCAGGAGACATGGTAGGAAGCTGGCCCAGCTCCCCAAGTGGTTTTATTTGGAAGTATGGAGAGAATCAGTAGATTCTTGTGAAGGGCTTTGGCTCTGCCAGTTTTGTATTTGTCACTGCCCATTGCTGAGGTAAGGCAAACGTGCAGGCAGGGTAGGAAAAGGTCACCATGGGCTGCAGTCTTCTTAAAATGCTTTAAATAGTTTGGTAGAGAGCATGTTCCAACTCTGCTGCCTTAATAGAGAGTCTCCAACTGAAATGTTCCTTATCACATCAACTTGACCTCACTTTGTGACATGAATGGCAAAGTGAGGAGCAGACAGGCTATGCATGTGCTGCCTAACTCAAGCTGGAGACTCTGCTTACTTGCAGCCTGAATTTCAGATTTGCAGGAATTTCAGTTCCCAAAATCCATGGTGGAGACCAAGAGGATAAAGAAGGAAAAGCAAGGCAAAAATGCCTATCAAATAATTTCCTTTTTTATATTATTTTTTTTATTTTAAAACAAAATAAGACAAGTAACTTACCCTTGTGCTGCTGGTCACTGCTGGTGTTCTGTGCTAATGTCCTGCCCTCCTGCAAGTCTGTCAGCTTTGGGCTGGAGTAGAACATTTCCAGGATCCATCTGCAGTCTGTCCTGTGCCATGGACTCCTATCAAGCTATGGGAGGAGGGAGAATAAAATCAGATCCAAGCCAGATTTGTCAAACTTGAATAAGTAATTAAATCAATGCAAGTGCAAGTAGTCATCAGGCTTTCTGTTAGGATCAATAATTTATAAAGTTTAGTATGGTTATAGGTTTAGGAGACCTGCAAAGGGAAGAAAAAAGATCAGCATACACAGTCCAAGGCAAATAAAAACACACCCATATCTAAGAAGCCCCATGAACTGGCATAAGTTTTTAGAGAAAACATGCATCCTCTTCATTAATACATGAAAAGGTATCTTGAACTTGCATACTACTCAAAATAAAGATACTGATTTAATTTTTTATATGTTAGGAACATAACATTGGATCATAATTATCCAGGGGCACTTCACAGTTAATTAACTTGCAGCACAAAGAAGAAGGAAGCCTTTGAGTGTCTGTAAACACACATGGTCACTTATAAAGAGACTTAGCAGGAAATTTATTCTATCCCAGCACAAGAATCTCGCTCCTTATTCTGAAAAGCATTTCTGTGCTCTGGAGACTGAAAAGTGCTATGTAAGTAAGATTATTTTGTAATGATAGTTTCAGTTCCTTAGTGCCAACCCAGGATTTCTTTTCTCTCCACATAATCAGGTTTTCTCTGTGTGAGCTACAGAGCATCTGCAGACCCTAACTTTGGGAGGTCAGGGCTCTGACAGAGTCTGCTCCTGTGGGAGTTTTTTCTCAATTTGCATGAGCTGGTATTGGCCTTTTCCTGCAGCCTAAGTGGGTCCAATTAAGGAGCCCTGCTGGGATCAATAAGTACTGGAATTGTTGCAAATATTTGGGGAATGAGATATGAGACTTTTTTCAAGGAGTTTGTTCGACTTGGGAGAGAATGCAGTCACTGAAAAGCCTATTTCTAAAAAGAAAAAGTCTATTTATTAAAAATACTGTAACTTGAGACTTTGTTTTTCTTTTGTTATTTGAAAGAAGTCACCCAGGGCTGGTGAAAGACTCTTCAGTGCACTAGAACTTTGCAACAAATCAGGAACCAAATCATAAGGTTTTAAAATGAGCTGGACAATAGTTTTTGGAAGGCTATTGAAATGCATTGTAAAATAAATGTTTCTAGCAAGAATCTTATCATTGCTGCTATTTGCATTAAATATTCATTATAGCTGCTAGATTGGATGGCATAAAAAGGACCAAATTATTCAGAATTATACAGATTAGACTTGTGATAAAAAGAAAGAAAGAAGGATAACATTTTTTTCTTGCTTGTTCAAGAAAACTGAGCTTATGAAGGTAATCCATGTTACCCTACAAAGAGAAAGTAAGTTGTGTGGCTATGGGAATCATATGCTCAGTATTTTCACTGTATTTTCAGGATAGAGACTGCCTGCTGAAAAAGTTCAGCAGATTCTCCACATGCTTTTAAGCTTATGGAAAGCTATTTAAATAAATCACCAGATCTTGAGGTGGACTCTACATCAAAGCTCCAAAGTCAGTGAGCCTTATGCTGCCATTACTGCAAACAGCCACATTTTTTAGATATTTAAAGATCCAAAGCACAGAAATCAAAAGTAGAATTTCAAGCAGCACAGAGCTCCTCTTAGGTCCCCACAAAGGATCAATTCATCATACAGAGAATAATGCAAAATAAACCTACTTCAGCTTTAAAATTAATTCCAATATTTTGTTCCCTTTCCATCCACCTACCTGTGCATATAACTTTTCAAACAGCTTCTTCCAAGTGGCCAGACATCACCTCTGATAATGACATCAATAAATTTCTGAGCTGATAGTTGGGAATCTCCCTGATGTCACTGGGAGTGATTCAATCTCCAGCAAGAACTGGGAGCCAACAAGCTCTCATGCTGCTGGTCATTGCTTTAACACAAAGCATTAGGAGAAATGGTTCAAATAAATCTCTGAAGTCTCATGATTTGGCCAAGAGATGATGATGAACATACAGAAAGTAATAGCATGAGAGGAATTGCACTTTGGGGGACCAGATCCTCGTTTTTAATGCATTTTCAGTAGTGCTTTGACAGTCCTGAAAAAAAAAATTCCTGAAGTGCAGGATGTGCTTTTAGCAGGGAATACCTGCAGCCATGGTAATGCTGCTGTAAGTCCTTTCGGCTTTGCTGTGTAGTTTGGAAAGTCCTATAATGGTATCTTCAGTGTAAATCTCATATAAGGCACTCTGGGCTATCACATTTATCTGACTGAGAAGTCTCCTCACCAACCTCACCTACCTCAACTAAGTGTTGTTAGCACCTTCCACAGGTGGGAATCAAATGCAGGGGCTGATGTTCCCCTGGGGGACACAAAATACTTTAAAATGATATTCAGCTTTGGTTAAAAAGCAGCCCTTGCCCTGCTCCTTTATTCTAACAAGCTGGTTCCTCTTCACCCCTCTTCACTGGACAAATGGCTTGTACTGGTACCAAAATTATTTTACAGGGTAAATATTCTGTTACATCTTACAAATCAAATTCTCTAAGACATACCTGTGGACTCTGTGAAAGAAAAGTCTGGTCATTTTTTTTCAAGCCTGGGCCAGTTCCCTGCAAAAAAAAAAATTATTTGCTTTTATTCCTATTTACAGGTTAGGCTACTTTTAATTTCCTATACAGAGAAAAAAATCAGAAAAACACAAACAATTCTACTCTCAATATGAAAATCAAAGGTCAATTAACAAATCAAACACATTACTGTTGAAAATCTAGAAATGTTGAGAAAGCAGCTGTCTCACTGTACATACCAACTAAAAAATTTGATGAAAAACTTAACAGTGAGGCCAGAATTTTTATCTGATGTCTAGAACATGACCCCAGTACAATTATAACGCTCCCTATATAGATTTCAGTGCTTATGCAGTAACCTTCTTGCCTCTGCCCTGGCTTTCTGGTGATAAAATGTTTACTTTGTTTACAAAGTTCTGGGTAAACACATTTGATAACTCTTCCCCAAACTAAGGATGACAGCCTCAAGTCTTGGCAAAAACTCCAATAGTAAATACTCCAGTGAGTAACTTTTTCAACTACTTTCAAGCTTTTTTTTTTTAAATTAGAAGTTATCTCTCAAGCAACATCTTCCTTATGGAAGGTCAAAGCTGAAAACCAACTCTTTTTAGGAGTTAAGATGCTGCAGGGGAAGCACTCCTTGCATTGGCTGCTCAATGGATTTCTCTGCCCCCTATTTTCCCACAACAGAGGTATCAAGGAAGATTTAATGCAGTATATTTCAAATTAGATACTCCCAGAAATCAAACCATCTGTGGCCTGACCATGGAACCTACAGAATTCTGTGCTATAAAAGAGAAATGTGCTGTACTGGTACTCACCTGCCTGGGAATCCGTGCCTGCTTTTGTTATTTGCCACGTGAAAAAATCTCACCTAAGGCAGTATATTTTTTTCTTCTGGTGTCCCAAAGCAGAAAAGGTCATACTAAATAAATTATTAATACACTTTAATGGGGACTGTCATAATCTGTGATCTGGAAAAAAGCCTTTGTGCTGCATCCCCATATTGCCACAAGCACTGTGATCTGTCCCTGACCTTACTTCCATAAATCCTGCATCCCTTTGCATAATGCTACTGTACTAATTCTGGTGGGAAAAAGAAAATAGGCATAAATGTGGAACTCCTTGTCAGTTATGTCATGGATAATAAAAGTTGCTACAGCCTGACAGTGACACCAGGCAAGTTAATGGAAGAATGTGATATACAGCAATACATAGAAACATCACCAAGCTCAAGAACTCTTAAGCTAGGTGAATAGCAGGAGAGAAATACACTTACCTTACTCTTAATCTTTGCTATGCATCAATTTGTGGCTGTTCTTAACATGCTTAGGATATGTTCTAGAGCACCAGGTCCAGGCAGATAAACACTGTTTTAAGACTGTGATTTCAGAGACTTTTATCTCCTTTGTTACTGGGAAAAGAGTCAACAGCATCTTTTATTCTTAAACTGAGCTGCAGCGAAAGAAAAAAAGACAAAACTAACAAATCTGCTTTGTATTTACCTGTGCATTGTAATCCCCTCTAAATGTTGAAGCTGAGATGCAAAGAGAACAGAACTTTCCTGCTCATCATTCAGTGGTGCTAAGGATGATAATTCTGGGGAGGAAATGAAATGTAAGACATCTTCTGTAGTGCTCTGCTTACTATTGTTTCCTTTAGGAAAACCAGAGAGAGTGCACAAAGTGCAGAGAAAACAACAAAGATGACAAAGCAATTTCTGCCACTTCAACTGTGATATTTTCAACAGAGTTGTTAGAGAAACATTGACACAGCAGTTTTATCAGCCTCCAAGACCTGTCCTGCCCTCCCTTGGGTCACAGTGGTGCTGTTTCACAGCATTTATTTGTTTCCTTCTGGCTCCTTTCCTGGCCACAGGTTCAAAGAGTTGTTTAAAAAGAGTACAAAATAGTTTCACCTCCTCTGAGTGCCAAAGCCAGACTTTCATTAAGTCTGCAAGGAGATTTAAGTTCAAGGTGAGCAATAAGGAAGCAGAGAGCTCAGATGAGGTGAAAACACAAAAAAGGGCCAAGTCTCAGCTTTCATTTACATGTGCTACTTCTCTGGACCAGATGGAGAGGTGATGGGCACTGCAGTGCAGCACGAAGCAGCCTGTGGCTCCCTGAGGGATGGAAGGCCATCTGCATGGACTGGACTCACCCCCCTAAGTCCATATCTGTCTTGGACTGAGGAGCCCAGAAGTGGACCCAGCACTCCAGATGGGTCTCAGCAGTGTTGAGTTGAGCAGAAGGATCACCTCCCCCAACCTGCTGGCAACACTCCTTCTAGTGCAGCTCAGGAGACAGCTGCAAGGGCACATTGATCCTCATGTCCACTTTGCTGTCCACCAACTCAGATCCCTGGGTCCTTTTCTGCAGAGCTGCTTTCCATCAAATCAGTGCATTCTGTCCCATTCCTCCTCAGATGCAGAACTTTTTCGAGCTCCATGAATAGGTTGAAGTGCATTGCCCCAGTATTACTGCAACCTGCAGCTCCTCTTTGTGATGCTTACCACAGACTTTTGAGCTCCCTAGTTCAGCCAGTTTCCAATCCAGACCACTTTCCATTTCTCCAGTTCATCCTTCATCATTTTTTGAATGTTGCAGACTTGTGTGTGTCCAGTTTGTTCAAGTGCTACTTAACCTGGTTGTCTCCCACCAAGAGTAAGTTATCCTTGTGCCAGGAACCTGAATGCCACCATCTCATGGTCACTACATCCAAGGCTGTCCCTGAGCTTCACATTCCCCACCAGTTCTTTGTTTACAAGTGTAAGGTCCAGCAGAGCATCTCACCTTGTCAGCTTCTCCATCTATGTTACCAAGTTGTCCCTGATGCACTGCAGAAACCTCCTGGAATATTTGTGCCCTGCTATATTGCCCTTCCAGTCTGTATCACAGTGGTTAAAGTCTTTGGTTGTCTTATTTTCCAGTTCTTAAGTACACATTAGTTTAGACCTATTGTTAAGAGATAGCTGTGTGCCAATTAGTTTGTGTAGCCACATCCTCTCCATTTTTGCTGGTTTCATCAAGCAATTTCTCCCACTTAAAACACAAAAGTCCCAATCCAAAGCCCTTTTTCTAGTTCAGAAAATGTTGGAAAGAATTTTAAATTTCTTAGGATGTATCCAGTGATGCAGCTGCTGAGTTGCTCTGGCATTTACTTAGTCATATTTATTGTCTGAGGAGTGATTTTTTTTTCTTAGGGCAGGACAGTTTTGAAAGGTTAACACAGAACAAGAAATTGTTGAATGATTTTTTTAATGCCACCACATAGTTCTCTTTGATTGCTTTGAAGCCTGCATGAATATGGCCCAAGAGATGGTTAGAACATACTGTCAATACAGAAATTTAAATAGTAATAATTATTCTCTGCAGCCTGTTGAACAATATAAAAAGCTAATATGTACTGAATATGTTTTCAATAACAGAATTCAAGTATCAATCAACATCAAGGCAACAAGGCTTAGAATTTTGAATTATACTTTTTACCAAGACACTTAACACTGCAATTTGGTCATATAAATATTTATATTAGAGGAGCTTATTTGCTTTGTACCATAAATCTATCTTGCTGCAAATTAAGGATGAGTAAAACAGCTGCAAAAAATGAGCAGAACTGGTACCAAAGTACAGTAAAGCCTCCAGTCATTCTCCCAGGCTCCAAGGTGTGTTTGCTGAAGTGCAAAATATCTTTACTGTGCATCACTGTTTCTTTGGGCTGGAAGTGAAAAGAGGAGAGCTTTAGGGAATATTTCTGGCCCACCTGGAGATCTGGCCAATATCCCTAGTTAGGTCTAGAAAGCCTTCACCGGCCCTGAGCCTTAAGGCAAAGCTCTGTGCCTCTGGCAATAAAATGCCTTTGGTCTCCTACCCTTAGGCTTTTCTGCAATTTATGATGCTTGGAGCTACACTTACCTCTTTCATTTCCAGGAAGGTACTAATTCTTGTAGTTTTATAGCTCTTGGGGGACTCAGGTAAGAGGGAAACTCATGCAGCATATCAGTTAATAGTTTTCTGGTTCCTCTGTGCCATGGAAAACACACAGGTTTAAAACACCTAAAAAAATTTTTTAAAACACTTTAAATTTTTTTCCACACTAGAAAAAAATTTCTCATAAGAAATTTCTTCCTTGAAATGATGCTGGGTTTGTCCTAGGGTCAATACTGCTGTGAGGACATGTATCTCAAAAGGACTGTGCCATACAACAATCAGCTATGTGATTAAGTGCTAATCTTTTTGCCTTTAAAGTAAACTATGTAGAAAATGATTGCCATGATTGGTCTGAAAAGAAAATTAAAGCTTTTGCAAACTCAAAATTAACTTCATGTCTATTGCTAGGTAAGTATCAAAGATTCAAACACAAAGTGGGCCAAACTGCAGTGGAAAGGCCAGGAAATCTTTCTAAATTCAGAATTAATTTTTGGAACATAATTTCATGTTCCACTATAACAGTAGCAAGTTACTAAGATCAGGTAATATTCCATAATTTTTAATAGACTATTTTCCTAACAAAGGTTATTCTTGTTCATTTTTATGAAGTGAACATCCTTTCTGTTACTATTTCTAGCTCATTAATTCTATACAAGCTGCCTTGTTCTCTCCTCTAAACAATGTTTCACATTAACTGTACAAGAAAATTTGTTGCTGTGATGAATATATACCAAAATAATGTCTGGAAGATATGTCTCCAAGATTTTATTATCCACACAAATGACAAAAAAGCCCTTCATACTACAAAATACTTTCAAGTGTAATTAGTATCAGCATTTATAATTGGACAATGGAAAAATAGTGTTTAAACCTATGAAGTCTCCCTGCCTATGCATGTTAACAATAATCTCTATAAATCAGAAGACCTTATTTCTCTACAATGGAGCCCACTTACTTCACAGTGCAGTAAATAAATTGGGAAATAGCATGCACTGTTAAGCTACAGATCAACAGAAGCTTGTTGATACAGGACACTGTGTCTTAATGGGGACATTTAAAAATCATTACATGGCCACAGAAAGCTTTCCAGGTGAACGATCTTGATCTTTGCTTCAGTCTTATAATGGGAAATGAAAACTGAACTTGTACCAAATATCTATTTCATTTGCTGTATGAAAAAAAAAAAAAAAAGAAAAAGAAAAAGAAAAAGAAAAAGAAAAAGAAAAAGAAAAAGAAAAAGAAAAAGAAAAAGAAAAAGAAAAAGAAAAAGAAAAAGAAAAAGAAAAAGAAAAAGAAAAGAAAAAGAAAAAGAAAAAGAAAAAGAAAAAGAAAAAGAAAAAGAAAAAGAAAAAGAAAAAGAAAAAGGAAAAGGAAAAGGAAAAGGAAAAGGAAAAGGAAAAGGAAAAGGAAAAGGAAAAGGAAAAGGAAAAGAAAAAGAAAAAGAAAAAGAAAAAGAAAAAGAAAAAGGAAAAAAATGAGAAAGAAAAAAAAAGAAAAAGAAAAAGAAAAAGAAAAAAAAAGAAAAAGAAAAAGAAAAAGAAAAAGAAAAAGAAAAAGAAAAAGAAAAAGAAAAAGAAAAAGAAAAAGAAAAAGGAAAAAAATGAGAAAGAAAAAAAAAGAAAAAGAAAAAGAAAAAAAAAAAAAAAAAAAAAAGCACAGGTCTCCAAAGTGTTGGCCTATTGACTTACTTATCCAGAAGACCTTTTTTCATTGCTCAGCTTTGTCCTCAGAATCCCTTTGCCATGAGCTCAAGGTGCTCTCTCCTGAATTTCAGTTTTCAGTTAAGATGTCTTGAAGTGTTCTTCACAAAAGCTCTAATGACACCATGACATCCCCTGCAGGAAAAGACAGGTCTTTGCAGAGTGCCCCACTGCCAGCAGAACTGCTCCTTCTGATGCCAGCATCTCACCACAAGATGCCCTGGGGATGAGCTGATTCCTGCAGTGTTCAATTGGGGTGAAAGCAACAGCTTAATAGGTTCATGAGGAAGTTAACCACCTATAGCGTCACAGACACATGCTCTGGGCTTCTCAAGCACTTAAACAGCTTTTTCCTTGTGGAGTCCTTTCCTAAGATGCAATTGAGCTCTGAATAGGCTGCAAATCCCTGGCAAGCTGTTTATTAGGTGTTATCTCCTGGTTAGGTGGAGGAGCATTTGGATCATAAATGAATCCATGCCAGCAAATGCAACACAGACATAAAAAACAGGATTGAAGGAACTTCTTTGTGGGAAGCAGAAGAGAATTCCATGCTGAGTCTTCAGTGGAAATGAGAATTTATCTACACACACACAGGGCTGGGCTGTGCATATTAACACAACCCATCTTTTTGCCACCAACTTTCTTGGTTACATTTGCTGCTAATGTCTCTATTTAGTCAGTAGGAAAAACTGTGATCTCCAGAGAGCAATTCCAAGGATGTGAATTCAGCTCTTGCTTACATTGACCTTTGGGAAAGATTTATACCCTTTCCATTGACCACCTCTGCAATGCTGATTTGCCAGCAAAAAGATGCCTTTATGAACATGCAGCTCAGCTCCATCTTTCTGTACACACCAGGCAGTAGAGTTTTGTGATTACTATTAAATCAGAATGATCACAGAGGGTTCAAAACCACCACAACTGTTTAATTCCTATTTTCAATTGTAAAACTTATTTTTCCCCAGGTGCAACTATTCCAGGTCACACAGTGATTCCAGATGTTGCACACCTCTTTACAAAAACACACCAGTAAAAAAAGAGACCAGCAGAACTTTGAATTTTTTCTATCCTTTGTATTGCCATATTCATGCTCTACTATGCCCCTGCTGATCTAGAGAATAAGAAAACTGCAAAAATGTTGTTCTTAGCTCTGAATAGCATTTTTTGTAAGCACCATCCATGGCCTCTTTTTACATTACCATCACAAAAAAAACCCCAGGGTTAAGTCAAAGAAATACATTAACTAGATGAGATTGTCTCCTTTTTATTCATAACCCAAACAGAGGAAAACCAGACAAGTTCCCTCCTATGCCAGGTCTTAACAATGTTCTTTTTTCTCACTGCATTCATGTTTTGCAAGAGACAAGTGAATTTCCTTCTGATGAATAAACAGAGGCTGCACCATGAATCAAAGGCTGGGGTTTTATCACAGCTACTCCAGGGGATGGAGGTAAATTGCTGGAGTCAGCTCTCAGAGCTACAATGGTAACTACAGAACAAGAAAATTCCCAAGAGAAAATTCCTCTCTTGAGGACTGAAGCTGACCAAAGGACATGCTAAATGTACTTGGATTTGAGAACTTTTTAATACATCTGTGCTGCTGACACTTTTGAGATAAAAAAGAAAGGCTCTCAAGCACACTGCTCATT
Organism: Heliangelus exortis; assembly: GCF_036169615.1. NCBI lineage: Eukaryota > Metazoa > Chordata > Aves > Apodiformes > Trochilidae > Heliangelus > Heliangelus exortis. The sequence goes on along the minus strand of NC_092424.1, from coordinate 6,842,480 downwards.
ACTGATTGGTGTAAGTTTACTTATTGTAATGAGGATAATTAAATATATTACTTATAAAATCAAGAGGGTGTTATTCAGAAGCTGCTCACGGGAATTCTACCTAGGGGTCAAATTCTCATCTGATTTATTTGTATTCATTTCAGTGGAATTATAACAGGTTTTAATCTGTCCCAGAGATTTCTGGACTGCTGCCATTTAGGGAGGGAAACAGCACGACATTTAAGGAGAGATAAATCTGATAAAATCATACACATCTTTGGTTATTCATAATATGTAGGGTAGAACAGGCATAGAAATCTATTTTAAAAACTTAACCAAAAGCACGAAAGAAAATGCATGAAAACACAATATCTATTTTGGATATTCTGAACAAATCCTCATTCATCTTCTTTCCTTAACTTGACTCACATGTACATTAACCAAATAAGAGCAAAGCATCCCTCACAGAAGAGAGTAGCAAAATCACACAGGTAACTGGGCCACAGTACCTGATGTCCCCAGCACAAATTGGGTGCACTGGAGGTGAGAGAGCAGACACCCATCTGAACTGCCCAGGAAGAGGGGTACCAGGGTCAGAGAGCACAGAAAGGTCCTGCAAAGGCTGTTTGAACACCTGCCAGTTCTCCAACCTGTAGTAAGACACTGGAGGACAAATTCATCCTCAGGAAATGAACCTATAAACATTTATCTATAAATATTTTATCAATTGATGTCAATATATATTAATCTATAATAATAATTCATCTATAGTAATAATATTAATCTATAAAAATTTATCTCCATACAACTGCTCTGTTCAGCTGACATAGCTCTCATTTTTCCCTTAAATACTATGTTGTTTCTGTCTGTTCTTATGGTTTTGCTGATATCATGAACTAGATTGGGATAAGAGTTGGATGACTACCATAATTAGGCCTTAGATACAAATGTGAGAACACCAACACTGGTTACAGTCAAGGTCAAATTCCACAAATTTTTTGAGACAAAATAATGAGGGGAAGATAGTTTGACAGTGTCAAAATATTTTATTTCAGTATGCTGAAAATTGCATGCTGAATTTCAGCATTTTAGAACACTCTTGCCATTCCCATGAAAGTTTGTAAGGGTCAGAACAAAATATACAGGGCAGGCTAAACTAAACCTTTCAGGGTGACCAAAAACTGCTCTCATTTAACTCAACTCTCTTACAATACAATGTAAACAATGTTTTATATCCTATTTGAAACAGAGCTCATCTTCATTCAGATCAATAAATGAAACTGTCTCTGTAAAGCTGGATCTTTCCCTGCTCCATGTTGCAGGATTTGCAGAGTATTGCAATGGGCTAAGTGATGAACTTGAGCTAAGAAATATAAAACAAGCTTTTATTTTAAGGCTGTTATAACGAAACATGTTTCAGTTTTGAGGTTAAATCAGAATTTTAAATGGTTGATGACAGGGGAATCAATAAAACCTGATCTATACAAGGAAGAAGGAATGTAGTGGGAAAAAGCCAAAAAACTGTATTTTGGAGCAACTCAAAATAATGCATTTAAGCCTGAAAGAAAAAGATGGCTTTCATTTTTCTTATCCTCATCTTTTAAGTGAGCTGACTTCAATCTAATTTTACATGAAAGATGCACTCTCTAGTGAAAAAAGTTGCAACACTGTAAATGGATCAGAGCTGGAAGGGTAAATATATCTCAACTGTAAATTACAGCCTATCCTCATTCCTTTCCTACACACAAAAAGTTGTTTTTGTTTTTGTTTTTTTATCCAGGTCTGCAGGAAAAAAAATTCTGAAAGAGTGTAGTAGGGTAGTTCCCTCAAAAAAACCTGAGAACTGGCCTTTTTCTACAACTCACAAGCAGCATGGCACTGGAATCCCAGTAGTAATGTACAAAATCTACAAGCTTGCTTCTTTTTAAAAAAATCTCAGTTTATTCTTTTTGGGAGGGAGAAATGAGCAGCCAAAAATTCAGCAGCAACGTTGTCTCCATATAAATCTGGAGACTGACTGAATGGGTGCTCTTTCTCTCTAAGCCTTGGAGTACCTATGTGAAGAATACTGCTGCTTATTTGCCTTCTTCACAGTACAAACCTCCAAGAAGACCCAAGCTAACACAGTAAAACCCATAATATTTGAAGGCTCAAGCTCTTGTTTTCAAAAAGCCAGGTAACACTTGATAGCAAAATATTCAATGTTCCTTCTCTATTTTTGTGATGTTCATGCATTTGGGTCAAATCCCTGAGTCAAAGTGAAGAAATGATTTTCAGAGGACATGAATTTCAATTTTCTAAGAAATATTTTTCCTCCAGCAGCATTTCTTTTCTTGACAGGTTCTGTAAGCCTTTGCTTTCCTGTCTTTAAGAGTTCCTCTGGGCTGGTACATGACTGGCTGATGCAAAAATTGTTCAGTCTTCTCATCATTGATGGAAGAAATTCAGCCTTTTTTCTAGCCTAACACAGCTCCTATGTTTCTAGGTTTTAGTTCTGTGGATTTGGTATTCTTTTAACTTTTTAGTCCCTCTACACCATGCTGCTTCTGCTGCTAAGATTAACAGTGTTCTAAAATGTTACAATTTCTGGATTTAGATGCCTGAGGAGAGCAAATAGCTGCCAGCATATTTCTTCTGGGAATAGCACAACAATTGCAGCAGACCAGGCAGTTCTCCCCCCTTCCATAACCTCAGCATCCCTCAGATTCTCTCAGATGCTGCAAGACCAAAGCAGAGATTTTCCACTCTTGTCCCACTTCCTCAGGCTGCCAATGCAGGAACACACGGGAAGTCCTGCACCACTCCAAGTTTTCTGAGGGAGAGACCTTAGCTCTAGATTTTACAGCTTGAAAACTGTAAGACCCACATCCTGAAGCAGACACTACACTTTTCCACCTAATTCACACCTAAGTCAGTACCCTAATAGTACCCCTTTACTTTCCCCTTTATATTTTCATCCATTGTGAGGAACTGAATTTTTCTTTCCTAGCTGCCACAACCAGCAAAAACCAGAATTAGAGGCAAATACAGAACTTCTTTTCAGCTCTTCAAAAATATTCCTACCTGTAGCATAATAATCTCTTTAAGACTGCAATTAAAAATACATCCAACACCATGCAGATGTCAGCATACAAAGTATTCCTAAGTGGTGTTACAAGGACAATGGGCTTAGCAATACCTCATCTGTTTCTTTATGAGAGGATTTATACAGTTTATGCAATTTGAGATTAAGCATTTTACAGAATAATACTGCCAGGTGGCTTATTGTTAGTGAAATTTTGGATTAATTACTCTCATCTTTGTCATTCAAAACACTTAAATTAGCTTGTCTGACAATTTTCATTATGGAGCTTTGCTTTCAGGTGTTTCTCTTTGCCACACATTGTATTCAAGCTGGATGTCCCTTTTTTAGATTAAAAACACCTTAAAAGTTTGAATCCATTTCTGGATGTGATGAAAAAAATCTTTCAAGTTTTTACCTTCAATAGTTCTCCAGCCCCTTCTTCAGTTTCTGTATGAATTAATCTTTCACTATCACTGGATGACCTTTAATCATTTCTTTCATGTGCAGCATCCTCCTCTATGTCTCTGTGAGGGAAGAGAGTGAGAACATTAGGAAATTCTAAATTTAAATGTGAAAGAAGTTATTGCAAAAAAAGAGCAATTGGCAATCAGGTAGTTTGGAAACAATTGTTATTTTTTAATATGAAACATCAAGATTTTAATTCCACATAAACTTCACCAGACATAACAGAAGCACACATTTTATTACCTTTTAATTTTATAATGTAAATAATGTAATAATGTAGTAGTATAATGTAAATACTACTAAATTATTCTTTTTATCATTTAAAGTTTTTAAAGTTATAAATCCTCTATTTTTGAGTTAGGACATATGTCAGGGGTCTCACTCATTTCTGGTCTATCTTCCTAAATATTTCTTTCCCACCACAACTGAAAGCATCAAATACTGTTAAATCCTTCATGGTTGCCTTTCAAACAGCTCTGCCTTTAAAAGGGCTCAGTTTTTATCAAACATTTATGAGGCATAAACTTACTAAGTAAGTTCCTAAATTACTGTGTTGATATTTAAGTTTACAAATTCTCACAGCAAAATAAAATATGCTGGTTTGGGACAGTGAAGAAGAAGATAATTTTAAATTAGTTACTCGAAACAAATGTTAAATAATACTTGGAAAAGGAAATTTTTTCCTCATTTCATATTTGTTTGTATTTCCAGAAGCAATTTATTTGGGATTTTCTTGTGCAATTTTGAGTAAGGTTCCCTCAACAACTGACATTACAAGTTCTTGAACAGGGAAGAGAAGCAAATGCAATTAAATCCTTTGAAAATATTTTCCCTGAAGATTAAAGCAAATTTTTCCTGATCACATATATTTTAGCTTCTCTGGACAACTTGAACAGCTTTGGAGGTAGACAGCAATCCATATTTGGATTAAACTAAAACCAGATTCATTATTTCATTTACACTTCTCTGTGCTTCAAGCTAGCAATAAACCTTATTTGAGCATTTGAGAACATCTCAGGACATTTTTTCAACAGCACAAAAAACAAAGTTCTTTGGGATATTTTTTGTACATGTCCCCATAGACCCTGAAGGATCAAACCCTTTTTCTTTCTAAATAATTTGGATTACCTGAGTGGTACAAATCTCAGCATGCTGCTTACCTGCATTTCTTCTGGGATACATGGATTCATTTCCAGACCTGCCAAGCTATCCATGCAGGCACATGTCTTCCCATCCTTTATTTCCACCATTACACACAGACCTAAAGTCAGTTCTCAGGTGCCAGTATCACCAGTTCCCTGTTAATTCATACCAGCTAAGGTGCAGCTTCTAATTTGAATTTGTTTTCAAAAAGGTAAAAGAACTTGGGTCCAGAAGAGGAGGCTGTTTTCAGTGAGAGAAAATTACAGTTTTTTTGACTACTCACTCTTTTGGGCTGCTTGATATTGGCAATAAACCTTCCCCCAGTTGCCGTAGCCCCAGGGAACACACAGATTAGAGACAAAAGGAAAAGCAGCTGGATATACAACTCCTACATAAGTTGTTTCCTTCTCTCATTCCCTTCCTGATCCATTAATTAATTTTCATACCTCAGCCCCCAGGCAGAAGGCTAACACTGGCCTCAGCCTCACTTTGCTCCCCCCTGAGAACTGTAGCTCATCTTTTGTCAGTAGGGCTAATGGCGATTTATTGCTCTTGTGAAAACAACCTGGATGCTTTAAAAAAAATAACACAGCACACAACAGTTCTACTCTTATAGCTTTTCAGCTTCTCATTTTCACTATCAGCTGATACCTGAACTTAGCCCAGAAATTAAATCCATTTACTTGCTCTGAAACTGACCTGATGTTCCACCACAGTACAATCTTTTCCTTCTTATGGCCATCTGATGAGGTTTATTTGCCTCTGAAGTCTCACATACAGATGGGTAAAGCAAGTTGCTTTTTAATGTGTAAAGAAAAGCTCAAGAAGCAGTGAGTAACCTGAGTAATGAATACTAATAATTCTTTTTAAACACATGCTGGTTTTCTCATCAACAGTACCTTCTCTGATGATATTAAGTCGCTTCCAGCAGAACTAACGAAATCAGGGTAGAGATCACAGGTAAGTCAATCTTATATGAAAATAATAAATTAGTATAAGAAGGTATAAAGGCTAAAGAGCACAGAGGAGATTATTAGGAAAGGGCTCCCCAAGCAGATATTGTCAAGATGTACCCAAAGGGCCTCGTTGGAGCTGTTACAGCTTCTTGTAACCAAAATCTGTGGATTAAACACTTATTTAATAGACTCCAATGTGAGAGAATATTCCAGGTACTGCCCATAATGTCAGTCAGCCATGGGTAATGGGAGTAAATTGTACATTTCCAGTGGGAATGACAAACCAAATTCAAACCGATGGAAGCAGCACAACCATTCTACCCATGCCTTCTAAAGACTGCAGTGAGCATAAACTTGCCTAACACAGCCTAAATTAGACAACTGGTTATATTATACTTTGAAATTGCAGAGTAATCATACAGGGAAAAAAAAATAAACATACAAACAAAGCAAAAAAACCCCAGCAAAACAAAGAAACAGACAAAAAAAGCCACTTCTCAGAATGATGAAGTACTTACTTGATAGAAACTCTAAAAGAGAAAAATTCCTAACTGATGTAGCTCCAGATTTTGTTGTAGGTTTGTGGACTGCATGATGATCATGAGAGATCATGCTGATAATTTCCCCCAATACACATTCATTTGCATTCAAAAGCACGTTCAGTTTCTTTCCAGAGTTTTTAAAGTCACAGTCCTGGCTTCCAAACTTCTCCTATGTTTTGCCAACATGCAACTATGCTTGGAGGAAGTGGAAATTATAAAAATGAAAAACACCTGAAAACAAATTTCGAATCCTTCCACTTTTCACTATTGATACTTTGATTGTCTCTGCAGTACTTTGAAAATGATGCTGCTCCTGTGACTTTACATACAGATGGATATATATGGCCTCTTATTACTGCATAAGGAAACTACACCACCTCATATTGCTTGAAAGTACATGATTTTTCTCAATAGCATTCAGAAACTTCAGAAGATGGTTTGAAAATAGAAAGAATAAGGAAGCAGCCCTTTTCCCCAACAATACTTGATCTAGATGAAATACCTAATAGGATGTACAATGCAGAGCTAAAACAGAACCCATAGAGCTGCTCTCACTCTATTTAAATAATCTCATTACTAGTGGCACTGTACAAATTGTTGATGTGTGATCACCCTTTGCTGGCAAAAGCAGGAGAATTTCTAAAAGTTCAACTTTAAACCAGGCTGCAGAGTGAAAAGTATGGTTCTAGAACTTTCTCTGCTCAAAAGCTCACTGCTTCAGCATTTGCTTTGCCTGATGCTGTGGCAGTGGTTTTGGTGTACTCCAGGTCAGGTCTGCCAACACAGACACATGAGCAAACCCATACACCATAGGTTGAATTAACGCTGACCAAAAAGACTTATCAAGTGAGAAAAAAATCCATTATCTCAAGAAAAAAAAAGTTGAATCACAGTGAAGGAAACATTGGCTTCCACATCACTTCCACATCACTTAGCATCCTAGAGCTGCCAAAGCTTCTAAAGCAGAAATAGCCTCAGCAAAGTGAAGATACAGGATGATAGTTTCAAATGATTGCAGTCACCTAAGCCAGAGTTCCTTTTAATAATCTTTTTAAGGTTCCTTTCAAGCCAGATTTATCAGCAAACCCTTTCTTTATGAGATCTTGAGAGCTGCCATCCCAACAGGTCTTTTAAACATTTAAAAGATGCAGTTTAGTGCAGAGGAAAGGGCACCTACTGAATTTTAAAATTTGAGTCACATTGTCTTCAAAATGTATCAAGCCACATGTGTTAAATTCTCATCATTCTTAAAACCAGCAAAGTTGTTTTGGTTTCAGTTTTTTTTTTTTTTCTTTCTTCTGAGTAAAGATTTCCAATTACTTTCTACAATTAGAAAGACATTAAAAAAAAATAAAATCCAAATTTCCACCAAATTACAGCCTTCCAGGATTCAAACCCATGAGACTCCTGATTTCCTGGGCTGTAACTCAGCAAAACCTGATATATCATGTGAATATATTAATGAGTTCTGAAAGCTGGAGAGCTGTGTCCCAGTTACTCTGCCCTGTACAAACATGGCAGTGATATTACTGTGACTGCAGTCTCAGTCTACAGACATCTGGCATGGTTATTCTTTCATGGTTTGGATATACATAAAGAAAGAACTCACTTTTAAACTCCCTTTCAAATAAAAATGTCCATAGCTACTGTCACAAAAACATCAGGAAAGAACTATTTTTTTCTTTTTTTTCTTTTTTTTTTTTTTTCAGGAAGTGTTAACATAGCTGTCTGAGGGAGAGCTGATAAATCAGAAATAGTCTATAACAGCTGAGAGGCACTTCAGTTGAATGGGGACTTGGGACTTCTTCATAAAATCCCAAACACTTGAGGTCTGTCACCACACAGAAACACCCAGACATTAGCAGAGGGTCTGCCTCTCTATTGCCAAAGGCACAAAAGTAAAGGTTTAAATGTCATTTCTTTCATGCTCTGAGCAAGGGTTACACCTTTTGAACTTAAGATCTCAGTTCAGGTCTTACCAGGACAATCAGCTTCAGGCACATGCACAGAGATGTCACTGCTTTAAAGTCAAACACTTTCCAATACTCCCCATAGACCAAGATCTTTGGCTATGCTGGCAGAGCAGCCTCAGGAGCAGAAAATAGGAGAAGCAGAGACAAAGATAAAAGAAATGCTCTTCCATGCACTGAAAACTGAACAGATTTGGGTTCTTCATAAGGTCCTTGATAACACCAACAGCTTCAACAAGGAAATTGTCTCTGTTGTCAGATGCCAAGACAGCCATGGCCTCATTTGAAAGGATTGAGAAAGAGAAGCATGTTTTTTTAAACATATCTCAAGAACCATGCAAATGTTCTTATTTCACTTTCTCACTATTTCCACAGGGAAAAAAAAAAAAAAAAAAAAAAAAAAAAAAAAAAAAAAAAAAAAAAAAAAGAAGACAGAAGAAAAAAGAAAGCAATGCTCACTTTCAGAACTGACTTGTTCCTCCTGCCTATCTTTTCCTAATAAAAATTACAAAGCTTAAAAGATTCACTTTTAAATATTTTTTTTTTCTCCTCTCTCCACATCAAAAACTAAGAAGTGAGGACAGAAGAAGGAAAAACAAATGGACCAGACTGGAGTTAAAGGGGTGGAGGGACAAAGGAATGGATGGAACAGAAAGCAGAAGACCTGAATCAATCTCTACTTTGTGGTTACCAAGTTACATGACTAGAAGCAAGTTAGTTATCACCTGTTACAAAGTGATATTGAAATCATAAAAATTTCTTCCATGGTAAATTTTGATCCATAGAATTATTTTAGAAACATAGCTAAAAATTAATCAGACAAACAAAAGAGGCAGAAGTTAATCTTCAGCTCTCCCACAGAAGTCCTACAGAGATGGCCTGAAGCTCATCAGCCCCTAAGCATCAAGCAGGAGCTTTGGGTGTCAGCATTTCTGATGCATGGCAAGTTCCCTTTCTGCACCTTTCATCTTCTCAGTGCTTCAAAGGATGCCAGTGATTTTTTCTTCTCATCTTTTGTCTCCAGATAGAATTTGCAATTGAATCCCTGAGTGTAAAACCTAATGTCAGAATATGCTGGTACGATGCATATATGCTAGGTGTAGTTGTGCTTGGGATTTGTGCAACAGGAAAGTAACCAAGGTTTTGCTAAGACTGGAGGGTAATTTCTGCCCACATATTAGCCTGTTGTCTTGACCACAGAGCCTTAAAAACTGCAGACATATTAAGGTAGCAGCATGTTTTCCTTCTAGCCTAGGAACACAGTTTTACTTCTTACACAAAGCAGGGTGCAACAACCAAGGGTTAGCACTCAGACCTGGCTGCAAGCAGGACAAGTCCAGAGCATGCAGCCAAACCCAGGAGCTAAAGAACATCCCCTATTTCCACACCATAGGCACAGCTGCAAAATTTAGTTTTCTAGGCTGCTTTAGACTTTAATTCTGACCTTAGAATGTGTTCTGGGCACAAATGCATCCTGGATTGGCAGGGAACACAGCGGGGCCATCACCTTGCTCTGTGAATGCCCAGAATGTTTTGGGTTGAGGCTGGAGGCAGGTCAGTCAGGGCTAGAGAACCCACTGTCCCCTTGCTAAGTGGGCACTACAGGCACAGCCTCACCTGGGATGTGAGGAAGGAGGATATGGGACTGCCTCTTACCCATTATCCCAAACAGGAGCAGCCCTGTTGCTGCTCAAGAGCAGCAAAACAAGAGGGCTGAAGGGCTTAAAGAATAGAAGGATGGGGCCTTTTTCGCTAAAACTGTGGGACTTTATCACTTGTCTGTGGGACCACTAAATAAGACCTTACCAGGACAGCCCAGCACTATGTCAATTGGTCAGCCTGGTTCTTCCCAGGACTGAGATGCAGAGATGTGGCTGTGGGGAATGTCTCTGCCACATCTGGGCTGGTGTGACCCTGTCACACTGCCCATGTGCTGCCTGGGGAGTCCCAGTCCTCCCAGTCACACTGGAAACCCCTCTGCTCCTGTGCAGTGCCTCTGCAATTTGGGATGGTGAGTGGAGGAAACACAACCCTTTTGTGTTGCTCTGTGCTCAGTGCAACAGCACAGATATTCATCAAAGGTGAACCTTGCTAAAAAACAGCTCTGCCATCTGGTTCTAAGGCACAGAGGTATGTTTAAAGCCCCAAGAAAAAGCTATTTTTTAAAATTATTTTTCTTTAACAGAGAAGAATTTGTGGTACAACTGTGAACCCTAGCTTTGACAAAGCCAACCAAAAAAAATAAGCTAGTTTTATGCCTTGGTAGTAAATCATTGTTACTGTTGCCAAAATATGGGCACAGCAGAATAATGGCACCCAAACCAGATCCCAGGGAGATTTCTGCCCAATAACAGATGTGTCTGTGAGCATGTAATAAAATGCCTAGCAAGGGAAACCAATGGTGCAAATGAATAACAACAAAAATAACCAGCAACATCAAGAGAATCAAGCCCCACTAAATGATATCAGATGATTAGTGCTTAAGCCATTTACAGGGCATCAGTGGAGTTGCCTCAGCAATGAGATTTAAGGGCCTGCTTCTCAACTGCTTTGTGGTTCATAGTGCTGCTCTTGGCACATAGTGACCCAAAGCTGTTGTGATCTGATGGCATTTTCAGTTGTAAAAGATGATGAATCCAACTCAAGAAGCCAGCCACCACTTCCCTTCTGCCATTGCTGTGCCAAGTTAATAGTTTCTTCTGTCTCTGATGGTTTTCAGTGGCAGAAAGAAGAACAACAGCTTTGTTTTTGAGAAGTCTCTGCCCAGCTGGCAGCAAAAGCTCAGATGAACACAGCCATGTTTGATGCTTATCCAGAGAAATCATGGCAAGGAGGATGGAAAGGAAAATGCAGCTATTGTTGCTCATCTTAATAGGCAATAGGGAAAGAAACCAAATGAAATACTCAAAGAAGGAGAACGACAAGGCTGCTGTTTTGAAAAAAATGCAGAAAACCCCATCTGGCTGTCAGTTCACAGAGCTGCCTCAGCCTGCATTAATGCCAAGCTGTCAGACAGGCAGTTTGAAATGGTCATCCAGGATCATAAAGAGGGTCCTTGAACATGCACAGTGGAGTGTCAGATATGACCTTAACATTTCATCTCTTGAGACTGCGGTCTAGGATTGAAAAATGCAAAGGGTTATTCAGCCCACAAGATAATACACATTGGAAAACTGACCTATCTAATTCACAGAATGTACAACACTAGGAGGTTTCTTTGTGCTCTTGTTTACATACATGTTTGTCTGGGTGTTCTGTGGCCCTGACAGATTTAATACTAATACACCTTATCCACACCTCTTCTATTTTTCACAGATTTTTGTTTTCAGAACTTTGCTGTGACTTTTCCACTATCTTAAGCATAAGAGAAAGGAACAGAGATTATACCCAACATGGATTGAATGAGGGTGTCTGCAAAGGAAGTATCTAGAAAATTATTCATCAATGACTTCCGTCCCATAATGGAAAGTCCTGATCTGCACCATTAAGAAAGTAGTTCACTGTGACCACGTAGGACTAAAGCTCTGGGCTGTGTCAGCCACAGCAGGGGTTTTGTGAGGAATAATTACCCAAGGGACCAGCCACAAAAGCAGACTCATTTCATGGAATCCCCCAAAGGATAATCATCTCACAGTGAATTTTGTTGGCTACTCATGCAGAATGAATCTAAACAAGCACTCCTGTGGTAAAAGGCTCTAAAACTTGGTTCAAAGCTGTGAAGTTAACTTGTCTTTCAATTAGCTTTAAAATGTCTTTTCTTATATTCAGCAAAAGATGCAAACAAATAATGAAAAGTGAAACACTGCTGTATGCCTGTGGAATTTCTGGAAGGTTTTTAGGATCTCGAAAGAGCAGCAATCAAAATGTTCAGAGAATGAAATATTTGCTTAATTATGCGGTGCAAAATTTTTCTAAATAGGCAGTAAAAATTAAGAGGTAATATACCAACATGCCAAGTTAAAAAGCTCTTAAAAAAAAAAAAAAAAACAAAAAGGGAAGCCAGAAGAGAGCACATCATCCACTGCAAGCATCAGACTGTGCCAGGGAGCAGTCAAGGCTGACACTTTCTCCACGTGGCTGATAATTTCCCAGTGGGAACTTGCACTGGGGTTGTGCTATATTTGCTAGTCAAAAAAACCCCACAACACTCTGTGAGTTTACAGTTTGGGTATGATCCTGTTTGCAAGCTTCCACATGAGTGAAACATGCCCAGAAAAGTGTGATCCAAAGAACTATGGGTTCTGACATCAACAAATGTCACAACCCTGTTTTCCTCCCACGGAAAGGACTGGATCCTGAGCAGTCTGGCTTCAACCCAATAAAGCACTCCAAAGAGCATTGATCTTAAGTCTATGAGTAAACTACAAAGGGGTTATTTGCATACTTACAGAAAGTAGGTGATTAAAGTTTGATGGAGGTAAAGTCATCAGTGATTCTTTTTTTCCTGCAGACTTGAAAGCATGAAGTTTCTCATCAGTTTGACTGCTCTTTTAGCTTAAATATATAAAATATAAATATATATAAAACATAAATATACATAAAATATGGAAAAGGAAAATATAGTCTTCCTGAAGGATCACATACCATATGTATCTGTTCTTAGAGCATGTGCATGAATTAGATGCACCTTTGTTATAGTGACCTTTACAGGGGAAACAAAGAATATTATATGGATTTGTGTGCCTTTTGCAAGTCTCTAGCCACATTTCAGTTCTTTTTATTACATGCAGAAATTATAAGAATAATACCTGACATCTGTCAAACTGGAATGACTTCATCACATAAGCCCCAACAGCAACGTTCAGAGGATAAGTGCTTATAAAACATTTTCTGCAGAAAAATGACTGTGGAGTCAGGATTCAGACTTACCTGCCACTGCAAAATGGGCCATCTGCTCCATATCATAGGAAAATAACATGGAGACAACAGCAGAGAACAAACCTGTTTCCCAGGGGGATGGAACTGGATGACCTGACAGGATCTGTTTCCATCAGCAAGTCTCATACATCCATTTTATTGCTGTGTGGAGCTGTCCTGAATCTTATGATGAACCTTCCACTTGTAATTTACCTGGGCTTTTAAAAAGCAAATTCTTTCAAAGAAATCAGTTTATTTGCAAAGACAGCTCCTGGTTTTATAATCCAGGAGTATTAAAAGATTCTCTAATCTTACAAGGATCCCTAAAGTTGTGAAGAACCAGGGCTGAGCTGTGTGTTCACCACCTTCCTCAGGAGAAAAGTTGGTATTTGCTCCAGTCCTGCATTCTGCTGCACCTGGGTGTGTGCAGGGATGTATCTGTGCATAGACAACTGGAAATTTAATTTTCAGCTTAAAAGCATTTTAATTGTGAAGGCTTCTGAGGCGTTGTCAACTTGAGACATCCTGTTGAAAGTAAAGTTTGATGCAAGAAATGAAATTAATTGAAAAATCAGGAAAAGAAGAAAGAAATAGAGGTGAAATATAAAATGGTCTAATCTGTGGAGTTCATACAGTCTCCCTCTGCTAGGAAACGTTTACAAAAAGTTAATGAAGATCAACCGAAGATCAGCTAATTGGGAACAACACCTTTGCTATTCCTTAGCTGTACAACATAATGAAATAAATCTCCAGATTAAATAAAACACTAGGAAGGACAACATTTATAAAAGATAAAATATTAAAGCATACGTAATCTTTCAAAATTCCATGTGCTCTCCTTGATATGTAGTCTTTGGCACTTTTAAACCACTTTCCACACAGTCTGAAGTGTGTTGCTGAGATCTGATTCATGGTTTTGCACAAATCAACCTTTTCATAGTTCCTGACTTTTCCATCAAGCTTTTTGTGCATAGCAGACTGGGTCTCTTTTCCAATCTAGTTCTTTCTTTTGTTTTTTTTTAGTAGAAAGTATGTGACAGGGTTTTATCTCTGCTTCACTAGGATTTAAAATTCTTTGTCATTCATCCCTTCAGAAGCTTTGAGGCCATTAATCAGTCACCTTTTATACCTGGTGAGATGGCTTAGAAAAGACAGAGTATTGACTACTCCCTTGTTGATATTCTATATGGCTGATATCTGCTGTGTTTCAAGACTCTACTACAATAGAGTTCTGATCTCATAACAAATCCAAAACTTTCTAGTTTGCTTTTCTTTATGCCTCCACTGAATAAAATCTCACTTCAATCATACCCATGGCAATTTAAAAAATCAATGGAATGAAAGTTTAGGTTCATCAGCTGGTATACCAGTTGCTTAGGGGTACATTGTGACATTATTTTGTGCACTAGAGTCAAAACCTAATTTCAGAGAAAAGTACAGAAGAATCAAATTTTAAAAAAAGATTTCAGGAAAGCACCCATTTTTTTTCAAGACTCTGCTAGTACTTTTCATTATTGCTATGTTTGCCTGTTAATTTACAATTAAAAAATTATAATAAACATCTACTATTTATTCAATACATATAATTTAACGTAGGGAAAATATTTGGGATTTCTTTTGGTTATGATGACTTACTGAAGTACTGATTGTTCTGAGTGTTACCTAAGGAATGTAGCCAATATTATTTTTATGCACCTTGTGAATAGTCTTCTGGTTGAATCAAACACTCCTAAAGCATACACTTTCATGAACTTCCTAATTCCTAATTACAAAGCTTCCAGGAGTTCTCTAGAATACTCAAATACATTACTGTTGATACAAGATCCCAAATAATGAAATGGCTTTTTAAAAATATTTTTGTTTTATTTTGGTATTCTGTCATCTCACTTACCCTTCACAATGGTGTAAGCAGGGAGAACCTGAACTGATTTCATGCTGGTTTTATGTCAGTTTATGCCTCACAGAGCCAGAGCTACTGCCACATTGCAGCTGTTGGCTCTACTTTTGCAATACAAAACACCTTCTAACCTTGTTTCAGTAAATACTTTAGCAGGGTTTACAACTGCCTTGAATAAAAAAAAGCAACACAAATATGCATACCAATGGCATTGGTGGAGAAATTCCTGATGACTCCCATCAATGTGAGCTAAGGGTTGTGTCCTTTATGTTCAAATATATTTCAAGTCTCTATATTATGATTTTTAAACACAGTACAGTGTCTGTCTTTGTTTCTTATTTCCTGAGTATGGATTTCTCTGCTAATAACTAGAGGCTGAAATCCTGCCCTGCTAAAATCAAAGCTGAAGGAACAGCTCCAGTTGCACTCAATAGTTCTTTACTCACAAATGCAACAAACATTCAGAAGCAGCCTTGCAAGTCTTCCAAAAATTTCTACAGGTGTTGTCTTCTTGTAAGAAAGCACAAAGCATAAGAGAGCAGAGAATTACTTTACCTATTGAATTTGACCTCAATTCTTGGGCTGTTTGGATGACAAGAACAAAAGCTACTATCTGGTGAGCAGGTGGCAGCCTAAGAGACAAAACAGAGAATTCTGCCTATGGAGATATCGTTTAGATGGATACAAAAAATTTGCATCATGCATTTATTGTCCAAGCAGTGTTACATTAAGTCATAATGAACTCCACACAAATACAGCCAAGAGAGCAAATTTTAGTTCACCCTCACTGATGCAATTTCAGTGATGCCAAAGCCAAAAGCCAGCATGTCCTTCCTAAATGAATCCAAGACTAATCCGAGTCACACCAGGCTCTAAGCTCCCACTCAAGGTAACATTTTTGAATACTTGATTATAACTAAGGTCCATAAATCATTGGACTGCAAAATCCAATCTATGTCAGGTTTACTCAGTTATGAATAGAATCATGCATTTCATAACTCTCACTCCTACAAAGTGGCACCCAGGCAACCAGAAGTCAAGGCATGGCCTTTTCTGGCGGCTGAACAAAGCAGAAGTGATGAAGGTCCTCTGGTAGGTAAAAACTCTTTTTATTCCACAAAATGCTGATTCAAAATTAAGATCTCCAGATAGCCATGCGACTCCAGAGTCCAGTGCTTTACAAATCAGATTCAGAAACAAAGAACACAAAGTTCATGTCTTCACTGTAGTAATCTGTATGCTGGCCTTGCTTCTGATAAAGTATAGCATTTGAAACAAATAGCTAGGTCTTAATCCCATAGTCACAAAAGTAGAGAATACAGAATGACTGGAAACATCTGTTGTGTGCCACATATTTAAGAAAAGTAATCCAGCCACAGTTCAGTAAATCTTGTCTGCAAACTAAATAAGCAACTTAATACCAGTATAGAATCACTAGTAACTAGAGGTAGCTTTCTTCACAGTAACTACTATGAGGCTATTGTTTTGAGTTTGTTTTGAGAATAACACCGATAGTACACTGATTGTTTAGTTGTTGCCAAGTGATGCTTACTTGAAGCAAGAACTTTTTCAGTTTCCCTGCAAGAAGCTGGGAAGAGAAATAACCAGCACATCTGACCCAAACTGGCCAGAAGGCTATTCCATACCACAGGACATCATACTTAATGTATTAACTAGGGAGAGCTTCCCATGAGGGGCAATTGCTGCTTGGGAACCAGCTGGTCATCAGTCAGTGGTTGGGGAGCAATTTTTTTTTTTTTTTTTTTTACAACTCCCTTTTTACAGAATTATGATCAGCATGAGTATTATTTTATTTTATTTTTAATTATTAAACTTCTCTTATCAACCCATGAGTTTTACTTTTTGCCTGTTCTCCTCTGGATGCCACTGAGGCAGAGGAGGAGTGAGCAAGATGTTGTGTTCTGCTCAGTTAGTGGCTGGGATTAAAGCCCAACATCAGTGAAGAAAAAGTGGGGAAGAAAATGGGATTGATACAAGAATTTTTAACTGGCTGTGAGAAAGCATATATATGACTTTATCATACTTCAAGTATCATCACACAGCCTCCAAATGAATTTTTTCCTTAGTGGTAACTTTTGAATAATAAGACAGGAGGACAGACAGCTGGAGCACCTATGTTGAATGCCATAGGCACAGTCTGAGCATCAAGATCATAGCTGGACCAGATGCTCTATTTGTCAACACAAATCATATCTGTAACAATGATCTTTGACACTTTACCTAAGGCAACAGAGGATAAGTAAGTCAGTATTGCTCAGTAACCAAGACTGAGGTTGTCTATTAAAAATTATGACAAAATCCAAAACATTTATAACAAAGCCAGCCTTACCAGATGGGAGCTTTTCTTTGAGGGTGTTAGAGGACTTCAAGATAGTTCAGCTATAGGAGGAAATACCTCTTCATTGAACCTTCTTGCTCATGGCAATTTTTGTTTGGTTTTGTTTATTGTTTGTTTATATAGCTAGAGGATAGCACAGTCTCTGGGGTGAGAGCTTCTAGAAATTATGTTTTTATTTTACCAAAAACTAGGAAAAACAAATGCTACCTGAATAAAGCATCATCTGTAGAAAACACATTGTCTCACTTTTTGCAAGGAAATAACCTTTCATCTTTCTTGTGTCCTTGATTTTTTTGATAGGATGTCTTCCTTTCACAGGACCATCAAAGCAATACTTCTAGCCTGTGAAGATTTTTTAGTTTTCCCATTTGTACAAAGATTTAAATGTTATTAGCCTTCTCTGAATTTATTACTACTACTGTTGCAGGACTCCAGATATCATTTGAGATTTTCTTAATGGTGCAGTTGAAAAGGCTCCTCTCTGTAAGTTTTATTAGTTTCCTCCCTATAAGTTTTTGTTACCTTACAGTTGTTTTCTTTTCCACTGAGGTTCAGAAAACCTAAAAGTCAGATTTGAGAAAAAAATTATTCCAAAATTTATAGCTTAAAAAGTTTTTTTAAATTTTCATATAACTCTATTCTGTTACATGATTCATTTCTCCAAGATTTTGATCCCATGCAGTCCTTTTAGTGTTGTACAAAGCTCAGCCATGCATCTACATCCTAATGTGAATATCAAAGCAGTCATGTCAGGATGACTGACAAAACTCATTTTGTGTATGTTAAATTCAACATATCAATTCTTTACTAAAAGTTCTTGTAATAGAACTCTGCAGGGTATAATTTAATCAAAGTCCCAAATGTTAACAGAGTTCTGACATTTCTGAAAGTTCCTAACTTCTCTTTCCAGCAAAGCTGATGAACATCTATCAGATACCAGAGAATTCCCAAATTTAAGGTATTATACACCTTGGCCTCTGTGTAGAGACATTTATCACCTCTAAACGTATTCTGACTTCTACCCTTCCATAAACATAGTTAACTGAAAATTGTAAAACCTAGATGGATATTTGAAAGGTTTGATTTTCACTCAAAAAGGAGACAGGAAGAGGGCAGCTTTGGGTTAGGCAATAGGAAGAAGTTCTTTAGTGTGAGGGTGCTGAGACACTGGCACAGGTTGCCCAGGGAGGTTGTATTCAAGGAAGTGTTCAAGGCCAGGCTGGATGGGGCTTGGAGCAACCTGGGCTGGTGGAAGGTTTCTCTATCATTAATGAGATCAGAGTTAAATTTCCTCCAAAACCCTGCTAAAATCACCTATATTGTAAAACTTTAACTGATGAAACCAGGAGTGAAGTAAGCTTCTAGTAAGGGCTTTGCACACAGTAAATGTATTACACAAGATGTCCATGCACTTAACCTCAATGTGATCCTTATTCCCTCACACCAGAGCATCTGAAGGAGGTGACAAACTATGGCATTGTGGAAACACTCCCTTTCCAGATTTTTCAGCTGATGCCAAAAAAAATATGGAACTTACCTCCTAATTCACAAGATATTGGAGGAGTCAATGGGGTGCCTTCAGATGCTGTTAAACACAAACCTTCCACTGAGCAGCACCAGTAGCATTCCAGGTTTCATGTAAACATAAAGAACATGCCTGGTTTTGGCTCAGACACAGGTAAAATACACATGGAGGAACAGGGTGACATTCTGTGTGTTTCTGATTATTTTCTTTTGGCTTAGGTAAAAAAAAAAAAGGTTTTAGGTTTCTTAACAGAGTATTAATAGTTCCATTGAAAATTGTTTTTTCAAAGGGATTTGTGCTATAAAGGCTAAGTTTTATATGAGCCTCCCTTTTTGCATTTAGTATAATCCTACAAATTAAAAAAGTTACAAGCATCAGTTCTAACATTATTACTATTAATAATTATTATACAGGTCATTCCTTCTCCCTACATCCCTCCTTGTTATCAACTCCACTGGGCTAATGTATTCACACATTTTCATCTGCAGCTGTGGTACCCAAGGAAGTAATATTTAAATTAAGTCATGATATTTTTCCTTACAAGGTCTTTTAACTGGAGTGATCACAAGTCAAAACCCTCCAAGTTTCTCAAGTTCAGACCCAAGGCCAGATCACAACACTGAACCTAATCTCTCAGATTAAAAAAAGGCACTTGCACAAAATAAATATGACAAACCTCAAAATTTTTGGAGGATCAGCTTTTAACTCCATTATGAGCAACTTTTCCCCTGTAATTTTTCATACCCCACTTCTCAAATTTACTTCATTTCAAGAATCTGCATTGCAATGCAGATGCTGCTGGCAAATCAAAGATGCTGTAAATCATACAGCTGGAATGTAAGGTAAGTGCCACATTAAAATTCACAGTGCCTTTCTAGAAGGATTTGTATGAAAGATTTGAATAATTTAAGTTCACACACATCTGAACTAAACAGGCCTCTGCTGTACACCCATCCATTAGTACAGGGGAACAGATTGTTGCTTAAATAACACATAGGGATTCCCCAACAGCTCAGGACAGAAAATGGATACCAATCCTAATCGGTTCAGCCCACAGAAATGAAACTGGGAACTGTATAATTTCAAATCATCATTTTGGCAGAGCAGCAGGACTGAGCTCATTCTGAAGTGAAAAAAAAATAATGTGAAAAAGATAGAGTGGCCCATGGTGAGTCCTCAAGAATGCACACAAAATCTTAACACGTGACAGAAGCAACATGGAGCACATCAGTACCAACTCAGGGTCTCATGAGAACAGATATTCCACTGCTCTAATACATGCACAGTGCCCAACTGGGTGATGGTTGATCTTGACTTTGCTCTTTTAGTAACCTATCACTACTTCAGCACTCTGGAAATAAAAGAAGACAGAATACTCATGGAGCAGCCTTATCAAGAAATGTCCTCGTGTTTTTGTGGACTTTGAGAAAGCCATGATTTTTCTGTACATTTCTCACCTGTTTATTCCCCTTCATTCTTCTTCTCATCCATTTAATTATTTTTCATTTCTCCTGCTTGCAGGTATAGAGTAGTCTGATAGGAGACTGTTTTGATTGACAGGAACACAAACTGGAAAAAATTTAGACTCAGCCTTGTTCTGATACCATTCCACAGATTTCAGAAACCTTAAAAGATCAATATCATTGTCAGTGCAACAATGCCAAAACATGAAGACCAAGAAACTAAGTAAGGCTTCAGGTGCAAATAATTCAAAATTAAGAAGTACAACACAGAAATAAATGTCAGAAGCACTGTTGGAAGATGTATACAACAGTACCATAGGATCTTGCATGGCAATCAGACCAGTGGCTATGCTATCTGTCTCCAGCAAAATTCTGCTTTATATTGGGAAGGAGATAGCACCAACTGCCCACACCATTCTTCTAGCCAGTGTGGTAGACTGCCAGAATGAGATCTTCCATGACTTGTCATGGAAGATGAAGTGTGAGGTTTGATTCCCCTTTATTTTATTATTTGCCTTATTTTATACTGAATAATATTGCTGGTATTAAAAGTCTACCATTTTTCCAAATCCAATACAACTATGTTGATGACCTCCAGTAGAAACATCTTTCACTGTGTGAAAAAAGATGGTGCTTTGTAAGATGCTGTATTTGCTACATGCATATTCATAGCTTTGAAACGTGAGGATACTTTTCACAGACATAGTTAAATTACATGCATTATAACTCTTTATCCTCCACCTCTTATGCCTGAAGTCATTTTTCAGGACACTTTTCCTATTTCAAATTCTGGGTAGCTTCAAAGAACTATTCTTTGATACTGATTTTCTCCCTCACTCACTATATATGCATAATACTCTATGGGTGCAAAATGAAATGGGAAGGAAAAATGTAATTTACATACAACACCTAGTGAAGCTTACCTTAATGCCTACCTTAATGTCCTCAGTTTCACCCATCAAAACCTGCCAGTTTCTACCATCACCCCCATAAGAACAACACTATGTTTCTGTTAATTAACTTAAAACAGCTAACAATAAAGGTGGAGTACTTAAAACTAGATTTTGCTCTTGAGTTTGTGGTTGCTAAGAAAACTGCTATCCAGGCTTTACACCTTCTTGCATTTTTTTTTTTTCCTTTTTTTTTGATTCCAAAATAATACACTTTCACTGACTTAAGACGTGAAAATACCAGGTATTCCTGGCCTACAAGAAATGTAAGGTGACAGCCCTGAAAAAACCACCTCTCTTCCCTGCCCAAGGTCACAGATAAGGCTGAGAGACTCTTCACTGAGATTTGTAAAAGCCTTCTAAATGATCCCTGTTTGCCTTTGTCAGGCTCATCTGCATTAAGGAAAAATGCAATGGTAATTATAGTCCCAGGCATTCTGTAATTTCTATGCAAATAAGACATGGCTTTAAGTTGTTAGCTGCAAAAGCTTAAAATTCACTTACATTTGTGAGCCCATTTGGCAGGTGTCATCCTCAATAACCAAGGAGAAATCAGTCTCTCACAATGTTTTTTTGCCCTACTGCCTTTTTACCTCTTGCATAATTTCTTGTTTACAAAATTTTGTTTGAGAACCTGACAACAAAAAATTGACACTGATTATCAACATTGCTTAAACATTTGGGGGAGATAAATTATATCTTCATAGCTTTTTATACAACTCCTCTTTCTTCAAGCTGTTAAACTGAAAATCTGGGCTGGCTTTTCTAATATTTGAACCACTTAAGCAAGATGTTATTTCCACGTGGAAGAATAATAGTGTCTTTGTCTTAGAAAGAGAGGTCCATAATAAAATGGAGTGTGATTATAGGCTTGAGTAGGTCAGAAGGAATGGACTGAAAATGGCTTTTATGCCACATGTAATTTTTAAGCAGACAGCCAGATCTGGAGGCACTCTAGCACTTCTGTTCCAACCTGTTGAAAGCACATCCATCATCTGGTAAAATTGTTATAACACTGCATGCATGTTCTCTCCATATACCCCAAAGCAGAGAAAACTAGCAAACATAAAGCAACCCAGTAATATTGCTGAAACTCCTTAAATGCTGACAGTCTGGGGTACTCAGAGGTCAGAACACTCACCCTCAATATGACAAAGTCAGTTCAGCCACCCAAAAATGTGAATAGCTGCAATGAACACCCATAAAAATTAACTACAGCAGCTGTTTCTGATGTGGTTGGTGGTCTGGAGAGTTCCATCATGTTTTATTCCATTCTAGAAAGACAGCTCTGTCAGCAGGACAGCATTCCAGGGTCTGGAATGCCCTGAGGTGACATGGAGCACAAGGTACAAATCCAAAGGACTCCACTTGATGCTGACAGACAGACAGACAGACTGACAGGCTGACAGTCAGACTGATAGACAGACAGACAGACTGTTGGACCCTTCCTCATGAGCACCCTGGGGCTCACTGATCCAGCTCATCACACTGGCTGAGAAAGATCCACACTCAAAGTGTGCATAAACACTTGGAACTTTGGAATTCCTTGAACTTTGGAATTATCGATGGGAATCCCACCCAGGAGATGTTTTTCTAGTAATGTGTTCCTTGGAAATGTCCTTTGATTTAGGGATTTTGCAAGGCTGGCAATGAAAATGACAAAGGAAAGAAATAGAGTCAATATCTCTTCAATTTTGCCCAATTCAAGCCCTCCAGAGGAAAGGAGAGGAAATAGAAACCTAATAAAATTTTAACAATCCTATAGTATTGGAAAATGGAATTTTCCACCTTGAGCAATTTTTTTTGCTGGTAATGTTTAAGGTCACTTTGCATCTTAACAGTTATGAATTCTACGAAGTGCTTTAATGAGAAAATTATCAAGTAAAAATGTTTTGGTTTATTTTTTAGTGATGTACCCCTTCCAGCTGAAAGACCAAGAACATGCTGCTAATGTATCTGACTTCCAGTATTGCTCTTTTACCCTAAAGGAAAAAAAATTCTGCATAACTCTGATTTCTGCTTTTTGAGACAAATAAAACACAACACTTATTATTTCTTCAGCAGCTTTCTTCTGATTGCCCCTGAAAACATATTAAAAACGCTTTGTGCTTTGCATCTATCTGGGAAAAACACATTTTTTAATTTTAAAGCTCTGAGGCCACAGGTTTGGAGCTGAATGCCTCCAGCATTTGACATCTGAAATACACAGCTCAGTCTTCAGAATGATTGGCAGGAGGCTCATTCTGAATGCAAAGGGAATTCAGCACCTCTTACGACCAGCTCAGTTTTAGACCCATTGGCTACGTAGCATCAAATAACTCATCTTAAACACACTTTCAGGGGTAGTGAGTAAGCAGAAAATCTCAGGCTCATGGTGGGTCACTTTTTTTACACAGACATCTCAGGTTGTCTTGAAATCTAGTGCTAAGTTTGAAAAGTAAGATGCAAACTAACAAATGAGATATTTCAGACATTATACTATTGTTTTACCTTTCTCTGGTTTCCAGAGAGCTGCTTCTTCTGGGAAATATCCACATCACATATAGCAAACCAAAATATACATGGAACTTCATTCTGAAGTAGGCAGCCTGGAGAGAAATAACCAGGAAAAAAAAAAATTTCAGAGAAATAGAATTATTTACTACATGATAAGCTGTCAAGGTCAGGGAGTGATACACTATCCATGCTGTTCACACTTAATCTGACCTTTTTCAAAGAGAAATGGGCCAGAAATCAAATCAGATGTTCATTTTCCCCTAAATGCAGAGGACAGAGAAAGCTTCATAAATTTATCAGTTCTGATCTTCCACAGAGAAAGTAAGATATGAAAGGTCTAAAAAATGAAAGTCAGTCTTTCAGAGTTGCCATTCTTCAAAAAACAGCAGACCTTTCTTCCCAACAACAAACCAAACCTTTCTTGAATCATTATAGATTATCATAGCTTCAGGAAACCTGAAGGGGAGGCAGCAGTAAAATGAAGCAGGTTGCTAGGGAAAAAAAAAAAAAAAAGTGAGGTTTAGTAATTATGTCATGTTCTTATTTTCTGTTCTAGGGAGAAAATGATATTTTGAGGAATAAACTGAATTATTAAAAAGACCAGACTGACTCATTCTGCCAAAAAGACACTGCAAGAATCGTTTTTCATTAACAGCTTTTTTAATATACTGTGTGATATACCCCAACAAAGGTGTTTATCAAATCCGTGCCAATGTGAGGCTTTTTAATAAGCCAAGCCTTTAGTATCTCATAGATTACACCCATTTGTTTTCTGGTATATCAGCCAATTTAAGTCTCAGTTCCCAAAACAATCTGCCTCCAGCTGTTACCCAAATTTGTCCTTGAAAAATGTTTTTATGAATCCTTAAAAAAATGGGAAAAAATAAGTGAAAAGAAAATGTGGTACCATAAACATAGACATGATGAGGACAAGAGAAAATGGCATATTCATAGTAGATTCCAGCGGCTGCAGTAGGACTGTACAAGCTACTTACAGTTAATAATTGCAGAAATATTTTTCAGAACACAACTGTTTTTTATTATATGCTCAAGGACTGTAGTACCTCTGCATGTTGGTAAATAAATGTTAAAACAAATACTACTGGTTATGGCTTTCCATTTTATCAAATTGAAGCCATGGCAGCCAAAATATCAAAAGAAATAGCATTTTTATTTATTTATTTATTTTTCCCCCCCATGAAAAGCAGATAATACCAACAGTCGGCTACAAGCCCAGACTGAGGGCTCCATGTTTTCAAGTGTTAATAATTCCAGTAGCTCAATGATTTGTCTACCCATCCCTTCTCAAGGTGGCTTTCTTTGTTATGAAGGATTGTTCTCTGCCTTTTACATGCATGCATTTTTACATTGACTTTGTAAACTAAAAACTTGGAACATTTCCTATGTGATCCTTTTGGTTGTTCTCACCAAGACCCTCACCAAGTCTTACAAGTCATGGGGCAGTACTCACTATCCCAAGTAAAGTCCTGGGGTTTTATATCTTTTGGTGGTGTTTTGAACTGATTAGATATGGGCATAAGAATCTGAAAGGTTCCATGAAAATTTCTTCTTAGGCTCATCTTAAGGGAAAGCAGACAAATTTCAGTGATGACACTTAATTTCCCATCCATTTTGAATCAATATTTTTGACATTACCTCTGTGGTTGCTGTCCTACCAAACTGAACCTCCAATAGAGGATTTTGGGAGCCCAGAGATCAAACCTCCCCCTTCAACTCTGACAAACAGCACAGAGGACCTCCTATCTACATGATTTACTTAAGAAGCTGAATATTCTTTATTACAAGCAAATCTAGGCTGTCCTTTTAATTCACTTTTGTTAAAGGGGGAAAGTGAAAAATTAAAATTAATTTAAGGCTGAAAATTTCCTCTATAATAGAATCTTACTAATTGCAAATAGATGCTGTTTACAGCTGGATAGCATCTCCTCTCTCCTCTGTCCCCATTTCTGCAAGAAGAGAAAGTGTTAGTTTTGCACTTTATGAGGAAGGGTAAAGGGACAAAAACTAGGTGTGAAAAGACAGCTCACAGCATGGATTTCTTTTCCTGGGAAGAAGAATCACCCCCCAGTCTCCAAAGAAGGAAAGGCCAACCTATGTAACTATTAATCAAGCTGAGCTCCCTGACAACACTGGCAAGAGTAAAGGGTCGTGGAAAAAGATGATTGAACAAAAGTATCAAGGCTGGAAAAAAACCAAACATACTTAAAAAAGTAATTTTTAAGGGTGACTGTGCTGTGCAAATCTCCTTTTTTTATGCATGGCTGATACTGACCTGGTGAGCAGCTATGAAATACTGAGTTTAGTCCTGCTGGTTTGATGTGCTGCTCTGCACTCAAGCTCTGCTCAAATACAGTGAAGAATATAGAAGTATTCACCATCAGTTTTCCAGGGGTAAGCCCATAGATCATTATTTTTGTTATTTTTTGAGATTTCAGCCGCAAAGATAAAAAAATTTTTCCTTCTAAGCATAAATCAACACTATTTCTTAAGGTTTTGTAGTCTGCATTGTCTTTCCAAGGCCATTTTCAGACAAATTTCAAAGCTCTTCTCCAAATCACAATATCTCAGTGGTCTCTTTTTGGATGGAAAGGCATTTCTCTATATCATTCTTCTCTGGAACAGTAGAATACTTAAAAAACCCCAAACATTTCCACTGCGTTTTTTCTTGGGCAGTCTCAGCTGGAAAGCTTCAGATCAAACAGCTAAAATCCTGCAAAATTATATACCCCAAAATAACACACAAATTCCTTATGTGATTTACAACCTACTTCTTACTGTAAAACTGGTTCTTGCAAAGACTGGCTGGTCATTAATAACTGCATTCCCCAAAGGACTGTGGCCAACACCATTGAAAAATGTTATTATTGCATTTCCCTGTACTTTTTTCATTCAGTCTGAAGTCAGTGTTCTACCATGAGGTCAGCTGGTGCAACGTTTTGTCTTTTAGCTGAAGTTTGCAGTTTATTTCCTCACCACTTCTGGCCATTAAAGAACATGTAAAGATATCTTTTTGATATCTTTTTTGATATACTTTTTTGAAAGAAACTTTTAAACTTCTTTTCTCTGATCCAAAGCTCCCTCCTGTATGAGACTTACAAAACTTTATTCTTCCAGTGTTGAATGGCTTCTTTCTGTTGGAAGGGTGGAGGGGGTAGAATTGCTTTAAAAGTGTTCAGATTTAATCACTTATCTCTGAGTTTCTCTTTCATTTACCAGTTGAAACTGAGGATTTTTAATGTTGGCTGTTTAACTTCTTTTTAATATCTACTCCCAGAGTTATGCAGATCTGCTGTTTCCATAGAATGACTGAGATATTCATCTACTGCAGCATTACACTCTATAGGGTATTGTTCATGAGACACTGCTCAGAGAAGGCTTAAATTTTGTACCAAATCTTTTTTCATCAAAACATGCTGTTCTTTAAAGGCTCTAAGTTACATACATTTCAACATAATTTAAAATATTCTCTAGATGAATTTTTCCCAATTCCTCTATGAATACAAGACTGTGAAAAAATTATTTTTTAGAGGAAAAAAAAAAAAAAAAGAAAAAAAAAAAAGAAAAAAGAAATAAAAGAAAAAAAGCAAGTCTAACATCTGAGATAAATAACTGCACTGATGCCTTTCTGGTACCTTTGAAGTTCGTGACAGTGATGAACACACCAGAAGAAAAAAAAAAAAACCAAACAAAAAAAACCCCCAAATTTGTTCTTTCAAAACAGTGCAGTGTCCCTGGTAAAAAACAAAACCCTGAAAGAGAAACGGGGTCAGCCATCCACTAGTGCAAGACTGTACCTTTAATTGCCATGGCTGGACAAACAGCATTCTGCCTTCAGTAAGTTCACTAGAACACCTACAAAGCCTTTAGCAGTTATATACGTGCAATTAAAAAGCAGATTTATGATTTGATGCTTTAAATAGAACAACATATTAATAGGACTGCAAATAGAACAACATATTCTTAGGACTGCAACTGAAGAGTTGAACATTTCTAAAAAGGACATAAATACTTTTCCCTAAACACATACATTTATAATAAATGTCCCATGGGTGAGATATTCTGAGCAATTAATGAGAAGGTAGAAGACAGGTTTTTTTGTCTCTACGTCTCAACACATCTCTGTGGTAGTTAATTACCACCAAGCAGTTCACTGCTTTCCAGCAAAGGCTATAAATTGTTTCCTACTGAAATGAATGCCAGAGCCTCCCTTGCTTGCAAGTGGGCTGTGTCTGGAAGCAGTGAATATGTGTAATCAGGCAGTTAGCAAAATTCAGGTTTTTTAGGTGTCTGTGGAATTACTGCTGGTTCCTTGTCACTTTACTGAACTAAGACTGCATTTTCACAGTCCGAAAATGAATATCATGGATGGGAAACAAGGCACTTATGTGAGTCAGTAGAATCATCAAAAGATTTTTATTAAATAGGAGCCAAGGTCTTGATATTTCCTGGACCTCTGAATACCCAGAGTGCACACTCAGCAACAGTTGAAAAAGGAGGTAGATTTAGTTGAGAACAACCAGGCTGAAAAAAGTCAGTGGTAAAAGGAAAAGATTTAAAGTATGAAGATTACCTAGATGGAAAACAGACTTTCTGCCTTCTCTAAATATTGAGTGGGTACTTCAGACCCTGAAAAACAGAATACAAATTTCATAGAAACAGGTTGCAGCCAACAAAAGAAACTCAGGAGAGAAAAAAAAAAAAAACCTTCTGTTTTCACAGTCCATGGTTCATTAGCACTTGATTATGAACAAATCTATGACCACTTCATCTGCATTCCTAGCCAAAGGAGTAGGGTATAATACAAACCCTTCTCCTTCTATTCCTTCATATTTATCAATTCTGAACTTCACAACATATAGTCACATCCAATTATTAAACATTAAACATTATTAAACTGTCTGAGAAAAGCTGATATTGCCCAGTATTCTTGGGTTACAACTTGCAAATGACTCAGCACTCATGCTTAGAAAACTATTTTTTAAGCCACTGTCAGAAATTTTCTTTTGGGATAATTCCTTCTTTGATTCTGAGCCCTCTCTTTACTTCTGGAGAACACTCTAGATTGTATGGGTAGGAAACTCACCTTGTGACCCTCACAGGAAAAAACTCTCCCTAGCAAAAGTTCATAACTAGCAAAAGTTCATAACAACCAAACTGATAAAATCCTGTCAGGATAATTGCCTGGTTGCATGTGGGGACTGATTCAGAGAGATTCCTTTTTTTTTTTTTTTTTTTTTTTTCTGCAGGATATGTATATTAATGCAATATTAACAACCCAAATATAGTTTTTATCCTACTGCAGTCCTTTATCAATCCCATAATTTCCAGAATCCCTATTTAACTAGTTTTAGAGTCAGTATTTAAATAACAGGTATTTGCTTCCTAAAGTGATGTGTGCAGTTTCATCCCTAGAGTTTAAATAATACTATTTTGAGTCAGTCTATTTCTAATATCTCTACAATCATTCAGTTAGGAGCTCATAACAGATGCTTGTCGGCATTAAAATATAAATTATTGGGTTAATTTCTTTAAGTTCAGACAAATAGTACCATCAAATTAAATACATGACTAGAATTTTGTTTGACACTTAGCAAACTGAGGAAGGTCTCTAACTTAGGTTGAAATCAGGCCAGAAAATGTCCAGACAGCCAGACCAAAGCAGGTCTGGCAGGGGAGAGAATAAAGGACATGTGGTGCCAGGGAGCCAAGAAGCCACCACCTTCCATGGCCCAGCACTGCTTTTTGGTTTCTTCTTATTGAATTAATTATATTTATATTATTTATTTATATTTATATTCATTATTTATTATTTATTGGTATTTAGGGCACAGATTTTTTTTCCCCACCCATGGCCCTTCCTCTGCTCATTTTGCACAAACAAAACAAGCTTGGACTCAGCAAAAAGACCTTCTTCCTTTTGGCAGTCCAAGCTCCCTCTCTCTTCAAATCCTGTGTTCCCCTCATCTGAGAGGAAGACCTGATCCTGCCTGAACACAAGAGGTGTTCTAAGGTCACAGTTCTCAGGTGACACCATGTCCACTTTTACACCAAAGTGAAAGTAACCATTTTGGCTCTGGAGCTATTTGGTGGGCTCCTGAGGGGCTTCCTTCAATAGTCTCCATGATTCTACTCTACTCTACTCTACTCTACTCTACTCTACTCTACTCTACTCTACTCTACTCTACTCTACTCTACTCTACTCTGTTCCATTCCATTCCTTTCTATTCCCTTCCATTCTGTTCCATTCCATTTATTATACTATAAAAATTATGCTATATTAATTGGTTTAAATTATATGAAGATTTGTTGGAAAATACTGGAAAGTTTTCCCATGGCAGAGGGTGAACTAGATGGCAACATATATTTCTCTGCTCTTCCAGGTCAACATATAAAGAATGTTAACCTAAAAAAGTTAAAAAAAAAAAAAAAAAAAAAAAAAAAAAAAGTGGTATTGTTATAAACAGATGTCTTATCCTGGAATGAAAGTAACAATTGGGTGGAAATGTTAAGCATAGAGGAGCAAATCTCTGCTAGAGTATCCTGGGTCTATTTTTTATATTTAGTGTGGGACTATCCAAACACTTCTATCAGATGCCAGTGGACAGTCTCGTGAGCTTTCTTTTGATTCATACTCTTTGCAGTTCAATGACCCTTTTTCATAATGAAAGCAGTGATTTCACAGCTCTCTAGCATCTTTCATCTAAGTGAATCACAAACCACTTAATTTTCATAGTACTTACACATACTACATACAGAAGTCATTTTGGGAGCCATGGAAATAGAGCCATTATTTCTCTTTACACCAAGAGAAAATTGAAACAGATGGGAAAGTCTTGATACAAATCTCTCTCCCCTGTCTACAATACAGTAAGTGAATTTTGCAAATAATTTCTGCAGTTCAGCAAAGTAAGGATTATGTGATATTTTCCTTTGCTAGTCTGCTGCTGAAAAAGCTCTTTCCAAAACATTTGAAAAGCTCTTTCAAAGCTCTTTCCAAACATACAGAACCATACTTCTAATTTAACTGCACTATACAGCACAGAATTAGATGAAGAATGAGCTAAATTAATTGTCAACAAAAGGACAGCTACTTCAGTTGTTGATGAATAAATATTTTTCTTACCTTTTCCCTCACCTGGAACTTCCAACAAGTGTCAGCTTGCAGCAGGCATTTTATTTCTTCCTTCTGTGTGGAAATTCAATAGCAAAGGAGGTTTCTCCAGTAGTGAGTGGGGGTAGCTCAGCTTGGGGAATCCAGACAGCAAATTTCATTAAGTCATTTTACCACAACTCTAGGACAAAGTAGGTTTTCATCTAGTCTGATCTATTGAAATCATTAGCTTTGGAATGTATCTGAATAACAAAAAGTTTTAATATTTTGCAAGATAGTGTTTCTTTAAAATGCAACAGCTTTATGCTATCATATACAATGAAGAAAAAAAGAAAAAATGAAACAAAAAAAAAAAAAAAAAAAGAAAAGAAAAAAAAGAAGAAGAAAAGAAAGAAAGAGAAGATCTTACTAAAAGACAAGTGATTTAAAAATCTGAACCATCAAGAGCCTTCTTCTTGATGGCATCTTATAAACAAAAACTTAACAACATGGGGTCAACTGAGGAAAATTAATCCAAATTATTGAAAGTTGTTATTTCACAGTGGTTTTTATATACCATGTTAAAGACTAATTCAGAATTAAAGTGGCCTTAATTAAATTTAGCTTTATTTCCAAAGTAAATTAAATCAATTTAGAAGATTAATCAGGCTTATTTTTCCTGGGTGTTCTCACATGTTATGTGCTCACAGATACGTGCTGGGTAAATCCCACCATCAGATGGGAAATAGAAGGCTGGAAATGCCTTCACCATTCTCTGTGACAGGTGAGAAATCAGGGATTGATGTTTGCAGTCAGTATCACTTCAAAGAGAGAAGCAAAAGGTAGTTTTGCTGAACAAGACCAAAGTGTCTCCACTTCAGACTTGGCTTCTCACATCCATCAGAAACACTGTGAAATTACAAATCAGATCCCTGCTTTTAACCAAGTGTATTAGTAAAGAGGAATATGAGGCATGACAAAATTGGGTAGGTTCAGAAAAAATAAAAAGCATGAACTGATATTAAGACGGATCAAGCTTCTAGGGAAATGGACTAGAAACTGATCTACCAAAAAGGTGATCAGAGAATGGATTAGATTTGCTAAGGCACAACAGAATTTCAGATCAGCTCTGGAGAGACAAGAGGGGAATCCCACAGCATGAGGGACAAGATTTAGAGACTAAAGATACACAGGCATTGACAGATTGTGTCACCACCTGATGCCTTAAAAAGTCACCAGTTTCTTCAACAAAGAAACAGAGAGAGACTGAGGATGGTGAGTTAAGCAGAAAGCAAACTTACACAGAGGGAGTTTAAAGAAAAAAGGAGATGCTCTGCCAGCAGAAGGGAAATCTGCAATAAATGGACCAGGGTGAAGGAAAAAGACATTTGTAGCAGAGAAGTCAGTATGGAGGGATGAGCTGGTTCATGACAACTGGAAGACAGCCCGGCAGAAACAGTTTATTGATTTTCTGCATTCAGGGTGAAGTATCCTGCTTATGGGAAAGAAATACAATGATTGCAGTAGAGCAGTTGTCAGACACTGTAAGATCAAATAGAGTGCACAGAAACTTTGGAGTAAAACAGAGTAGAAAGGAATCCCTTGCAGCCTGAACACTGCTTTTTCTTTTTTTTTTCTTTTTTCTTTTGTGGAAGTTTGAAATATGAGTCAAAATCACCTTTAGATTTCTTTATCCTCAGTGGGATTCCTACAGGCAAGCTTGGGTAGTGCAGAGATAGCTTGTTACCAAAATCAACCAGTTACAAATGAGAGTAGCTCTAATTCTGAAAAATAAACAACTACCCTCAAAAATAAGAACAAATGTACTGTGTTTCTTCCCCTGGTATCCAACTGCAAATATAATCAATGAGACCAGATATGGCAACAAAAATGTAGTATCTTCATACAGAAAGGTAAATATTTATATACATGATTTGTTAAGGTATTACATGGTTTTACAGGAAAACATTTCTACCCTTCCTAGTGATTGTATGACCACAATGGGATGTTGCAGTGTTACTCTATTATTTCTGTTATTTTAAGGAAAAATTTGGAGCTAGTCCAGACCAAGAGCTTGCTGCAGCCAAACAAGCAAGCAGAACACATGCTCATTCCTTTCATAAGCAATAAGATGTCTGAGAAAGGGTTGTCTGAAAAGTACCAAACACAGCTGGAACAAGTTTGAGAGTCCATGACACGATGCTATCACAAGTTATGGACTTTACAACTAAAGGTGAATTAACCTGCTATTAAAATAGAAAAGGCAGATGGCAAGTGTGAGCACCATCACCTCTGCTTTGCAGTCACCAAGGAAATGGAAGATGAAAGAAATGTTTTAATCTATAAAGAACTGGAATGAAGAAATGAAAGCTATCTGAGGCCTACAAGGCAATTGTCAGTAACTATTACACAGCTAAAGACAGAAAGTCAAAACCAGAGTGAGGGATTTTTTTCCCACACTAGAGCTAAAGAAAATGGAGTCATAGTAATTAATTCCATCACTCAGAAAAGATGGAAATTGAGGGCATGATGTATCACCAGGGAAAGCTCCTCTGGGTATTCAGATATTCTGTTATTACCAGAAAAAAATAGGTAATGGCTACATACGTTACCAAATGTACTACATCTATATAACAAAATAAATACATAACATAACAAATCAGAAGCCCAGCACTCTGTACCCCAGACCTGCATTTTAAAATGATTCTATGAAGCGTGTATAGTAAAAAAAAAATCAAATTGAGGTGAATCCTTTAGCAAACATAGACTCTCTTAGCAAAATAAAACATTCAGGATCACCAACAAGTTTTGATCACCCCACTTGTGCTTCATAAAGTACTACATAAAGTTAGTAGTGCTACATAAAGTACTTCAGATTAGAGTTTTCCATTTATTATACCACTGCTATTTAAGGAAAGATTAAACCAAAATCTCACTGCAAGTTAAAACATACAGCAAAGTAGCTGGAAAACAAAGTGTTACCCAAAAGCTCTTTGGGCAATTCTATTCTTTATGGAAAGGAATACAAACTAAATTGCTTTATAGAGTGCTTCCCCTGCAATGCAGTTTTGTCAGCTGTATAACTACTGTGCCTGCCTGGTGGCATTTTAAGGCTTTAATGACTGAATTTCCTTTTCTTTTCCCTGAATAGATTCATTAAAACCAATGCCTTTAACTGTCTATCATCCAAAGGGAAGTAACATGGATTTCTAACACTGAAATGCTTAATGTGAAATCCTTTTTGCACATTCAAGCTCTATACTGTGTAGGGAAGAGAGGAAATTAAATGCCAAATTCAGGAATAAACTTCAAGTGACAAGCTGAGGATCTTTTTACACCAGAGGCAACAACAAACACTTTTCTTCCTTTAGAGTTATGTGTGTGAAACAGAAATTTGGATTTGGCTGCATCTAATCCACACATCACCAATTAATTCAGAATGCTATAGTCTGAAACAAGAGATAGTGCATAAGTTAAAATGTGCATTCACATAAAACCACCAGGGTATCAGTCATGTAAGGATAAGAAAATGTTGGGTCTCTGTGGCTCCATCCACACTCTTATGTTACCTCTGGGTTGATGTGGCCTCAGGACTGCCCAGAATCTGCAGAGGAAAAATCTCAGGCATGTTTATTTCTTTGAGTAACCTCCTGTGCACACACATTAGTAGATGGTGGATATGCAAGACAGCTTCCAGCTCTCCTATCCACCTTTTTTGTGGCCTTTCTAGAAGATGGAATATCATCAGTCCAACAGATCAGGGCAGGCTGCCTGCACCAGACCATACTGGTACCAGAGAGCAGCTGCACCCTTATCAACCACAAAGTGTGACCTTCCCCTGGGGTTACACCACCAGATGATTGGAGAGCAACAGGATAAACTTTTAGGAGTGGATAAACTAAACCTGGGGTTGGACTTGATGATCTCTGAGGTCCCTTCCAACCCAGCCAATTCTATGATTCTGTGATCATCAAAGTAGAGACTTTTCAGGAAAACTAAAGCAAGAGGTGAGGCATTCCCCTTTATGAAGCTCTAGTATTATGTACAAGCATTTGCTTGCAAAGGCAAAGCTAAGCAAGAGTGTGTCAATCTTATGATTCAAGTACTCCCATGCAGGATAAATGACATATGATTCATTTAATATGTCTCCTGTGCAAAATAAACAGCTTTAAATAGCTATATCTACCCATTCACCACACTCAGTGCTTGGGTTCCAAAGAGGTCCCCAGCTCTGCTCTGCTCACATCTTTTGATGGCTTTTCTGTATCCCTGTCCAGTACCTAACTCAGCTCTGACACAGAGATCTTGTGAATTTATTTTAGGAATCTGGACTCTGAATGCCTTGAGGTTATACATCACCAAGCAGAGCATAAATGTCCTTAAAAGAATAATGAAATGTGTAATACATTAAAAGCATAGGAAACAGGGCCCCCAGATTCTTCCTTTTCCACTCTCAGCCATGGACTTTGGTCATTAAACTGGACAGCTCCAGCTTTTCCTGCTCAAATTAAGATCTAAGTGTGTGGAAGGAGGCTAAAATTCATTAAGATGGAGAATACTACATGTAAAGCAAATAAAGCACATATGGACATCTACTGTCCAGAACTCTAGAAGTCAGAATTCTAGAGTCACTATAAACCCACTTTTTACTGTGAAGCAAATGAGATTTACCTGTAGTGCAAATACCACTCCAGAGGCTGACCAGTCGTTCTCCACACTGAGAAAATATACACCACTGAATTTCATAAATATATACATTAAATCATTAAATGAGACCTGCTAAAAGAAAAAAAAAGCAGCCTATTTTTCATTTCCAAAATACTTCAAGGAGATGGAAGCCCTCCTGCTCAGGTAATGCATTTCCTTGGTGCCAATTACCAAGAACAAGAAGAGCTACACACCTTAGTAACCATACAACTTCCTCTACTAAGAAAGGCAGAAGAGCAGGATTTCCTTTTTGAGAAAAGCCACTTTTCAATGCTCTGCCTTTGAGAAGATAATTTGCAGCTGTTTCAATGCCCCTATTATCCCTTTTCTGCGTTGTGTTCTCAAATACCACAGTCAATTATCTCTTTTCCTGTAGACTTGTGTTAAATACACTTGCAAGAAAAGAATTAAAACTCAGAAGATTATATATCAAGATCAGATGCAGAAATGTCAAATATAAAGCATGCAGTTACCCTGCACCCAAACGAAAGCCATCTCTTTTCTGTCAGGTTGGACAACAGGAATTATTTGAGCTGATAGTGACAGAACAGGCTTCAGCTTCCTAAAAACTGGAAGTCAGGCTGCTTTCACTTTTAAGTAAGGAAGGCCAGGTATCTCTAAGCCAGGGACAAAAACCAAGTGTTTCACAGCTGTCCTAGGCACACCTTAACATTTCCAAAACCTGCATAGTATCTTCTGCTTAGTATTTAGCACAGCAATTAACATCAAACCCCTGATCCTGAGCTTAGGCTTCACTGGGCTGACAAAAAAGAGCCCCCTCCATGACTCCTCATTTTGACATCCATCTAGAGGGCCATCTCCTTTTTTCATCCAGACCAAATTCCCCAAAACTCAATTTTAATTCAGGAAAAGAACTTAGGAAACCATTTCAGTATGTTTTCAGCTCATGTTATTAGGACAGAGACAAAGCTCATAGCTTTAGTTTATATACTTGGTCATGCAGTGGGCAGCTTTTGGCAAACAGAAATAGCCATCCATGCAACAGATGCTTCCAGAAACAGACCAGAGATGGGAACCATAGAATGGTTTGGATTGGAAGGCACCTTAAAGAAAACTGAGTTTCACCCCCCTGCCTGATGGCTTCCACCATCCTGGAGCTCCCACTGGACCTGGTTGTTCAAGGTCCCATCCAACCTGGCCCTGAACACTTCTAGGGAGGGGGAAGCCACAACTTCTCTGGGCAACCTGTTGCAGTGTCTCACCACCCTCACAGGAAAGAATTTCTTCCTAATGTCCAACCTAAATGAAAGATAGATAGATTTTCCTTTTGTCTCTTCTGCTGATTGATAACATAACTTGGACAAATCACTCTACCAATCTGTACTAAAGTGTCTCAGTTCCAGACCTAAGACAATTACAGTCATTTAAATTTAGGAAGACTTGCAAGGTTCATCTAAAGGATTTTTATGAATATCAAGAGGGAAGTTTGAGGAAAAGGTAATTTTGAGCTCATAGAAGTAATATAAAGCTGCATACAAATTGAACCATACCTTCTGTGCCTCTCCCACCTGGCTGTTGCAAGCCAGTCCATGTCTGTCAGCAACAACTGCAACACATACAGCTGAAGGGAAAGACAACATAAATACCACTTTTTGGTCCATTTAAGCAAAGATTGCTTTTTAAAAAGGAATGTGCCTTTTTATCTCCAAATTATACACTTATCTTGCCCGTGGCTATACTCCTCTCTCAAATTAAGCCAGGATTTGGCATGCAGTAATCAATAATTAAGTAGCAAAGATAATTATAGAGGCAATGGGGAACTTACAGAGAAGAGCTGTTAGTTTATAAACTGATTTGCACTCTTAAGGGAGTTTTATCATGAGGGCTGTGTAGCTGTTGGTAGCAGGCACCTTGAATCTGGTCCATGGCTTTCTGCCACCCTTTTGCCATTGCAAAGCAGAACACTTGTTAAGAAGTGAAAAAGGAAAAGGTAAATTGTTGTCTTCTCTAAAAAGGGCAATTTCCAGCCAAGTATCATTTTTAGCACCTCCTGCAAGTGATAGAAAATTTATTGATGGCAGGGAAGCTCTGCTGCCTGTCTCCTGTTTTGTCATTGGGAGTCATTCATCCACCACTATCCTGGGCTGCAGCTGCCTTGGCTAATGAGGCTCATGACCTGCCTGCTCCATCTCTCTGACATTACTGACATTACATTTCAATCTGTTATTACAGAGCTTTTCTTTCCTGTCCAAGTTCCCACACTATATCCATCACTGTATACATGAGTAAACAAATACTTATTAATCAAAGCTTTAATAACTGGTTATTAAACATTCCCTTTCACCCAACTTCTCCTGCTGTTAAAACACTCAAGTGCATATTAACACTGATGTTAATTTCTTGGTTGGTAACTCAGTTACAGGGCAGCATGGTTTCCTGTAGTGCAGAATAACAGGCAAAACCTACTTAAAAGACACTTAAACTTCCAGATTATGATTATGTGAAAATGAAGTGTCAAATACATTGGGGATTTGTATTATGAGCTAACAGCCTTCTCATTTCCAGCTTTAACACAACTTTAACACAACAGCAATAAGGACAAGTTTGCCCAGGACTCCACTAAAATGAGGGTATCAGATCTGCAAAGAGGAGATAAAAGCATAGCAATTTTACACATGGAAAAAAGGACTATGAAATACCTGAATATAAGCAGCAAATCTAGTTAGATTCATCTCCATCTGAAGGCAATAAATGACTAACACATGCAGATCGACTCAACTCCTTCTGAACTAAAGCAGTGGGATCCAGTTTGTCTGCAGTAAGTACCAGTCTGCAGTAAGTACCAATCCATGATATATTGCATCAAGCAACAAAGCTAGAACTCTGCTGGGGCATTTTATATTTATAAACTCACTGAAAGAGCATTTCTCTAAAGGGCACTATGTCAAAGTCACATTTTAAATTATCTGCTAACCCAGTTTGCTTCAGGAGAACCTTGACAAACTTTCAGAGAAGGAAGAAAACAGTAACAAGATGGGGGAAAAGAGCTTCTGGATGAAGAGAGAAGGTGAGAATAAATAAATCTGACAGGCATTGACGAGTGTTTTGACAAACATTCAGCTGTTTGAGATTGTAAGTAAAGTCCAGGGAATGCAAAGGACACACAAGCCTTTTCAGACAGAGTGAAATAACAAAAGCAGAGAAGAGAATGAGCATTGTTTCAGCTCAAATATTATTGTGCTATTGACTCAAAACATATCAGTAATTCTCACATACAATAAGGTAAAATACAGTAAGGAACTGTATTTAAAGTAATCTTTTTTTTTCCTGTCTCAAAATACTATATTCCACAGAGCTGAAAAACTTACACAGAAAGTACAAGCAGTTCATGGAAAGCTGTATGGACTGAAGGGGCTATAAAACCAGAACCACAGAAAAATCCCTGTCCCCAGAGGACAGGCCAGATAAAAGTTCCACAGGTGCAGCCTACAGAGACCACTTGGCTTCTATCACCTCAGCTAATGACTAAAAATTAAGCAATCTGAAATGCTACTTTTAACATTAATGATGTGGAGTTTAAAGACAAAAAATCATTCCCAGGGCTTCGACTCTTGGTTTCAGTGTACAATTTTGTAATCTGATTCCAGAACAGCCTGAAATACTTGAGTTTCTCTTGAGTAAGTTTTTGACCTGTGAAATCAATGGATATCCGGAAAAATAAGCACACAAAATCTTAAGGAACACTAGGAAAAATATCATCTTCCACACGTTCTGTCTATCTTTACATAAAAAAACAATAAACAAAAAATAAAAAGCAAAAACAATATCAAAATCTAAGAGGTTTTGGTTTTTTAAACTTAGGCCATTTATTTATTTATTTATTCTATTAATTAGTTTGAAACTGGAATAATAATTAACCATCTTTCAAGTGCTTTGATATTTTCACAGAGAAACCCCTATGGAAGTAAAAAGTCTTAATATTTCTCAACTCTTTTGCCACTGAAATCAAGTATTTTTATTAGCATAACATGTCCTCTAGGAGCAATGACCTCTTATGTTTCAAAATAAAACTAATTAATGTTTTTATTCAACTTACCTGAGCCTGTGAATAGTATTTCAAGTGGGTTCCACCCTCACATCTCTAGTATCAACCATATGGTAGGAAAAAATAATTACTGTTTATTAAGTCTATACTAAACTTCTTAGAGAACAATTTTATGAGATGCCATAAGGTTGTACAGTTACTGCAGTCATTAATCTTCTTCAGGCATCTTTAATCAAGGAGCTCTGTTGAGACCATTAAATGATGTTAGGCCTAAACTTTTTAATTATTATGCAGGGTATTTTATTTTTAAGAACCAATGTGTTACTGAATTATTTTCACATGTGAAATTACTGTTTTAAGCTCTGGATGACCCTTATAATCAGGTTCACCTTATAAATATAAAGTAGATTTTTAAATGGTTTCTGCAGTGAACACCATATGCCCATGACATGCTGGGTTCAGATTGACAGTGAGGGAAGGATCCATGTCAAGAGGTCAGGAAATGGGTGCCAATTGCTAACACAAAGAAAAATAACAAAAATCAAGCAAGTAACATTTAAAGTTGGAATCCAAGTTTCATGGAAGATATAGGTATAAAGTGTCCAGTAAAGTAGCCCCAACATATTAAATGAAATAGGTCTAGGGTCTATTGGCATTGCTGCACAGAAGTCATATTAAACACAGTTTTCACTCAGATCAATAATATCACTAATTAGATAACATTTTAACCTTTCAGTTCATTAAAGATAAGACTAAATAAATCCTGTGTCCCTCCTAAAGAGGTCTTTAGGAGAGCACTTTGGTTTTCTAACCCCTGTATGTAGCACAACACGATTTTGTTTCATGCACTTATTTCAGTCAGTGAGTAGGATAAAAATACTCATATTAACTATGCTCACAAACTTTTCTCTCTTATCCTCGTTTTTTTTTAATTACAGAAAAAAAAAATCTCTCATTAAGCAGTTTTCATTCTAATGTAGTTAAATTAAATCTCACTAATACTGGGGTGGGTCAGTCAGGTAATTTCCCTTTAGTCAAGATTCCCATCTTGAATTTTCCTTCAGCAAAGGAAAAAGAAGCTCCTCGTTCTGAAATACAACCATAAACCACCGTGCAGGGAACCAGGAGCAAGAGTTACTCTCACTCCAATATGCTGAGGGAGTTTTACACTGCAAAGAGTAAATAACTATTTGAGCAGAGGGAGAGTAAGGGCAGAGTATGGAGGGGGGGAACACTTCTGGCAAGGATTGAGGGAAGCTCTGTAATCCTGAACAGGGTAATGCAGATGTTGATCTCTGTGTCCTCCTTCTACACTGCACCACAGGAAAAAATTTGGCAGGAGATGGTTCTGTCATCACTTACACCCAGACATTACAATTTATATGCACTACAGGTGACAGAATCTGGAGGAGGAAGGCAGGGCTGGCACTTGGCCACATGCTTTATCCCACAGACCCTATTGCCCTTCCTAAAAACAGGCTGCTGTGATTGCCACACTCCAACAGTGAATTAATTCACCTGGTTCCATAAAATATCTGCCAAAATATCAGTGCAGCTAAATATGCAGGAATTAATTTCAGTGGCAATAAGAACGAGGGGCATCCAAAAGTAAAGAAGAAATTCAACAAGTAAAAAAACCTGCCTTCCAAATGTCAGCTAAAATGTCTTGTCCTCTGGGGTCCCTAAATATTGTAAGAGGAATTCAGAAGGGGACAATAACATATGTTAATGGAAAGATCATATCCTTTGAGGAGAAACTTATCAAAAAAGGTGAAGTATGACTCCTATTCGCATCAAAATTTTTGAAAATGCATAATAAGTTCCTTTGAGGAAACTCAACTGTTGAAGTGAAGCACCCTTTCCATCC
This sequence comes from Heliangelus exortis, assembly GCF_036169615.1. NCBI lineage: Eukaryota > Metazoa > Chordata > Aves > Apodiformes > Trochilidae > Heliangelus > Heliangelus exortis. The sequence goes on along the minus strand of NC_092424.1, from coordinate 6,801,123 downwards.
TAATGAAATTCCTAGGGCTACCAATATCTTGAAGTCATTACCAAAATATCCTCCAAGGTACTCACACTTCCTTCCAAGTGCTTTCTCTTCACAGAGGTAGAGCCCCAATAATTCAGAAAGGCCACTGGTGGGCCTTCACCTGTCTCTTCTGTAATTTCCAAAAAAAAAAAGAAAATAAAACTCACAAACAAACAAACACCAACAAAACAAAATATCAACAACAAAAAAAAACAACCAAAAAACCCAACCAAGCAAACAAACAAACAAAAAAAAAAAAAAAACCAAAAAAAACCTCAGGTGAGGAGAGCAAAAGAAAAAGAAAGGAAATGTGTTTTTTTCAAGGACTCCCATGGCTGTTGGGATGGGGCCTGGAGGAGCCAGTGGGCAGGATTGTGGTGCCTAAAGGTACTGGGGCTTTGGGGCCAGGCAAGGTGGGGAGCTCTGGAACTGAATTTTGCTATCAAGTTTTTCAGATCTTGTAAATTACTAAAATTTACTAATTATTACTAATTATTTAGTAATTACTAAATTATTTTCCTTTATAAATTGACCCAGAACATTTCCTTTACACCATTTTAGAAGACTCAGAAGTGCAAGTTTCCAGAAGGGATTGCACAGGAACCAGCATTTGTTAGTCAGCAGAACTTTTACTCAAAATTAGTTTAAATATATATTTTTCAATTCAAAGGCCACAGAGCTCAATAACAACTGAATCATGAGAAGAGGACAGAAAAAAGGACAGGACAGCTATACAAAGTTTTGGATGTTTACTTTTTGGTAATATTGAATAGTTTTAAGTCACAGATACACGAGCTCTCAGAAATGAGAGATCATCTGTCAGAAATATCCTTTTTTCAAGTGTCATCAGATACATAAGAATTCAAATTACATACTATGCTAGAAATTACTGCTGTTAAGCGGAAGGAAGCAGAAAAATACATGGAAATTTACCTTCTTTGCATGGGATATACTGGTTTGTATTAAAAATTCTGTAGGATGTGCCCTGGGAGCTTGTTCCTGTCATAGAATCATAGAATTGGCTGGGTTGGAAGGGACCTCAGAGATCATCAAGTCCAACCCTTGATCCACTCCCGCTGCAGTTCCCAGCCCATGGCACTGAGTGCCACATCCAGGCTCTTTTTAAATATCTCCAGGTGTGGAGAATCCACCCCTTCCCTGGGCAGCCCATTCCAATGTCTGATCACCCTCTCAGTAAAGAAACTCTTTCTAATGTCCAACCTAAACCTCCCCTGGCACAACTTGAGACCTCTTGTGCCCTCTTGTCTTGCTGAGAGTTGCCTGGGAAAAGAGCCCAACCCCCCCCTGGCTCCAACCTCCTTTCAGGGAGTTGGAGAGAGTGATGAGGTCTCCCCTGAGCCTCCTCTTCTCCAGCCTCAACACCCCCAGCTCCCTCAGCCCTTCCTCACAGGACTTGTGCTGGATCCCTTCACAGCCTCCTTGCTCTTCTCTGGACCTGCTCCAGCACCTCAATCTCCTTCCTGAACTGAGGGGCCCAGAACTGGACACAGGACTCAAGCTGTGGCCTCACCAGCGCTGAGTACAGGGGCAGAATCCCTTCCCTGGACCTGCTGGCTACGCTGTTCCTGATCCAGGCCAGGATGCCATTGGCCTTCTTGGCCACCTGGGCTCATGTTCAGCTTCCTGTCAATCCAGACTCCCAGCTCCCTTTCTGCCACTCTGTGCCCAGCCTGGAGCTCCCCATGGGGTTGTTGTGGCCAAAGTGCAGGACCCGGCACTTGGCCTTGTTGAACCTCATCCCATTGGAATCAGCCCAACTCTCCAGTCTGTCCAGGTCCCTCTGCAGAGCCCTCCTGCCTTCCAGCTGATCCACACTTCCCCCCAGCTTAGTGTCATCTGCAAACTTGCTGATGATGGACTCAATCCCCTCATCTAAATCGTCTATAAAGATATTAAACAGAACTGGGCCCAACACTGATCCCTGGGGGACACCACTGGTGACCGGCCACCAACTGGATGAGCACTGTTCAGCACCACTCTCTGGGCCCGGCCCTCCAGCCAGTTCCTAACCCAGCACAGATGCCCCTGTCCAAGCTGTGGGCTGACAGCTTTTTCAGGAGAATGCTGTGGGAGATGGTGTCAAAGGCCTTGCTGAAGTCCAGGTAGAGCACATCCACAGCCTTGCCCTCATGTGTTATGGCACTATCCTGCTGCCAATCCAGATGCTTAAGGCAGCTATAGTGTAAAAACTATAGAAAAAAGCAGAAAATGGGGAAATGTTCATCCACCTGCTTGTTAGGCAGAAGCTTTCTTGCATGCTGGAATATGAAAGTTTACAGCCTTTTTGAAATGCTTTAGACTCATTGTTATACTCATGCATCTGGAAAATTGTGTCCAGTTCTGGGCCCCTCAGTACAAGAAGGATGGGGAACTGCCTGAAGGAGTCCAGTGCAGTCCCCAGGATGACTTAGGGAGTGGAAAATCTCCATTATGAGGAAAAGCTGAGGAACCTGTGTCCCTTCAGCTTGGAGGAGAATGAGGGGTGACCTCATTAATGTTTATAAATATGTAATAGGCAAGGAACAGGAGGATGGAACCAGGCTCTGGGCAGTTATGTCCAGTAACATGACAAAGGGCAACAGGTACAATTTTGAGCATGAGGTTCCACGTAAATCTAGGGGGAAACTTTTTCACTGGGAGGGAGATGAAGCACTGGAGCAAAGTGCCCAGGGAGGTTGTGGAGTCTCCTTCCCTGGTGACATTCAAAACCTGCCTGTTCCTATGTGACCTGCTGTAGGTGACCCTGCTCTGGGGGGTTGGACTCAATGATCTTTTGAGGTCCATTCCAACCCTAAACTATCTGACACTGATATTCATATTTTTTCAAACAAACATTTAATTCCTTAGCCTGAAGGATTCAAAAGTTTTCAGGACTGTTTTGTTTTTTTAACACAATGTCTTAAAAGGAAAACCGGAAACCAAAAGTGGGGCAAGGGAGCAGGTGGAGGTCACAGGGTCATGATCCGGGGGCACTGCGGCCGTGAGCGTTTGGCTCCTGAGCCCGGGCTGAGCAGGGACCGCCCGGGGTGACCATTGCTGAGAGGTAACGGGTCCCATGGTGAGCAGGGACAGCCCGGGGGAGCTGTAGCCCTGAGCTATCAACTCCTGTGAGGGCAGGCACAGCCGGAGGGGACTACAGCTCTGAGCCTTTGACTGTAGTGCTGGGCAGGTACAGGCAGGGGGATTGCAGCCATCGGTTTGCAGTTTTCTTGCCGGGTGGGGAGGGTCCCGGAAGAAACTGCGACCCTGAGGATCCATGCAGGGACAGGACGTGGAGGACTCTGACACAGAGCATTTGATATCGGTGCAGGACAGAGATAGCATGGGAGGAACATGACCCTGAGCATTCGATTCCCTTCCTGGGCAGGGACAGTCCCCGTGGATTGTGGATGGATTGCTGCCCTAAGAATCCAGTTCTTTTACGAGACAGAGAAATACCAGGGGAACAGTTGCCATAAGCAAACAGTTTCCACGAGGGAATGAGACAATAAAGGTGGGGGGGGCGGAGGAGAGGAGTATGGAAACTGGGTGTAATCAGTCAGTTTCCATGGTGGGGATGGACAGTCCAGCAGGATTGCAGCCCTGAAATATAAATCCCAAGCCGGGCACGGACAGTCCAGAAGGATTGCGGCCCTGAAATCCGAAATAAATCCCAAGCTGGGCAGGGGCAGTCCAGAGTGATTGTGGCCCTGAAATGTGAAATCCTGAGCCAAGCAGGGACAGTCCAGAGGGATTGCGGCCCTGAAAGAATTAAATCCCAAGCCGGGCAGGGACAGTCCTAATGAGTGGTGAATTCTCCATGGGTCAACAATTTGCCTTTATGGCCAATGGTATCTGTGAATTTCTATTTAGCAGAATTGTCTTTGCCTCAAATTACAAATGTGCAAGTTGAAGTCTGGGCAATTGATTGCTGATAAGCACAGTGACTGAAAAGTTCAGGTGAGGGGTCTTGCCCAGATGAAGCTGGCAGTGAGCTCTCTCTCTTGTAGAGAGTGACTTAGCACCATTTGGCTAGATAAAGGCGACTCCAGACAACAGCATACAATGCAGGGGTAGGGAGAAATGTTGAAGAAGCAGCTTTCCTGAATCCTGGAATTTACAAGAAGTAAAGCAAGAAACTTTGGGAGCCATAGAAACTCCAGGAGCACATAGGGAACTCCAATTCTTTGGCACCAAGGGCTGGACTGTTGGCCTGCCTAGGACTGGCCCTCCACCCCAGGAAGGAAGATCATTGGGGTCCTCAGGTGATGATACTCCTTGTCTCTTTATCTCTCAACAGACTTGCCAAATCTGCACCGGGTTACTTCATATTGCTTATGCCATTTGCTGTCCACCAAATAAAAGTTTTTTTGCACTCTGGTTGGACTTTGTTCTTGTGGGATCCGAATATTTAATTACATTGACCACAGGGTGGAGCATAACAGTATCCTATACTGCACCAGGAGAAGGGTGTCCAGCAGATCCAGGGAGGTTCTCCTCCCCCTCTACTCTGCCCTGGTGAGACCACATCTGGAACTATACAGTTTTGGGCTCCCCAGTTCAAGAGAGATCTACTGGAGAGTGTCCAACAGAGAGCTACAAGGATGGTTAAAAGCCTTGAATCTCTCTCCTATGAAGAAAAACTGAGAGAACTGGGGCTGTTTAGCCTTGAGAAAAGAAGTCTGAGAGGGGATCTTACTGATATCTATAAATATCTGAGGGGTGGGTGTGAAGAGGGAGAGCCCAATCTCTTTGCAGTGGTGCCCAGTAATAGGACAAGGTTTAAGCTAGAACATAGGAAGTTCCACCTCAACATGGGGAGAAACTTCTTTACTCTGAGGGTGACCAAAGCTCTGGAACTTAGCTGTTTCTAAGTTGTCTAATTAGTGGTTTAAGAATACTGGAAATAAATATACACCGGTGTCAAATTAGAGTGTAATTCAATTAATTTATTTTCTAATCTTATGCCAGTAGGAAATACCAACAATAAATTTCGAAACTAATTCTATGCCATAAAACTTGTTTTCATTGTAGGACTCTCATAACTGTACTTTGCAAAATCAATGCCTGACAGTGTTCTTTGCAATGAATCTTGACAAGATGACAATTTGCATTTGTTAAAAGGATAGAGGATATTTCAGCTGCCTGTTCTTTCCAGATATCAGTATAAACACAGTTTTACTGGGATAGAAATGTGAGAGGTTACAAGAGGATCGTTTGGAAAACAGAAAAGTAAAGGCCATGACAGCTGACAGGGAGCAGAAGAAAGCAGAAAGGAAAGCAAATTGTCAAATCTTTTTCAGAACAGGCTTCTGTTAGAAGCACTAACACTTCTATTAGCACTCCAATCTCTTTAAAACAGGCATAGAAGCACAACCATGACTTTGTCATGTTGAAAGTATACACTCAGATTATTACCATAAGTAAAGAAAATTAAATTACATTTTCCTCTGAAATAGTCCAGGATTATTTTGGCTTTTTTATACACTCACTTCCAAATACATGATATTTACCTCTTGATGTGGGGCAGAAGTCTGAGCAAACAGAAAGCAAGCTTTCCACAGTACTGTCAAGAATAATGAAGGCTGAGCCAAAGACAGGCAAATACTCTATCTTTACATTCCTATATTTAAATAGTTATTAATTCTGCACTTGTCTAGGAATAAAGAACCAGTGAAGGAAAGAAATTTATCTAAGCACTGAATAGCTTTCAATATATACACAGAACACTGTAAACCATGATTTTGTGCACCAAAGAAAGATGAATAATCATTTTACCTGTAACTTGAACTGTCTGAAAGCAGGGCACATAGATGAGCATCAAGGATAATAAACCCCAAACTCAGTATAGTTCCTAGCTATTTAAAATGATTAACATTATATTCCTATTCAATAGCAACAATTTAGTTTAGTATCACTTAAGGTAACATTGTGAAGCACTTAAAAACAGCTCAGTAGTTAAATCAAATCTATGAGACCACTTATTCTAATATAAACTGTAGACACTTAAAATCTCCATAATATTTTACTTAGTGCCTGAAACTGAATCTTCCTTGGACGGAGCCAAAATCATCTGCATCAACCACCTGCTCTATGGCCCAGTCACACTACCAGGTTATTCCCTAGCCAGAGGAGATACTTCTCTCCTTCCATTTGGATGAACTCCATGATAAAAAGATATTCCTTGCAGCACCGAGCAGCTGCTTAATTAATTTAACTCTAATCTATCAGTGCCTGCAAGTGTCTGTGTATCAGCAGCTGCAACAGTCTGCAGCCTAATGCCAGAGGACAGAGCAATGATGCAGCTGAGGGAAGGCAGAGGATCAGTTGTTGTCCTTACCCTGGTGCTGGGGTGGAGAGGGAAGGGTCTCTTCCAGAACTGGAGGCACTGGATGAACTGGGCACACTGGCAGAGGATGGAGCAGCAGCCTCACTGGGTGCCACCACTGAAGCCAAATGTCACCCATGCTGCTCCCTCCTGCTGAGCTGCACCATGGGCACAGCACAGCTCTGAAGCTGAGAATATAATTTCCTGCAAAGTTACTGCAATTTATGAATCTCCAAAGAAATATCACAACACTTCAGGAACCATTAACTTCTTCCATTCCATTCACATCATATTTTATTCACTAGTAGTTCTTGCAAGATATAAAATAATTTAAAGCCCTTTCAATTTATCCATTCTTTAAACTGCAAGATGTCTTGGGATGTCTCTCTAAGGATGCAGGGCATCCACTCCTTAAGGAGTTTGGGATTTCTTGATATTCTGTAACTTCACCACCCACTTTATGATAGTAGCATTCTATAAACTATCAAAAATCAAATTACCCACGTTATTACAACACATACTTAACTGTAACACAGTGAAGCCAGTTGTCAGCAGCTTTTCCCAGTCATTCAAGTGACTTCTGCTTTGCTGCCTTTTCTTCACAAAGTCTTCAGGCCTGTTGACCAAAGAATTATTGCATGCTAAAGTAAAAAAAAAAAAACCAACCAAAAAAACCCACCAAACCTCATACTTTGCTGAATTCTACCTTCTACCACCACGTGTTACAGAAGATGAAGCTGCAGGAATCAACTTTCCAAGACCTCAGCATAGAATTTGTTAAGAAAGAATTGAGTGTGACAGGCAGTTAATGTCCAATACCTAATTTTAAACCAATTTATAGAATTTCTCTATAAATTTTTCTATAAATTTCTAAAAAAAGCTGAGCAGGAAGAAGCAAAGATGTTAGGTCTAGGCAGAGGCTGCTTTTGCTCATGAGTGCAGAGTGATCAAGCAGCAGGGTATTTTCCCTTCTAATACAAGGAGTGGAGAAACAGTTAAAATGTGCATTTTGATCCAAAATTCAAACACAATAAGCTACAAAAATACTTAACATTTTCCAAGATTAAAAATATACATAATTTTAAAATCTCATACATTAATTGTATACTGATTAACAGTGAAAAAAAAAGCTTTGTAATTAAACAGAACTTGAGGAATTTTGTGCAGCAGTCATTTACTGGAGGGAAAAAACAGAAAAAGTAATATATTGCCATACATAAGGTGAACCAAATCCTACAAGTTTTTTTCTTTTCAGTTATGTTGCTTGCAGATAACCTGGTAACTAGGCAGCTGAAAAATTTCTCACCGTTAGCTATTCTGTTCCTTATCCCACCCTAAGCTTGATCTTTCCTGTCCTTACACTGAACTATGCATTGCTCAGGCTTTCAGCTCTTTAAAGTAAGCAGCTGTAACTGATACAAATAGGTAAGGCAGCTGACACCATAAAACCTTAATACTTGGTTTGAAACCTGAAGCTCACTTATAGCACAATAATATTTTTAAAATAAATCATGAAAAGCTTAAAAAATGCATCTTTATCGAACCAAATAAATAAACAAAATGCTTTATATAATTTCCAGGTTTTAACCCATTTGTAAAGCTATTATTAAAGCTATTTTTAGAAAATCTTGTTATCTGTATATTTTCTAGACATCATCTAGTATTGCATAAAAATACATGCAGTTCTTAAGAGTTTAACAGGAGATGTAGAGGTTTCATCACAGCAGTCAGGGCAGAAGCAGAACTCAAAGGTTTTACATTGATATCACAACTGTCAACAGACAAAAGGGATACCTTTCTTTTATATTATTTATTTCTCATGCTTGTTTGTTTTCACCTAGTAATTTTTCTTTTACTCCAGGACTTTAACTCTCCCTGCATTATTCTATTTTTTTCCACACACTCAACTCATGCAGTTTCCTTCGATCCTACTGGCACTATATAAGGAACAATTACGCAAAACCGTTTGATTTATTTCAAATCTCAAATGGCATGATCCAGCATTATTTAGTTAATTTTCAGTGTCCCAAAGCTCCTTGTTTAACATGTAACTAAAAGAGAGGTACCAAGTCTATGTGACTGCAATTGCTACTGAGCAACACGGCAAACACAATATGAACTCAGAGCTTTTACACAAGATTGATAGCAAAGTCCTTCAGTTTATTGTAATTGTAGATTCTTGAGCTTTTTCCCCTTTCCAGAAATTTCAAAAATTATTTTAGGAGAACTTTAGCTCAGATCTTTCCACCAAACAACAATGTGTAGGTCAAACTTCTTGTAGCTGCAGACCAGCCCATGTTTATACTGTTAAAAAGCAAGCTGCTCGTATCAGAAAATTGCCTCAACTCTTGACCTCCATTGGCACAGCAGAATTATGCTGTTTGTTTGTATATATTTGTCTCTTTTAGGTAGAAAAGACCCATCTGAGCAGCCATTAAAAAATCCCTGGCAGCCAAATATCCAGACAAGTAATTGTGATGAAACCTAGATAAAAGAAGTTGCAGAGCTACAGTTAAACACTGTGCAGACTGCAGAGAAACTCTAATCCAGAAAAAGCATAAGAAAAATCTTAAACCAAAACAAATTTAAAAAATGAGGCAGCTGCAAAACAGCAGCTCACCTAAAAATGGATATTTGTGCTTAAACATATTGCAAAACATGAGTAAGAAGTAACTCCAAGATGTTATAATTTGAACTTCTACTTGCAACCAAACTCTGTGGTTTAGCATGACCTCAGAAAAGCTGAAGAAAACTGAAATACAAGAAATATTAGACAGATTTAATCAAGAACATACTTACCCTCATTCTCTCCATGACAGATGTCTTCTCCTCTGACAGAGACTGCTCTTTCTGGACACCACAGTTACATTTGTTTTGATTAATGAACAAAAACCTTGTACACACTCTTACTTTAGAAAGTGATGAATACAGATGATTGTGTAAGTAAAGGGAATTATTCAGTGCTTCTGATGATAGAAAAATTAATTCAATCATAAGTGAAATTATATTCATTCATGAGAGTCTTGTAGCACTAGGAAGATACTACAGATGGAAATATTCATCAAAAACATAAATAGCTCATTAGGGGTCCAGATGAAGGGATTTGTCTTACAATAATGCATGGACCAGGGATATTACAGTGTCCTATTTTCTGTGAATGTGTCAGCAAAAAACAAAGACTTAAGCTTCAAGGTTTTAGGAAAAGGAAAGACCTAAGAACAGAGCATTGGAAGGTGTAAGGAATGTTGGTTAATTCAGTTCTAGGTGGCACAATATATAAACAGGTAACAACTTCCACAAATGAATTACACCTCGACTACTCTTCCATCCTACTTTGTTTTTCCATTGCTCTTCATCCTTCTGTTTCTTTGCTGAAATCAAAATGGATGCACCAGGATCATCAGTTTTAGATCTCTTCCCAATTCTCTTGGTATTCAGAGATAAATAGCAAAAATACTCTCTCTCTGCTATTTTCAATCAAGGGCAAGAATTCCTCCTAAAATTACAGTTTTACTGACACAATCAGTAAATTCAGCTAACAGCTGAAAAAATCTACCAGGCATGAATATGTGTGTAAATGAAACCCTAAATATCACACACATAAGCATTATAATTGAAGTTCTTAGATTTAAAACTGCAGTTTTCAAGTGACATAATATTACCTGCTCTTGTATGCTGTGCTAGGACATAGGGCACATATGTCAACATTAATTTCTTTTGATAAAACCATTGAAGAAATGAGTTGTGTGCATTGGATGGCTCCACTCATATGATTATTCCACTTTTGCCTACTCTTTTACAACACAGAAGTTTGAATAAGTTGCATTTGTCTGAGTAAATTCAGTAATTTTCAATAAAATCCAAGAATTTTCTTCGACTTTGTATACCTCTAAAACAAATTAAACAGGAACCTTAGGAACCAGTCTGTATCAGGTAATATGTAGCCCTCCTGAATAATACTCTCCTCTTAAAAGTGCACATTAGTGTAAGAAACAGAATGAGTTCAAAGGAAACATCCTTTTCAAATAAACTACTGGACTTCTAGGAAATATATTCTTATTTTTAATATCAAAGGAAGTATCTCCTTTGCATTACATGTGTTAAGAAACAGGCTCTCAGGGGCAAGCTCTGTGCACTTGAATGACAGAGGAAATGTCAAGTTTCAGGGGCTCACAGAAACCTGCAGCCAGTGCAGAGGGGGCAGCATGACCAAGGTTCTGAAGGTCTGCCAGGATTCAGCTCCCACCCTTTTTCAGCAGTGAACCCTAATTGTGAGAACTCTCATGAACCAATTTTCAGCTGCAGGAAAGCTATAATTGATTTTAATGAATAAAGATTTTTCATACTTAAACTTTTTGCATCACCACGTAATCAGCACATCTCATTCTGAGAGACCCTCATGCTTAATGTGGCTTTACATATATTTGTTGAACAACATATACTGGATTCAGCAACAAGGATGGCCCAAAAACCTTGTGGCTTGGAGGCTGAGATTAAAGAAACTTTTATTCTGGTATTTGCCTAAAAAGTCCACTCAAGTTTGTTTTCAAAACAAAGGGATCTTGAACAGGAAGTCAGAATCATAAGCTACATTTTTCTCAACAAAATATGCAAAACCAAACCAGTGTCTGTGCTCGTGTGTAAAACAACTATTCTCACAATACACCCCCAAAAAGGAACATCACTGCATTCCCCCCACTGAGAAGGGGTGGTTTAAAATCTGCATACAAATTGTCACTGTTTTTTACCTGCCCTTCACACCATCACCAGCCTGCCCAGACTCAGACCTCAAATATTGTAGGATTTGGAAAAATTGTACCAGAGACCTCATGAGGATCCCAGTTTCAGAGTCACAATATTCACCATCACCACAATATTCACCAGGCTGAAAGTCTGGCTTTTAAGAATATGGAGTTTTTAAATTACTTAGTTATAATCTTTCTCAACTACAAATTAATATTGATTTAGCCAATTTATTTTATGAAAAAACTGTGGCCTGTCAAGAAGTGAGGTGGACCAACAGAACAGCAAGAAGTCCAGAGGAAAAAAAGAAACAAAAAATTTCATTAAGGAAACAGCAGGTTAATCCTGTTTTGAAGTGGGTGCAATTAATTCAGGCATTAATAAAAAGACTCCATAACAAAGACCTCAGATGCCACCAAAACCAGCTTGTTTCCATTCTGAATCTCTCTTTTTATTTGTAAAGACTGGCATTACAATTGAAAAGGACTCAAAATGGAGTGATGTACACATCATTGGTGTTTTATGATGTAACTGATGGAGTCCCTGAATGGATATTGCTTCAGCTTTGCTTTTAAAAAATAATTTAACAAGAAAATCTTCAACTCCACTATCGATCACAGGTGGCAGAAATGAAAGAAAGGAAAAGAAAAACCAAAACTACTGTTAAATTCATAACATATACATTGTTGGATGATGACACTTGTTCCAGATGTACAATAAAGCCCACAACACTTTATTACTATGGATATAATTATTGTGAATGTTTTTCTCATGTTGATCAACTTGCTTCTGAAGGTTGGTTTTTTTTTTTGATTGTTTTAAACTTGCATAATAAACATGCAATGAAACATTTCTTTTTAAAGTGTGTTTTTTTTTTTGCAGTAATCTTCTTTTCATACAAAGATTTCATAAAGTTGCAGTGTTGTATCAGAGCATTACCAAAATAAGAGCAAAAGCTAAAGAGGAAGGTAAATGTGAAATGAGCTTGATGAGAATAACCTAATCTTGTCCTGAGACACTCCAGTCTTATTAAAAAGATGTGCACAAACAAATCCCTTCCTCCCAAACTATCCAAAAACCACAAAATAAATATTAACTTGGAAGAAAGGGAAGACAGAAAGAAAAAAAAATATGATGTCATCATGCACTCATCTTCTGCATAGCTCAACCCACATATAGTAAGGCACTATTTCCCCACAACTCAAGTGTCCACAACATTCTTTTACAGTGCTCTGCGAACTACAAATAGTTCCTCCCAGGATGATGAAATAAACAGATTGAATGAGTGTTGCTACCATGTCACCCCATGTGTGATCTTATAGACAAGGGCATCATCTGGCAGTTTCAGAAATAAGTTGTCTCAAGTCTCTTCTTATGTGTGCATGTTATGTATAGGGATATCTTTTGTGTGTGCAAGTGGTTGGTTTGTTTTCCAGAGTTGCTGTCATTTTTCATTGTTTTTTCACTCCAGTGTTCTCAAAGCAAATACACAAGGAAAATAAAAGTGCAGTTGGATCGTTAAAAACAGAGCTTTGGTGCTGCCAAAAGCACACAGCTTTGGAGATTTAAGAAATCTGTTAGGCATTCCCAAAGGACTTGGGAAATACGTGGACATATTTTCCTCTGGAAATCCTCATGTTTAGTTGAGCTGATCTTCATATTGTTTTCGGAAGCAATCACCAGCAGGGAAAAACTCCCAGCACCGTTCTTGATACATTTTCCACACATAGGATTCCTGAAGGAAACACAATTTAAATAATTTAACTTGATTCAGTGGCAAAGCACCGACCATGACTTCCCCCCTCCTCTTTGTTTACATGCTGCTTCACTTGTTTTCATTCTGTGGCTATCAGACTGTTGTATATCAATCTAGAAAATCATCTTAATGATTTTTATCCATTAGTTTTTAGATTTTTGACACCTACTCAAAAAGCAATAGAAGAACACACAGAAGAGGAACCCAATAGTTAAGCTCTTATTGCATATCCTAAACACTATAAAGCTCAATTAAAGCTGGTGACAAGATAAATACCAGGGTAACCAGGATATTTTCTGTAATAGAAATTTGATTGAATTTCTGCATTAGTCATTTCAAAACATGCCCTCGCACAATACATAAAACAAAATGTCCTTCAAAATTACTCTTTTAAAGAGCAGTATTTTCAGAATCAGTGGTGAGTTTTCATTTCTGATTATTTGTTTAGAAATAAAAAACCAGAAAGATTATTTGTTCTGTTAAGGCTCTATCTCTTGGTATTCTGGAGAACAGTAAAGGGTGTATCTGTTTCCATTTTGATCCCACCACTTAAACGTGCAATTTATTATTTAAATGCTATGGTAGAAAGGACAGGTGCTACACAAGTTATAGAATCCATTTAGGTTAGAAAAGACCTTTAAGATAATTTAATCCAACTCTAAACTGAACACTGCCAAGTCTACCACTAAACAATGTCCCTAGGAGTTACGTAGTATGAAGTACTCTTAATTTTCAAAATATGAGCTAACAGTATCAAAACTGCACAGTTAGTAGAAATTTGGCTTCACTGAAACAGTAGGACACGTATGCCAAGAAAAAAAAATGCAAATAAAAACCACTTTTTTTAAGATCTCACTTCATATGACATTCTCAAATGGCAAATGAATGTTCAAAAATAGCAAAGCAAAACCATAAAATCTGATGCTGGAAAAGGCTGAGAAGATTTTTGCAAAGATGATTATAATTGCCCAGCACACACATCAGAGCTGAGAAAAAGTAAGTTACACAGATTCACAGCAAATCATCCTCTGACCCAAATTTGTAGGGCTATGGGCTTGATGCTCTTCAAGATTTGTTTTCTGACCTGCAGTGTGGGGACACTGGCTAAGTAAGGTGCAAAACTATAGTTATAAAAAATCAAACTTTGTAAATTTGGTCCATTTTTGTACTGACTTTAGGTATACTTAAAGGGAACTGAAGGAAGCACTAGAATTTTGGAAGAACAGCACAAAAGAAGAAACCTCCAGGGAAAACCTCTCTCACAGGTTTCATTTAAACAAAGACACATGCATTTTCATATGGACATAGAAGATTATATACAGATAAGTGTAAAGGACAAAAACTATTAATAAAGAATCAACAAGGAGAAATAACGAGCACTGCTTTCACAGGATACTTGAATGAGAAACATCTCAGTTTTGTATATTGCCTGTATTTATATTTTGCAGAAGTAACAATTTAAGAAAAACAGATCAAATAATAAAACAGGAATAGGAACTATTACAGAACTGGTATTCAATCTAACATTAAGTAACCAAAGTCCTAAGAATTGTTCAGAAGAATAAGAACTAAGTTATCATAAGGGAAGCTATTCAATAAAACACTCTTAGTCTTGCCCTGCCTGAATGGTTTTTATTTTAGAATTGGTCTTCTTTTGTAAGTGTTGACATCCCTAGTGTTCAACCTACCTGTCCTGTATGCTCTGTTTCATCTTTGTTAATAAGATACATCAGAAAAAACCTACAAGCAAAGAAATAGCTATTATGAATACAATAGTTGGAAACAGTAGGCAAGCCACAGAGGGATGGAAATTTTTCAACATGTACAGGGATAATGCTGTTCAGGGACTTACAAGTTTATGATAATATTCCCAGACACATTAAATAAATCATTTTCTTGACACTCTTGACCTTTACTCATTCTTCAATGAGTAGTATGTTAAAATGCAAGCTATTTACTTTAAGACACAGTAAATAAAATCTCTTTAAATGAAGATTTTTGAAGCTTACTATCCTGATCTTATGATAAGCATTTTCTTGCCCAGGGACATCAACTTGCAAATAGGCATAGAATCGTCAGTGGAACTTTTTTTTCCTCTCCTGATAGCAAATAAGAAATGGTAATGATGAGCAAGAGATTCCTCTTATTGAAATTAGAGCTTGGGGATATTTTCTACTGTATGTAACTCAAGATCAACAGGAGCGAATTTGTCATTTGTCTTGACATTAGTCTTGGTGTTTTGAGAAATCTGGTAGACACTGGTTGATGATTTCAAAATTTCACTCACGAGAGACATTCTCTCCAAACATGTAAAAATATAAAATATGATTATACACAAAAATATCAAAAAATATTTCCTTAGGCTGATGTACTTAGAGTAAGTATGCTGTAGTATGTTATTTGTGTAGTACTTTGTAAGCAGGAACAAAACACCACATGACAGTGCTTTTAATGTGTGTTGTTTGCAGAATCTGTTTCCCAGATGGAAGGTTTTTAGAGGGATGTTAAACTTCAGACTCATTCTTTTGTGAAAATACAGTTCTAGTTTATGGACACAAAGTCACAATCCATCCATTGACTCATACTGATGGAACTGGTATTAAATACACTTTGGCACTGGATTTTCATGTGGATTTGACAGGAGAGCAACAGTATGGTGCAGTGATTGTAGGCCTGATAAATGGTTTTATTTCCAGATTTAAAAAGACTGAGTATAGTGGTCACCAATGCTCTCCTTGGGTTTTCCAAAGGTGGACTTGAAGCCTTTGATCTCATCCCTCCAATCCAGGTCATGCTGTTTCTCTGCACCTTACACAACAATTTCCATTTTACAATGTGTCCACAGCCCCATCCCAAGTTCCCAGTTCCCATCTCCTAGATCACACAAACTCACAACCAAGCTGGTTGTGTCACAACCAAGCTGGAAAGCAGATAATGAAGTTTCCTTTCTTCCTTGCTCCAACCACCCCAGAAATATATATTCAGACAGCATGAGTGCACATCAAAGCCAAACAGCACTGACTTAGGCAAGAGAGCTCATTGGGTTCATGCAGAGGCTATGAGGATCATGAGTTAGGGAGGTGTTAATTTCTGCTGTACTCACAAATAATTGGCCAAGTTGTGCTCCTGTAGAGTGTGTGTTTCAAAGCCATGGGGCACTGTATCAAAGTAGTCATTTCCTATGCCACAGATAAAGCACTTTGTCTGAAAGAAAGAACACACAGCACTTCAACACCATAGGTAACCCTATCCCCTTTGAGAAAAGGTCAATAAAAATGTCACAATTTTTTTGAAATAGGCAATGTATTATGTATAAGGTATGCTGAATAAAAAGGCTTCTCTTTTAATGATTGGGGCTGGATACCTCAGCCAAAAACAACTGAACAGAAGTTTTACTACCATCAAAGTATCTTCTTACCATTTAAAGGAAAATTTTAAAATATTTGTCAGCTGTATGTGAACAGGTATCAGGAGGAAGAATGGCATAAAACAGTCAAAGCTGATTATTTTTTTTCCTTTAACACTGCAGGCAACACTCAGTGTAACAAAGGGCAGTATTTATCTCAATGCCTGTTGTGCTTGTTGAGCTGAAGCTGAGTATGCTCAAAGTTTAAATGACAAAATGCTGTAGGTTTGCAACACTTGTCAGATTAACCAAAGAAAATTACACCTGAAATGAACATGACAATATTAACAACCAGTGCTAGAAAACTCCAGTCTGAAGATCCAAAAGACTTAAATAGCCACAAGCATATAATTCATTATAATAAACAGCACTGCACAAAGATTTTTCTTGTTTACACAGATGAAGATACAAGGATTAGTCTAAACTTTTAAAAAGTCATGAGAAAGCAAGCTGTTGGGGGTTTTTTTGGCTGCAGTTTTGAAAATTTAAAAATGTACCACCGGCAGCAAAAACCTGGCCAAAGTTGATCTGGAGGTATTAAAAAATCCATACTAGGAACTTGCAAACAAATTCCAACTAGGCTCAGTGCAGAATATCAGTTTAGAGAACCTGGGTTTGTGTCCTGTGCAGACACAAAGAAGGTGGCAGCCAGCACCCCTCAAAGCATGATGTAACTCTGCCACAGGAGGCATCACAGAGTGGCAAGTACTACTCAGAACCTGGATGCTAGCAGAGCTTTCTTTTATGAAAAGTGTTAAAAAATAATTTTAAGGGGTATTAACAAAAGTATTTATGCAGGTCCTTATATTTTATTATATATAAAAAAACCAAAGAAAACATATCTCAGTATTTCCATCTACAGAACTGAGATGTTAGGTCAGAATCTGACTCAGAACATTGTATGATATTGGACTGTGTAAAGAACATTTTCCTCTTAGGGTAAAAAGCTATCCATGAGCTAGGTCACATTTGGGTTGAAAACAGGGGGTTGTAAAACCTGAAAATAGGGCATGGCTCATCAATTGACATTCTTACCTCCATGTCTTCCTTCACTTGCTCTTGCTGATCTCTCAGCTCACCAAAAGCATCAATAATTAAACCTAGGGTTTAAGTTAAAATAACAATCAATGTTAAAGAACTGAACTGCAGCAAAGAGCTTTTGGAAATAATTCTGACAAATAATATTAAACTAGAATATTGTGCAGTCATAGTAGAAGCCAATATACACCCCAAAAACCCCAAAACCAACTCAATATATGAAAAAAAATGAGCAAGTCAAAGAAAATGCCTGTCACATGGCTGGCAGTATCATTGGGAATTATAAAATGGGACAACCAGACTTCTGTTTCATTCACAGTGCTGTATTCTTGGCTCAGTACATGAAGGCTTTACAGTTTTGGAGGCTTCACTCTAGAAAGAATATTTGTGTGTTCAACAGAGTTCAGGGATTTATTACATTTCAGATACAGAGGCCCAGAGCTCTGTGCATCCTCTCTCATTAGGGCTGTCATGTAGTACAAGCTCTACAAAAAGGGTCATTTCAGGGATATATGAAAAGAAGAAGAAAAGCATCACAGGTTCAGTGGCTCAGATTGTGAACACTTCATGACTTGCTCTTCATTTAAACCACTACAAGGATGAGCTCCACAATCCTTATTGACACTACTGTGCTGTAAAATTGGTGAATATGAGATAATAATTATACTCAGAGCTTGACATCTAAGGCCTCTACTCTTCTACTCAACAATGAAGAAACAAACAGTATGAGATATGTCACACTTCTGGCTATAAAAAAATTTGTATCCTCCCTAACGCCTTTAAAAAACCTGATGCTTGAGTATGAATTAAGAGTTTTCCACAGGATTAGAGTCACCTTCTAAACTTCCTTACAGGAAGTGAGACAGCATCCTTTCTGCTTTCAAAGTCACCCTCAGCTAGCTGTTAGCTGACAGAAAGCAATAAGGTATCACTATTTATAACAGCACCTGAGCTCAGCAAAAACCATCACACATTTTTCCAAAATCAAAAAAATATTTCTATTGATCTGCACAAACCTTAATAAAAGATGATCTTCTTGGCATCCCTGACAATCTTTTAAAGGTATGTAACCTGTATAAATTATACAGATTATATTAATCTGTATAAACAGATGGGGCTTTTAAGTACTTTAGATAATAATGTTAAACATCAATAATGCAAATATAATAGAAAATGCCTGACTTCTCCTAATTCAGTATCCACAATCCAGATTACAGTAGCAAGCCACATGTGAATTTCACTCAAATTGAGAAGCTTACCTGGTGGCAGCTGACTTTCCATTGCCATTAAACCAGGATGTACTGAAGATATGTTATACCAAGTGCCTTTCCTTACTCTTTGTCATTGTTCAAGTAAGAAGGCATCACACCAAACAGAGGTTTTTAGGTAAGAAAATATTAAATCTCTCAAAGCTGTGTTCCAATTTCCCCAAGACAACCACCAATCTGAAGATCTGGCAACCAGTGAAGAACATCAGATGCTGTCAGGGGGAATTACTAACAGCACCTGCTACTGATTTTGTCCACTGAAGCTCACAAAAATGGATTATGCTGTGAGACAATTTTAAGGTGTGCTACAAGATTTTTCATCTTGCCGATCATTTACAGAAGGCTTTTAGAAAGAGGAATAGAAAGACAGAAAATGTCACACCAGTATTCTCAGAGCAAAGAGCTTTTTTTGTTTCCACTGATCCAGTTAGAGCTTGTTGATTTCACAGAGACTGGCAGAACAGACTAGGGATAAGAGCCAACTGGGTGTGATTTACTGGATAAAATCTCTGTTTCATGATCTGTCCTGGTGCCTTGGTTGAATCTTAGCTGTAGGCTTATTGTCACATTAAGATCTTTGGAGAATTAAGTGATGTTTTCAGTCTCACCATGGTTTACAAACATATACCTTGAATAATTGCAAGCAGGATAACAATCACAAAGAAGAAGAAAGTGATGTCAAAGATAATCCGATAGATTTCATATTCATCTCCTGCTGGATCCTCTATTTCATCACCAATGCCTCCACCTGCACGTACTCCAACGTACATGTGAAACATGTAGCACTAGAAAACAGAAAGAAAAGGGCTACAAGATTTGTCTGAAGCTAAAATTATAAATATCCATTGTTGCAAATGAAGTAATTCAAAGAACTGGCCCATGGTCTAGCAACCATAATACATCCTCCTTTGTTTTCCCTCCCTTTGAGGTTACACATATTTCCCAGGGGGAGGACATCTTGCTGTGCAGCTGAAGCTGCAATATTTCATGTTTTGTCATCAAGCAAGACCAAAAGTTCATCTACCTTAAACCCAGCAGCACACCAACCATGACCATGAGGTACAATCATTCCAGTAATGTGGAAATGGAAAATAGCATCACCACCACAGCCATCTCCTTCTCATTCTCTGAGCTCAATAAATCACCTTCCCCATCTCTGGGGGATTCAAACAAAAAGGTTAAAACCAAGCCCAATAAAAAACCTTTTGTGAATGTTTGTGCAGAGGACACACTAATGATGGAAAAAGTCTGGGCTGAATAATGTGAAACTATGATCAGAAGAATGGTATTATAATTCTCACAGTATAGTCATGTGGGATGCTGATAATGCAAAATTCCTTTTTTATCATACTATAACTTAATAGAAAATTGTGATACCACTCTCAGAGCTCTGAAGTAGGGAATTGGTTCTTTTCCTTCAAGCTGCTTTGCAAACTACAAGTCTAGAGTTCACACTCACAATCAAAAAGCAGTGATGACAATAACAGTAACTAACTTCTAAATCCTAACTATACAAAAAATCCATCCTATGCCACATTTACTCCCCAAGTCCCTTATGTAAGAAACTGATATAGCAGCCTTCAATATTGAGAGACCAATGACAGAAAAATATGATTTTTAGAGATAGTTTTTTATTTCACCATGGAAAGCCAATCATTAACTTAATGAGTGAATGTAGTGTTAGTTATCTAACATGTTCTAAAAGTTATTTTTATACGCCTAAAATTAAAAAATGTGTTCTCTGTAATTCCATTTTTCTTCTTCTTTTAACATCACATTGCAAGTCTTACTACTTTTAAAAAAGGGAACCTTGATTTTATACTATATCATATGGTATTCTAACTCATTCTTGTACAATACTATAGCCCTTTTGTAAGTGTGCATTTAGAGAATTGTAGATCAGGTCAGATCAGAAGGGACTTTGAGAGGTCTCACTACAAGCTCAAAGTTGTTCTGGGCTTTACCCAGTCGGGTTCTTACCACAGGATGAAGACTGCACAACCTCTCTGAGAACCTGATTCCCTGCCTGGCTCTCCTCAGCCTGACACCTTTTACCATTTTATGTCCACAGTCTGCTGCCATGCACTGCCATAAAGAGCCTGGATTTCTCTTCCCAGTACTGGGAATCTTCTCTGCAAGTACTGGGGAGCTGCTCTTGCACATCTCCACCCCCCTCCCCAAAGCTTTCTCTTCTCCAGGCCAAACAAGCCCAATTCCTTCAACCTCTTCTCCCAAGGCAAGTGCTCCAGCACCTGCCAATTTAGCAGCCCTCCACTGATTTATCCTCCAGTTAATCTATGACTTTCTTGTACTGAATGTCCTAAACTGGACAAAAATACAGACACTCTAGTCTCTCTCCACAGTTTATCTAATTATTGGGCTTTTAAATGGTGTCAGTTCCCTGGAAGTGATTCATGTTGCATAACATACTGAAATACATTTAACTTGGTTCTACATGATTGCTTTCAGAAGGGCATTAGCAGCGATGTATTTTAGAAATTCTTCATGATATAATCTCTGCCTCCCATCCCCAAGTGTAAAGCCTGGCACTCAGTACAAAATAATTTTCAGTGGTTCTGAGCACAGGAGAAATTTCAGTAACAGCACTGGCAATTGAAGATAATAACAGCACTTCATGCTTGAGGAAACTGATGGGCTTCCAAGCTTAAACAAGCATTTCAATACCTAAATTACCCATGGAAGCCCTTGCCTCTAGCTGCTCCTCCTCCTATGTGGCCTGTAAAATCCCAGGATTCAGGAATACTGAATAATAACATGCACAGGCTGTATCTATCTGTTAGGATATTCATTACCCTTGTTCCTTGGTCTTCAGTTCTAGTCTTTCCTGTTGCTGAATAACGATAACGAGTGTATGAATGGGAACTAGAAGGAGGACAGGGACAAAAATGTAACAGTTAGAGAAAAAAATCCAGAAGCAGAATAAGACTTACTGTTAGCATGTCATCACATTTCATGTCTGGCATGTCACCATCTTCACTCTTGTTGTAAAATTTGCGGAAAAAATTGAATGCCACTACAGTGTACAAGTACACTACTACTGCCAGTAATCCCACTGTGAGGACAAGCTGGAAGACAAAATTATACACTGGTTTTAAATCACCATGGAATAATGGTGCACAATTCTCTCTAAAAAATAGAAGAAAGGTAACAATAATGCATATGTACCAGCAGAAAACTTAAGTTTTTCTGTTGCTTTCCATAGCTTTGTGATACTTGGTAATACACTTGCATATTTTCATGCATTTCACATGCTTGTATTATGAAGGAAAACTAGGCTACAGAAACACAATTACAAATACAAATCTTGCAAAAACCTAATGGAGACACAGACAATCAAACAATCCATTGGAATCGTATTAAAACCACACAATTGGACTAAAATATCTGAATGAATACTATGCCACAGTACTAGTGCTACTGTCTAATATAACCTATTATCTAACTGCAATATATTTCTCCTAATTAAATACTGAAACGATTTTATTTACATTTATGAAATCAAATATAAAACAAACCAGTTGCTAATATTTTAATATCTATCTCAGAGATGCAGCAACAAATACTCCACTTCTTAACTACAACATCATTAAAATTTTGCCTTGAGTTGCCTGGAAAGCATCTGCAAGTGACCTGCAACATCGTGCAAATCATATTTCACTTGCATAGCTGCCAGACCTAAAAAGTTCATTATCCTAAGTTATGGCCTCTTCATAGATCACTTGCTAAAACTCCAGTATTATTTTGAAAGTAAAATACTTCACTTTTTTGAGGTGCAGACTAATTTTTTTTTTACTTTTTTGCTCTTTTAAGAAATCAGAATTAAGAATTTAAGAAAAATCTGTTCTTTAAGTGACAAAGAATGCAGTATGTTGATTTTTGTAATATTTCAAGACACAATTTTTATCCCACTAATGAAATTTAATTTTGCCACATAAATAAAAACAAATAACAGCTTGTCAATATGAGTTCATGCATAAAAGTCTTCCATCTATCATGTGCTTCACTAGCTATTTTGAAAAATAAACTGAATCCATCTAATGTGCAATAATCAAAAACTGTTGAAAAGGACACTGCATTTGAAGGCAGAATCAAATTGAATTAAATTCATCACCCTCTGCATTTAGAAAAATGCATTGGTAATGATTATATGTTTCTCTAGTAATAAACTTGCTTAAAAGCAAAAGAGAGTAAGAAAAAAAAAACCTGAAAAATAAACTGTTACAAGTTACATTAAGTGCTACTCCTATAAGGGATCTCAGTAGATGAAAAGCCTTTGTTATTTTCTTCACTTAAATCAGAAATGCAATTTCAGATTTTATGGATTCTTTAAGAAAAGATTTCTTTTTATCAAAGATCTGAGTTCCACAGTTTTCTAACAGAAACAGTAGCTGGGTATCACCTGGATCTCTTTTAGATGACTCTTGAAAAAAATTTAAACTTTCAGCACCTCTTAAGCAAACACTTTCTCTTTAAATAAAAAAAAACAAAAAATGAAAAGAGTTGATACCTGTTTGCCATTGTGGGTCACTGATGACAGGATAGTTCGTAATGTCTTGAATCCCATTGCAATGTCAAGGAGATGAGCAGCAAAGAAAAAATTGTTGTAATGGCCAAGGACTGACATGGTCATGTACCACGCTAGGTAAAGGAAAGACTAACAGAAAAAACAAGTCATTATAAAATAAAACTCATGGCTCTTATCTTCAACTTAATTCAAAACACTAAGTAGAGGCAGAAATTACTTGACTGCTTTTCACTGAATAGAATTTTATTTTTTTTTAACATAGAGTTTGCTACAAATCTTTGAGAATTTTCTTTTTGTGCAAAAATATTAAATCAGTAAATAGAGACATGGTCAAACTTGACATTTTCAAATTTTCATTTGTAAAACCTCATTTTGAAGTTGTTAAAGCCTTATTTGTTCATGTTCCTGAACAAATTCTAACTCTTTACAGATCATCTAGTCTGTAGACCTGGACACTTCCAGTCCCTGGCAGTTCTAGTTCCAAAATTGTTTGCTCCCCAACCAGTTTTTCCATCAGTACAATTAGCTGACTTAGGCAAGTGATAATTGCAAGACTCTTAATAAACATGTGATGAGTGACTTATTAAAACAAGATGTTCAGTCATGTTTATCATTCCTTTTTTAAAATAATTTTCAAATTATTAAAATCAGTCTCTTTCTGTGGCACATCCTACCACCAGCTCCAGAGATATAGATTTTTATGACTGCACATACATTAACTGTACCAGGCTGAATGTGCTGCAGAAATATTCAAGTGTGCATAAAGTTTATAAAAAATATGAAAAATGGCAATTAGATTTTCTATGGTCAGTTTTCTAATTCTACAGAACGTCACTAGCTTGTTGCTCTTGAATAAAGCATAGCAGGAGGAGGCAGGAATTGACTTGGGTTCTAAAAAGTTGGTAAGTATTTCACCTACAGCTTTTTAAGCTTCCAAAGTTTTCTTCATCTAAATTAAATATAAACTCTTTGAAGCACCGTGAGTTAACGTGTATATTGTTTTTTGAAGGTGAATATATAGCTCTCTGTGTGCATATAATGATAAACTTACATTATCAGTGAAAACAACTCCCAATTTCCACATCTGATACTTAACATCAATGGAATTTAGCCTGTAAAAATAAATAAATACATTTCATTTCATATCAAACCACAACAGGAGAACATTCACACACTCTGTAGGATATCTTATCTATTAACAGACAAACAAAAGAGACAACAGATGATCTATTTTTCCAAAAGCTGCAATACATCAGAACCTTGTTCTAATTCACAATTTACCCTGGAATGGACCTGTCAGGAAAAAAAAAAAAAAAAAAAAAAGCCAGAAAATCAAATTAATAAATACTTCTTTGGCTTAATCAGACCTCATACTGATTGATGTCTACAACATTACCATAGTGAAACAAACTTTCTTTATAATCCATGGACAAATATACTTTTTTTTTCTTTTTTCTTTTTTTTTAATGCAACCCACCTAAGCCTAAAGTGGGACCCAAAATGCCAATTCTTTTCCATCAGTTCTGATAGCTCACCTGGGGTGATGCAGTTACAATCACTGAATCATAGAATCACTAAGGCTGGAAAAGCCCTTTGAGTCCAGCTGTAATCTAACTACTCCAATCACTAAACCATACCCTGAAACACCACAGATGGCTTTAAAGACAAAGTGGTGTGAAATCAATCTCAGAGCTTATGTCCCTTGCTTCTGTTGATATCAAGGATAAAAATGAATGAATGTATATTAAAAACTTCTGCAGAAAAGGAGCTGGGGTGGTGGTTGGTGGCCTTCAAGTTGAGCCTAAGCCAGCAACATGCAAAGAAGGCTGGTGGTACCCTGAGCTTCATTGGGAGGAGTGGTGCCAGGAGGTGGAGAGAGGTGATTCCTACCTCTCTAACTGGTAAGGCTACACCTGGAGTGCTGGGTCCAGGTCTGGGCTCCCAGTTTCTTCCACAGCATTTGTTGTTTCATTGCATTACTCAGTTAGCCTCTCCTACTGCTCTCCTCTCTTCAATAGATTTTTATATTCTACAGACTGATATTGTAAACTGTTATCTCCAATTTTTTCACTCATATTTCTGTAATTGATACATTTAGGGATTAATTCTCCACTTGCTCTATCAACCCCAAAAAACATCTCACCTTTAGGCTACATTTTTGCACTAGAATTAAATCTATTAGTTTGATTGAAAGATTTTTATTTCCTCTGTAGACAAGTGATACAACTGACTTGCCAAACAAGATGTACACCATTTTTTGCTTGTAGATGTACCTTGCCTTCACAAGTTTTTGACTTAGTCTTTTTGGAAAGTTTTTGGATCATTTATATTATATTCACACAAAAAAAATTTCTAAACCTGGATACCACAAGTCAGGAAAAAATACAAATAATAGCATGAAAAATGTTTTAATCCTTAAAATGTGAGAGAATTCAGTGTTTGTGAAAGAGAATGACGAAACAAGCAGAAATAATAGTAGCTGATGTGATGCATCTGCCACATATGAAGCAGGTACCAGATGTTTATATAGATTTATCTGAGCCTTTAGGTGGAACACCAAGAGTCAGACCCTGGTTCTATCAAGGTGTGATTTCCAAAGTTTTTATTTGCATAGCCAGAGCCTCTAACCACACAAAAATAATAGTTTTAGTTGAGTGTTATATTCCCAAGGAACATCTTGCTGCATTCCCTTCTGTGCTGAGCAGGACACAGGTCTCTGGTCTGGCCACCTCCAGCTGGCACACACAGAAGCAGAGGCAAAAGAGCTGGGATCTGCACCAGGCGATACCATTCTCCATTTTTCTTTGCCCAAAAGTGGTGCAGTAAAAGTTCAACTCCAGTGCTTTTCCCACCTCTCTTTTCTCAGCACTGTGAATTTATCCCAGATGTTGAATCTGCAATAAGCCTAAATTTTAGTAGCTTAATTTTTGAAACTCGTAAAAAGTAGTTACATCTAACTTTCTGAAGGATATGAATTCTATGCAAATTGTACTGTAAATTTCCATCATAGTTGTTCATTTTCCCACTGCACATTCATCCCATTTAAGTATGGAATGATTTCTCCAGGGAGAACATGAAAGATAGATGAGGTTGTAATTATATGTTTTAACATACGTGGCATGAAGTAGATGGTAGAGAAGTAACAAAAACTTGGCAACATTGAGGCCTGATTCTGAAATTAAGAATTTCATCAGCCTTCTCCAACAGCTTCCTTCTGGTCTGTTTTTTCAAGAGGTGTCATGGAAACCTCATTTAAAATTTCTTCCCAAATATGGGGTTGGACTAGATGATCTCTATAGGTCCCTTTCAGCCTCTAATTTTCTATGATTCTTTGATTCTATGAATCATGAGCATGCAGCAAAGTGAAAATATAATTTTCTACTCATAACAAAAAAAAAAGTAATTTTAAAAAATACATTTAAAAAATTCTAAAATCAAGCATGGGTCCTACTACAATTCAGCAGCAAAAGAGCATGTAAGAAAGTATTCTGGAAAGTACTTCTGCTACATTTTTAAATTTTATTTAGAGTTGCAATACTGCAGAGTCCTTGGGCCTTAATAGTGCACTTCACTGATTGTTTAGATGGACTTTAGATGGTTTACTTAGAAAGCTTTAAAAAATCAGCCCTTATTTAAGTGCAATTCTATTTTACCAACAGTCCCACTCTCTACTGCATATAATTCTTACAAAACAATTTGTAAAAATGCTGCTGTTAAAGAAAGCTATAAATAAACCCTTGCATTAGAATCTCTGCCATCTGTTAAAACATATTCTATTTGGATTTTTTTTTTTTTCAAATGCAGAATTGGAAAAACATTTTTGCAGTGCTTTACAAAACTGAGGATGGCCCTTCCCTAAGAAAGAAAATGAATGTAATTACTCTGAATGTCTAAGGGCCTTTTTCAGGTCTGTCTCTCAGATGACTGGTAAACACAGTTTAGGGAGAATTAATTATAAAAAGATATGAAGACTAATAATCCCATTTCCTAGGTTTTACTGGTCACCATCACTATTGCTTAAATTTATTCTATCATTTCTTTACAATTAAGCCATACAGAAATAGTTCTACCCATTCTTTCCAGAACTGAGAGAGCTCTGAAAAAGAACTTGCAGTCCAGTTATAATGACACTATCACAGCAGTGGAGTACTGCATATATGTTGCTTATAACAAAAAAGTCACTATATCATTCATCTTAAGAATTGATTTATCCTATAGAGCCATACACAAAAAGGCAAAAAGAAAAAAACAAAGCTGAATAACAAAATCTGAATGCCTAATTTAACTTACAAACCTCTCTACTCCCTCAAAAGAAAAAGCAACAAAAGAAAACCAAATAAAAAAACAAGAAAACAATCACACAAACAAACCAGAAGCAAAGGCTTACACAGCAGACAGGGAGCTGTCCTTCTTTGGTTTCTTCTTTTCTCGAGCATCACTAAAATCAAGAGCAGCTTTGTCCATTCCTAGTAATTCACTGATCCTGTCACGGCCATAGAACTCACCATATTTATCCATGACCTAAAGTTATAAGGAATATTCAAGAGAATCAGTTGGGTAAACCAGGTGGTTTTCAGCCTGCTTTTGAAGACAAGAAGTTTAACATGCACAATCTTTTTTATCAGACAACTGCACTTGACCAGCAAGCTAGGTACATAGACCTGGCCCTTTTTGTCCCTTACCAATCTGTTTTCCTGCACTTGTTCCTCCCCAAATCACCTAAATCCATCCCTTTTCCCATCTTTGCTTCCTCCCTATAATATCCAATAACAAATTCTGTGGAATCCCCAGATGTTCTTTCTTCCCCATCCCATCACATATCTTGCTCGGAAAGGTCATATGGAGGGCTGCTCCCAGTGTCTCATCTTGGTGGCTTTCCAACCTGGACACTGGGGCTGAGGCTTTCCTGGGAAAGCCCTGGGAGGGAATTGGCAAATTGTCTCTTCACTGGGAGAGATTTGGGTTCTTGCCTGCCACTGTGTCTCTGTGCTCCTCTAGGCTTGAGGAGATGGGGCTTTAATGGGCTGACAGAACAGATTGAGATGTTCAGGCACAGGAGCCATCTTCTCATTTAATTCCTTTCTGATCCTCTGTTGGATGAGGGAGTCTCCATTCTATGTGCATAGAGGTGAGCACATCAATGCACACAGACAAAACAATTTAAATATTTTGTAATAGTCATGGACGTGCTCACAGAAATTCTTCACAGAATTTCATGTGTGTTTGAATTCCCATTTTATAAAACAAGCTGCATGTAGAAAAACTTCAAAAGAATAACTATGCAAAGTAGTTGTAAGCATGAAGTAAGGGCATATTTTAAAATGGTAAATACAGAAATCTACACTGAATCAAAGTTATATTTTAAAGCATAGCCCACATTTAATCAAACATGAAAAAAAGCAAGCATTAGAACTTTATCTTAACTTCTTAAATAGAAAAATAAGCCTTACCTTTCTTTTCACAAATTTATCCCAATAGTTATTTGGAAAAGACCTGAACAACACAGATAAACAAGATTACTTTTTAGGCAATCATAAGAAGATGCAGTACTTGTTAAAATGCCAGAAAAATTACATGCTGGTTTTTTTTCTCAGAGGCTCTTTGTTGTTGCTGTCACCACATAATTATTTGTGAAGTCCCTGAAATCCAAGTTGCCGAATGGCTTCCAGTCTGCCACATTAAGGTGTCTGTACCACACAGCCTCACCAGGCAGAGATCTGGGACTTTAAATATGTTCCTGAAGGAGAGCCTCTGAGAGACAATAAAATGATGCAAAGTACACCTCACTCTCCAACTCACAGCAATACAGTCATTAATGTGCTTGCCAAAAGAAATTCACCACAATTTTTTTTTTTTCTTTTGTGGAATGGAAATAATTTTAAGGCAAACACCTGTGAATGAGTAAGATTAAAAAGTAATAGCACACATTAGCATAACAGGTGTCTGAAATAATGTGCTTGCTATAAATATAGGCCTCACAATTGTTTATCCCAGACAAGCTGAATGATAACTATGTAACTATGAGGACTGAAGAACAATTCCATGCAAAGAGACAGAGTAGCTGAAAACTCACTGGGTGTTGATTACAAGTCTATCCCACTGCCCCTTAATATCATCTTCTGAAGGCTGTTCAGTTATATACAACCCATCAAATTCCAGTTTCCTTGCCACTTCCTTTTCTCTCTTAAAAATAACCAGTGGGACCTGCAGATGAAAAAAATATCAGGAATTATTTAACATGCATTTGTATGTCTGCAATTTTTTTTAAAGATGTTTTTTATGAAAATTCAAGTATGAAAACTGAACAAATAAAAAATAGTATTTAAAAAAAAACAAACAACAAAAGACTTGACAATTGCCCAAAAAGCTGCAAAGGAGTAGCTGCACAAGGAGCAGGTCATTCAGAATCACATAACAACAGTATACCACACAGTTGTAGAAAGATGGCCAAAGACCAAGAAAAGAGAACTCTTTAGTGCTATGGAGCTATTAGAGCTAGTCACATGAAAGAGAGCTAAAATAAAGATATTTTTTGAATGCTTAGAAATTCTAGTTCCAAACTATTAATTTGGAATCCCACTTTTGGATTGCATTTTGATACCCAGAGGGGTTAGATGTTGCTTGCACCTATTAAAGAATTCTTGAGGTTTCTTAGTAGGAAGCAAAGTACTTTCATAGTTAAGACCAAAGAAAGACTGGAAGCAGTAAAAAGAAAAATCCTTAACTTGCATTCACATTCCCTATACTTAATCTGTGCTCTGGAGTTCTTTGCCAGCAGCTGAGGCACCTGAGCAGTAAGGATCAGACTTTACCTACAACTCTCCTGCATCAGCTGGATGGCATTCAAAAGTACATTCTGTGAAGACAGATGTAACTAGTGCTCCCAGTGGTGTGGATTTTTCTTAGAAACTTGTTACCAACAAAAAAAAAATTAAAAGATCCTACTCTTCCCTGGAATAATTTTACAGGTCTTCAGAACTCACCCACCCTGCATTACCCACCTTGACTGTATACTAGTCAAGACTGGCCATGAGTATACTGAAATAGGAATATTAAAAAAAAAAAGTAAAAAAAATTAATTAAAAAAAAAATTAGACTATTCAGGCAACAAGATGACTGCATTAGAACCAATACCAGTAGTTCCACACTTATTATCAAGACTGCTGATTGAGAAAATTTTAGTGGGTTTTGTGCCCAGAAATCTTTAGAAGCAAACACATCATACACAGACCTGCAGTTATGAAGATTCTGAATTTTGAAAGCAGTATCTCTCCAAAGAGACACAGACTGAAACCATAATTGGTCTTTTCTCTGGGGTATCAAAATTGGAAAGAAGGCAATTCATTGTGGCAAATAATGATAATAATATGTCTTTCCCTTCCAGTCAAAGAATAAACGTAGTTTGAAAACACAATGTGAAGGAAAAAAAAAAAAAGCATAAGAAGTCTCAGTAAACCAGGAAAACGTGTTTTAGTATTTGTTGACCTGAAGAAACACTTATGTTAGGCATGAAAATCAATTACTTTATGCAGTAGAACGATGACCATTTGCCTGAACTGCAAATGTAGACTGTGCCTTTTTTAGGATAAAAAAAAGTATTACCCATTAAAAGAGGAAAAGAAAAATATGAAAGGCCACATAAAAGCTTAATGCATAAATTACAATTGTGAGGAGAAATGAGCAGTCCTACTGCATCACAGCAAAGGTCCTTTTAATTTAGTACTAAACTTGCACTCTGACCTCTAGATTTTGCCTATAATGGGGGCAGTACATCCCAGAGATGTACTCCCAGTTTCAGAGATTACTGGCATTTCATCTTCCTTAACCAGAAGCAGCATTTTGCCAGTAAAGGTGGCACCTTTATTTCTTCCACCTCTAACAGAAAGATATTTCTTTGAAGGGTGCTTAGAATTCCCACCAAAACACCACCACCAGAGAGCACAGGAAAAGTAAGCACTGCCCAAAATTGTCCAAAATGCTGAATGCTTTTCCCATGACCCAGCAACACAGACCCTGTCAGGTGGCATTCCCAAGCCAATGTGTGCTCAGCTTCTCTTTGACAGCCACAAGCAGGTTCTGACTTAGGTGACTGCTCTAATGGTCTGGCTGACATGGGAACCATGCAAATGCTGATCCTATGATCCAGTGTCAGCCCAGAAAATCAGGCTCTGGCCTGTAGCTTCTGGAATTTCCACATCACCTAACACATAATTTCTGTGCAGGTTACAGAACAGCACAGCTCTGTAGGCTGGCAACACTGACAGAATTGTGGTTTTTCTCTACAGGGTGCCTCAACTTGCTGAAACAAAGTTGCTATGACTTTGCTCCGGTTTATTCTATTCAGTGGATAAAGAAGTTGGGAGCCAGAAGATAAAACAAGTTTCAGTTTTTCTTACTTTCAAACAGTAATAGCCTATGATGCAGAAGAAGGAGATGACTGTGTGTAGGATGGCCAAAATCCTCAATGTAGGCTCCATGTAGCCACTGCTTTCTTCCAGGACATAATGCACTGCAATGACCCTCTCATTTTCACTTTCCAGGATATTCAGCTTGGTAGTTTCATCAGCAGATACCACAGGGACTTCCTTTTCTTCTGATGCAGCAGAGGTGGAGACCTGTATAAATCACTTAATCTTATTATTGCAGCTGTATTACTTTGACTGGAGTTTCACAGTACTACAGGGTAAGTCACATAACTGAAAACAATGATACCAAGGACATCATAAATGTGAGGGGAGACTTTTCTTGCATAAAAAAGAAATAGTCCACAGTGATCATCTCATAGAGACTCTTTTATCTTTTTTACACTGGTCAGTGACAGTGTGCCTGTTTGGTTTTGGGTTTGTTTTTTTTTTTACTTTCAGTCCATGGTAGCAAATCTGGGCAATACTGAACTTTATCACCTCAATTTAAGAAAGTTCATAGCCCTCTCAGAAGCAGCCCAGTCAACTCCTGACATTGCTACACATAGTCTGTATCAGCAGGGCTCTGTCAGAAACTGGAAGCCTCTAGAGTTGTAGGAACAATCCTAAAAGTCTTGACAAAGAAGATCAGTGATATTCTAGGCAGTTTAGGATGATGTGACTTCTTGCTGCACACATCCTCTCTCAGGGGAGCATAATGACACAAGAAAACATCTCAGCTGGCATGTGTAGTTTAAGCTGCCAGGGAAGGCTGAACTTGTCTGAGTCCCTGTACTGTAAAATGGAGCATCTGAGGCATGGGTATGCCCTTCAGTCTGCTGCCTCCCTGGCAGAACAAAACCAGCTCTTTGTGTACTGGAAGTCTGTTATTACTCCACAAAACACTTCAGCTCTTACCCTCTTAGATTTCTGAAGTGGCCTTAGGAAGCAAGTATTTAATCTGTTAAACTAGGCAGTTCTAACCTAGGGTACTGTCTACAACACCTGAATGTTTTTCAGTATACAACCTGAGAATTAATATTTTGACAAGTTTACCTTATAGAAAAGCAGGATGAAGTTGATGGCAAAAGCAACAAACAGTGCCAACATCCTCATGTTGTAAAAGTTTCGTGCAAAGTAATTCTGAAAATAGAAACAGAGCATAAACACAGTTTGCCTACTAATAATATGATGATACCACAATCATAATTAGGTTGTTGCTCCCTGTGGAGCTTCTAAATAGAATTATAAATAGAAAAAAGAAAAAAATCAAACATTTTGAGTGAAGTATTGTACAAATTTTCTCCCTATGCCACATATGCAATAATGGATAAAGGACTTTTTGCTTCACTCCATGAAGAACGTGATGAAGAATTTTTAATTGGTGCTTACATGGTTTTCATTATCCTTTCAATACACTCAGAAACAACACAAAAAATAGTAATGTAAAAGTAATATAGAAATATGTCTTCCATGTAACTCAGTATTCAGGCACATGGCAAGCTGTCAAATTTACCAAGAAAAAAAAATCTGCATGTTATAATATTTTAAATCTTTTCTATTCAAATACCAACTGTATTTTTACCAGATCAGCAAAAACTTCATCGGTGAAATAAGTGCCATGAGTAGAAAACTTCTCTACCATGATACTATGAAAGTGATAGTAAAAATGTACCCTTCCCCTTCTTGACAATTCATGACCCTTTCTAGGATACATTCTGAATGCTTGTATTTCTTTTTGCTTTGCATTTCACACTAGCTTGACAAAGTATGTGTAGGAACTCCTAGCTAATAAATGCATGAACTTTACACAGTTGTACAGCAAAGTCAGAAGTATCATATTTTACTGAGATACTCAAAGACAGTTATACTGTTTTAATTAATCTTATTTGCCACAACTATTGAGAAGTTTCTCAAATTATAATTTGCTATTTATCAAACAAATGTGTACCATCTTTTCTTACAAGTTTTAGACTAAGCACTGTATCTATCTTCATAAATTC
This sequence comes from Heliangelus exortis, assembly GCF_036169615.1. Taxonomy (NCBI): domain Eukaryota; kingdom Metazoa; phylum Chordata; class Aves; order Apodiformes; family Trochilidae; genus Heliangelus; species Heliangelus exortis. The sequence goes on along the minus strand of NC_092424.1, from coordinate 6,767,615 downwards.
TTTTTATAGGAGAGCTTGTAATTTCCCAAGGCTGTCTCTCAGGGAAAGACAAAGCCTAGAAGGCTCACAAACTGCTGTGAAAATTCAGGACATGTTATTCACATAAAAATGCATGGCTGTTTTCCAATGATGGACAGGTATCTCTGGGTTTTGGACAATAATCATCTTGCTAAGTATACATAGTTTAAGGAACAGCTTACAAGAAGCTTCTGTTGATATGCAATGATTTTCTTCCAGAAAGCTGATTCCTGAACTTCTGGTTCTCCGTATCTGTGAGTATGAAGTTGTCTTAATTTCTGTTTCCCTTTGTCTTCCTTGGCTTTCTCTTCTTTTTCTCCATCTTCTCCTCTTAGGACACAAATTAAACCAAAATAAGTTAATAATGTTAAAAAAAAAATTAAAATCACACTTTGAAAGAGACCATTGCATCTTTCCATGAGACTCAAGTAATGAGGACTCGGGTTCTTTTTAACACAAAGAGCTGGCAAGGATGGAAATCCAGTAAAGTCTGCAGATAATTAAACTTAGTGGTTTGGCACCTGGAAGTGAGGATGCCAACTGGCAGGTACTCAAGAATCTGCCTCCTTACTACCTGAGGGTCTGTTGGTAGCTGTGCAGATAATAATTGTGCTGACAAATGTCTGTATGCTGACAGCTGGATGTCTGTATCAGTCTAGGAGGACACAGGAATAAAAAAACCTGATAGTGTTTGATGTGTGATCATCACCATGCTGCCTGATTACAGGAAGTCAGAGTTAGTGAGCTGCCTTCTCCAAACAAATGATCCAAGGAACTGTGAATTATCTTAGAATTTAATTTGACCTGGCAGCATGGTAGATGAAAGGATCACAAAAACCAACTGAAGCCAAACCAAATGTTGCATTATTAATTTCTCTGTACCTGTCTACAAACAGAATAACTGATGTCCTAAGCTGCTTCTCTCACCAGAATACACTTGACAAACTTTCACTTGAAAGCTCACTTGGAAGTTTGTCTTATGTTAGGAGTGGCTTCAGGTCAGCTCCTAGTGCCAGGCACAGAGAATCCAGAGCTCACTGCAGCTCACGGAGTCAATTGGAGCACTCAAGTGAAGTGCCTTCAAAAGTCATCAAGACTCTGCTTCACAGAGTTATAGTAGAAAAGAAACTAAATCAACATTACAAAGGAGGCTGCTGGAAGAGGGAAATTCATAAAATCTCTTGAGTGATGCTACTTTCTTGTAAATGTGCACAGTTGTGAAGTTGTGAAGTTGTTAAAAAACATTCTAACTTTTGAGCCCAAAAGGACACCACATTAAAGAAAAAGAAATAAGTACAAATTGAGTTGGTTTTTCAGTGAAATAATCCATGTTTCATAGGATCAGAGATTAAAGTGACACATACTCAGCTTTTTCAGGTTCAGATTTTGTTTCCTCCTTTTCTTCCTTTTCCTCTTCTTTCACCTGCTCCTACAGAAAGTTGTATTTTAAAAAGTGTCTGAATATTATTATACATTACAGAGATACACAGTGCAGAATGCTAGGATTAAAAAAAAAAAACAACAAACAACAAAAGAAACAATTGAAACCCTGTGAGAAGATGATCTTCCAGTTTAGATAAATTAATAGGCATTGAATTAAAAGCAAATTAACGAAAACATGTCTCAAAACTCCCAAAAAAGATAGGTGCAAGTTTTGTTTCAAGACTGTACTTAACATGCAAAAGAGAGAAATATACAGCAGAAATAAAAGATAGAGTTACCTGGATTTTTTCCTGCACCTCAGGCATTGGAGGCAAGGAGGGAGAGCTCAGTAAATCACTCAAACCAGCATTTGGATCGTGAGGGAGCAATTTATACTGTCCACCTTCTCTTTTCAAATCCAACCCAAATATATCTGAGAGTAGATCACTCTCCTCTGATATAGTCCTCAGATCTGCCAAGTCTTCTGTAGGCAGTGCAGTTTCTGTTGGCTTCCTTTCCCCCTCTTCTCCTTCACCACGCACCTCATCCTGAGTGGGATCTGGCATATTTGCCAAGAGTTCAGCCACCTTGATCTTCTTTGCTCCTTCTACCAGGCTTCCTCCAAGCAGCAAACTGCAGATGATGCGAAAGAAGCCCCGGACAACACTACAAGCAAAATGTAGCAAGCCTATCAAAATGCTCCAGTAGGAAGAAAACAAAGCCATCACCATGTCCTTCATGGTCATTTTCTTCACCTTTTTCATCTGTTTCTTTAGGCTCTTCATGCTGAGCATTTTCATAAGAGTCATTAAATTATACTTGAGAGCCACTAATGCTGACTTCATGGTGACAAGAGAGAAGAAACCCATTCTAGGATCCTCCTCCTCAGGCTTATCTTTCTCATTCTCCTCTTTACTTGCTGTCCTTTCATTCAGATCTGACTCGGAGATCTGGGCAGCCAGTTGCATTTCAAAGATGGTATCCTCACAGAAATTAACAAAAAGCTCCATCTTTTCTTTCTCCCCACCTTCATTGACAACATCAAATATAAACTGTCTCTTGGACTCTTTTACTTGAGGTTTCTCCCACTGAGTCCGACTGGACTCACTGATCTCAAAATAAACCCGTTCAATGCGCTTGGCACTGCCCATGATCTCTATGCGTCCAAGGAAAGGCTGGAAGTAGTTGAGCACACTCTCTGACAGCTCCAGGAATGTTTGCAAACGGGTATCGTGGGGCATGTGCTCTGACAAGTTGGTCAGGAGAACAGCAACATTGAAACCGATGTCTTTGGCGGGTTCGTGGAACCGTTTCACAAACTCCTCGTAGTCCAGGGTCTCATTCTCATCCGTTTCAGCACAGGACAGCAGAAACTCAGTTTCAGACTGGGTATAATGCTTATGGCTTTCCATTGCTTTGTGAAAATCCCTCTTTGAAATTATCCCTTTACCATCGGGGTCATATTCTTTGAATGCATCGGAGGAGGTCAAATCCTTCAGTTTTAAGAACATATCAAAAAACTTCAGAATCATCTCCACGTTGTTGGATGATTCCACAAGCATATCAACCATCTGCTTGCCAATAGTTCCATTCACAACATTACCTAGATGGGATGGTATGAAGTTAGAGATACTGAAGGCAATAAATGTTTTGGCAAAGAGAATTGCATAATAATGACTGGTAAAATAATCAAAGAGCAAGAATGATAAGCTGCTCACACTCACATGAGAAAGCCAGCTGTTAAATCAGAAATCTTTTACTAATAACACTACCATAAGACTTGGAAAAAACACAAGTAATTGCCATCAAAGAAAGGAAGAACTTAACAAGCCCCACAGAGATATGTCTGTTACTTTAACACAGTAGCAAACATGAGGCAGCATACTATGAATTTTTCTTTAGTGAACATAGAACTGGCAACACATTAGTTAGGATGTGAAGCACAGCCTACAATACTAAGAATCCAGTTTGCTTGCCCATGTCCTTGTCCATGTCTACAAGCTACTGCAACCTACACTGCATTTACTGCCCTCTCAGTTCTCTCAAGAAAATAAATGTGATAGGACAAAGTAAAAAAGGAAAAAAAATCTTTGGATCATGTATTCCTGTGTCTGGTCAGTCTTGCATTGGAAGCATTAATGCAACAGCATAAAGGAGCTAGGGAAATAGTATTACCTATTGACAATGATGGCATTCTCTGGGGAATCCTACTTTCAGATAGCTATACTTTTCAGATAGAATCTAGTCACAAGAGGAATCAAAGCCTGCTCTTTATGGTTTGGATCACTACCAAAATAAACGCAAGATAGTAAAGTTGTTAAAAAAATGACTGATAAATGGTTTACTTTCGAAAACTCAGGATTCCAGGTCCAATAGTAAAAAACTTTCCAGTCACATCAAAAGAGAAGCCAAGTTCACAGAAACCATATAAAACCTTTACCAGAGCTGGGTTTTATATGATTCTGACATTCAGAATTATTACAAACTTTGTCAACTACACCACTTATACATCCCCTTTGCTGTAAGACTTAACAACTCTTCTCACAACTCAGATTCAAAAACAGAAACCCAAAGGAAAGTGTGGAATTATTTTTCACATGAAGGAAATCACGAAGGTAAAAACTTTGCAAGAACAACTGTGAAAGGAGGTTTAATATTAAATTTTGACTACCTTCCAACATAGACAGCAACATGACAACCATATCCTTCTGAAGATCCATTAATTCCTTCAGTAATTCAATTTGACTGGAATCCTAAATAATGAACATAATATACATAAGATAACCATTGAGTTCTTCGACACTTACATATGTGCATGCATATTTCACCTTGTAAAATTATTAATTTAGAAATGAAAAAGCTAATAGTGTCAAAGCTGGTAATACATTGAAAATATATTTAATGGCTTGACTCCTGACAGTACATATACAGGATCAAACATTTACAGGATCATCTATTCAGGTGACAGTAATTTAATGAAGTGAAAACTGCAGGTGATGAATAAATTTAAAGCAATAACCGGGTATGTCAGGTTCACAGATGATGCCTCTAATATTTCATGTCACCTAAAATATTGTCAATTCTTGGTGTACTCAGGTTTACAGCTGTGAAGACTTGAAAAAACAACAATGGCTACAGCACATAGAGCTCAAGGCGTAACATGACTGAAAGTAACTGATTCCATCATAAGTCATAGAACTTTTCTTGGAAGAAAGAAAAGTTGAATTAAAATTCCAAAATATTAATAAATCCCCACTAGTTTAGTCTTAAATAGACATGATACTGATTCTTTTAGCCATCTTTTAGCCATCTTTTATGTCATCTGGCTAATGAATTTTACTGTTTTGTTTCTCTATTTACTGTTTCTCTATTTGTTTCTCTATTTACTGTTTTGTTTGTCTATCTGGGTAGATTTATTCAGCTGTTCAACTTCTTCATCAGTTATACACTGCTGGCTGCATCATGCCATTGCTAAGGCATTGCTGGACTTCCATAATTAGAGTACAATGAGAAATAAAGAACTCTAAAAGCCTCAGAGCCTTCAGAGCTGTGTTCCTTAACAACTACAACCTTTCAAAACTGTAGAATCACTAAACTATATTCAGTTAGGATGTGCAATTCTTTTTAAAAGGTAAGTTGAAAAATGCACTGATTCAGGGCAGGATTCTTCTCACCCAATTCCAACCCCTCCAAAAATGCCAGTCACCTACACTACTTTTATAGTGTACTGAATAAATACTCACATCCAAAAACAATTCACCCTTTCTAAGGTCTGATTACTTTCTTCCTCTTCTAAGAGAAGAAAAGGCTTAGATGCAGTCATGTTGAACCAGGGTTCAATAATGAGGAACCAGGGTTCAGTGCAGAACACATAAATGAAGATTGGTCCTGCATAAAAAGCTCATACAAAATTGCAGAAAACACTAATAGAACTTTAGTGTGAAAAATTAACTTCTTTCTAAATGTTGCTGATATGCTTCATTGGCAGCTTGATCTCACCACTCTGTGCCCATGGCCAATAATCCAATCACAGGTCTGCTATTCCCACCAACTACAATGTTGTAATTTAGTCCCTTGAATTTATTGTATTCTAACACTTCTGACTCTTATTTTTCCTCATATTTTACCTATTAACTGTTTTCATTAATAACTCAAGCATATTAATAACAAGGCTGTTTATTTTTCCCAAGAAAGTTACGGACGTAAAAGGACAAAGTAAAACAAAAGGATACCTGAGACAGCTTCATCTGCATGTGGGCAAACACATGAAGAAAACCAACTACAGCATCCCACAGCCTGCTGTGGGCCAGACTTTGCTGATTCCCAGTACATGGCCCCTATTGTCCAAGCAACAAAACAAAGAAAAAAGAAAAAAAAATCAGTTTATTTGCAAGAAAGTCAACAAAAAAAAGGAAAGAAGGAAGATATCCAGGCAATGTATAGCTTGGATCTATACACTTGGAGCTATACACACATAGAAGTTTTCAAACTTCTATGAAAAAGTAAACATTTAGAGAATTACCTATTTAATGACACCACTGACTGTAAGCAATGCCTTTTCCTATAACCATTCTGAGTCTGTTTTAGCCAAGCTCATATTTTTTAATTCTCAATGGATTAAAAATTAATACAGAATCACAGAAATTTTAGGTTGGAAGAGACCTCCAAGATTATCCAGTCCAACCTGTGACCAACACCACAAGCTAAGTACTAAACCATGTCCTTAAGGACATACTTTTGGGTAACTGCCACAGTCTAGGCCAAATTAAACAAACCAAAAACTCTACTATCTTGCATACAGCCAAAGGATGACTATTTACTAATAATTGTAAATTTGACTAAATTGCTAAGATTCCAAGAGAATGGTGGCAATTATATATATCTGTTTCAAGACTTCACTTCCTATTTTAATAAAAGCACTAAAATAATGGTGAAGCATAAATGCATCTTTATTTGTCTATAGCAAACCTAGCTACATTACATCTTCATGCCAAAAGGAAGATTAATTTCCCTTCAAATCCATAAAATTCCTGTGAAACCAAATTACCTGGATATACTCTGTAAGAGTATTGAAAACTTGCTTTGCAACCTGGATGGCTTTGGAAAAATTTCGTTGTCCTTGTTCATCAATAACATCCTTCCCAGAGTAATACCAATAGAAATCACTAATGGATTCCTAAAAAACAGTTGAGAGAAGCACAGAGATTATGTAATCAAACTGCAGCTAATCAGTTTTCATCCAAATAAGAAAAAAAACATTAGATAGCATCCTAGATCTCAAAAGTACTTAGTTTATAAAGGTTTTTAATTACTTCCCACCCAACAGTTCTCAAGCATTTCTTCCAGAAATGGTTTCATCTCAAGCAAATCAATAGGAAAACAAATATACTGAAATAAATAAGTGAAAAAAACACAGAGTAAACCTCAAAATGAAATAAAAATTGAGATCTGTTGTTATGTGGTCTTAGAAATGCAACTACCTGCATTCTGAAAAGGAGTACTCAGTAGTTCTACCATGCTGCAAGCTGTTCATTAAAAGATATCTATATTGTCTGCTTGACACCTTGTCAATGGTAGGAGCAAATGTTGCTCTGTGTGCCTGATTCCTCTCCCTATCTCCCCCAAAGGTGAGCTTAATAATGTTTCAATGAAGTAGTGGAATAAAACTATTGTATTGTCCCTACAACTTCTACACAATGCATAAAAAGACACAGGAACTTTGATAGCAGCAGCTTAAAACGCACCAATTTTCAAAGGCTGGAATTCTCAGACCCAATAAATAAATGGTTAAAGGCAAAATTTCACTAGATAAATAACAATACTAGAAAAACCAAAACATAACAAATATACTACCAGGCACAGTGATTTTCAGAACGATGAGAATAATATGTAAAAATTATTAACATTTATCACAAAATATGTTTTCATGTCTTTCACACACTCCAATCTGGAAAATAATTACTTTTTATTTTATTACTTTCTACTGGGTTGTGACAATGTAATGTTTTCATATTTAAAGGTTAGGGAAATCATTCAAATTAGAGGGTTGAAGGGTTTTTAATCTTTAAGCTTTTTCCTGGTTTTCTTTTCAATAATTTTTTTTCCTTAGAAAATGATGTGCTGTTCTTACGCTTCACTCCACAGCGTGCAGACAGCAGCTCAGTGTTGGGACTAAGTCAGAAAATGGAATGGAAAGCAGATGGCTGAAGTTTAACTTGAACAATATAAAACACTTTTCAGGCAGAGGGGAGTGGGTAATGGTATTCACCACCATGTATCTGCCTTCTGCCTCTGCCCCCTGGTTAACAGACGGCACGGCAGCCCTGCCTATAATGGTTGAAATCAGTCTTTCACCTTTTTGTCACCTTTGGCTCTCAGAGTACAAAACAATAACTCTTACAGGAATGTAACCAGTAGAGAATTACAGCCTATCTCATTAGAACTGGGCTGCAGGGACCAGAATAAATGTCATGACAAAAAAAAATTCGTTCCTCTAATGAAACCGACTATCTTAAAGATAAGGATTAAGTTTGGTTTCTCTGTAAATAGAACTTTTGTGGCAGCAAACCAGGTATTGCTGAAGGAAATTCCAGAGAAATTAAGAAATTCTGAGTCTCCACGTACAATCTTTTGCTTTATGTTGAAAATAAATAATTTTTTCTGTTTTTAAAAAAGGCAAACGTATAGATGCAAATCAATATTGTAATTTACATGTTCAGCACATAAGTTGACCTACCTGAACTCTTAATAAATAATCCACAGTGGAAATGATAATATTAACAGTTGTGTTGTTACCAGTCTGAGTTCTCAGGTAATTCTGAAAATCTAAAATTTCAAAGAAAAATTTAATTTAAATTTGTGTAAGTGTTAAAGACTTACAAAACTACTACTGCCAAATAATCCTGATTTAACGCTACCTAGGAAACTACAGTTTAATGGAATTATTTTTTTAAAAAAACTTTATTTATTTATTTTTGCAGCAGACCATTAGGACTTTAGAGATCAGATACCACTGAGCTCCTGAAGCAAGAAGCTTGATCATATGTTTCATCTATAGAACTTTAACTTGGTCTTATTTTTATCTCAATTATGACTAATTTTACATCTCTATAACTCCATCAATACATAATTACAACTATCATATATTTTGTGAAGAAAAAGGAAAATTAAATAATTATATAATTCCTGATTACAAGTCAGAATTACGTCCAATGACTTCAAAAAAATAAACTTTTTTTTCCCATCTTCTTGTTCCCTAATAATGACACAGAGAACACAGGGAAATATTTGATAGCATATATTTGTGTAATTTTTTTTAGTGATGCCAGTTCTTCAAGCAACATATTGTGCATGTTGTGGCAACTTCACATATAATTCTAACTGACATTACAGCCAAACATTAGACACCAGAAAGCACATAAATGCCAAAACCAATAAATACATGACATTTTTCCTCTAAATTTTCACTGACTAGAAGATACAAACAATGCACATTTTCCTATATAATTAAACCTTTCCTAGTAAGTAAATACCCAAAACTCATTATTTTGCAAACCATAACCTTTTCCACATAGTTAAAGCCGATTAAAAAATCTGGCAACTTAATTCCACATATTTTCCCTTCCCTGTGCAGTCTAGCAGCTACTCCATCTTTCATAATATTTCATGAAGGCTGCCAAACCTCCAGCAATGAAAAACTTTTATTTTTTGTTACCATGACCTTGGCTTTGGTGCCTGCCCACAAACCTGAATTATGTCCTTCACAAAGCAACTGCAGGAAGCGGAAGAGGTCACAGGTGAACTCATCATCCTGCATCACCTTTTCTCCTGTAGAAAGGCCAGAGGGGAGCAGATTATCACAGGCTGCCATGGATCAACCCAGAGCCCCTGAAGAAAATCTCCATATTTAATTTTAAGAAAGAGAGAAAAATTATAACCACCAATCTATCCGAAGCACGCGTGGTTTGTGCTTGGCAGATAGATATTTGGTTTAGAAAGAAAAAAATTATGAACCTTAAATTTTTGACTTCTAGAGAGGCAACATGAGCTTGGCAACATTTTACAAATAATCCATGATTTAGATTCTGGTTTGACTTTGCTGTGCATGAATGCTGCATTACATACAAAGGTTGGCATTGGATTAACTTGGTTCCCATTCATCACAAAACAAAGCACTTCAAGATGCAGAAAGAGATTTAATCAAACAGTAATGAAGATCATTCCTGAATAAAATTATTAGATTTTAAAATACACTAAAATAACCCATGAAATGTACGGCTGTGTGCATTCTCAAAAATTATTCAAGCTGAAATATTTGATGATATGGTATCTAACTGCTGCTGACACAAAATGGATATTGGACACCTGTCTTTCTTGACAAAATAAAGTAATAAACTTATGATGAGCCAGAAAAAATGCCAATGTGCTTTCCTGATTAGGGCCTTCCTTTCATATATATATATATATTTTTATTTTTTTTTATTTTTTTTTTTTTTTGTAAATAGCTAGCATCCAAATGCATAAAAAGCTACAAATTATTTGCTTATTTCTTCCCAGGAAACAGGGTACTAAAAAGCCCTCAATTAGCACACCATGATTTCATTTAGATCAATACAGTTAATTTTGTACACTGACATGTGAAGAGGAGTGACAAGCATTTAACCAGAAAAACAACCACAACTGAGGAAAATGTAGAACAGGAGATTAAATGACACAGAAGGCCAACAACAGAAGTGTTCAAACAATAAAGGCCACCTATTGAAATGGTCAGAAAATACGGATTTAGGACTTTGAAACAGTATCTGGAATGTCTATGGCAATAAAAATGGAAGCTATTTAAGAAAATACATCATTTGAATATGTGATCAAGTTCAATTTGTACACAAAATAAATGTAAAGATCTTTTCAATAGGAAGGTATTTGGGGGCTTTTATATCAACTTTAAAATCCCAGGTCTACAAGGAGAGCTTTTTTATTGAACAGGAGGGAACCTGAAAAGTGAGAAAATATATAAAAATTTAAGGAAAAAAAAAGTAACAATTGCATTAATAATTACTGATAAAATGTTTTATTGGTGGATAACTCAAATTTAAATGTCTATATTTATATACTATTATATTATTATAATTGCATTATTAGAGATTAATTGTAAACTGTACTTGGTACAATTTGGGATACATAAAAAAACTAATGTGATCAGAAGATGAACTTTAGCCAGATTGGTGAACTACTACTATTTCTGGCTAATTGACTTATCAATCCACAGCTTGTGAATTTTAAAGTGAGAGGCTTCAGTACAATGGTAGGATTAAGAAGCAAAAGTATTTTGAAAAGTAATATGAATAAAGGAAAGAATTTTACTCTTTTCTGTTGCCAACAAGACACAGTGTTTCATATTAATAGCACATATCACTAAGGTAAATGCCAGCACAGTTTATTGTAACATAGGGAAAGATAAAATACTCTTCCCTCTAATTCTAGATGGGTACTTGTGATAGTGGCAAAAAATGTGCAACTAGTTCTCCAAGAATGATAAATTAATTTATGCACACACTGCGTGCCAAAGAAGGCAAAAAAACAAAATGTCTGTGCACTTAAAAGTCTATTATTCAACATTATACAAAGGTCAGCCTGGAAAGATACTTTGGTATGTTGTTAGCCAACCACCAGATGTAGAATATTCACATATGCAATGCGTGTGGCTTAACTGCTGGCTGTCAATGGTTTTAAAACTTACTTTACAAGAAAAAGTGCTGATGTATTATCACTGGAACAATCAAGCCCATAAAAAGCACAACCATACATTTCTTGCATACTGAAACAGCCCTGAATTGAAGCTGTTTGTATGATTAAGACCACAGAGTAAGTTACAGTTCAGTGGGTTCTTCTCTGTTTTTCTTGCCCTCCTACTAAGTAAGTTTTTTCATAATAAGAAGTAAAACAAGTCTCAAGTTAAAATGATCGCAGATTAAATTCTGAAGTAATCTCTTAGCTTCTAATACACTCACTGGGATTTGGGAATTTTTATAAAATAAATTCCAACATCAGTATTGGAAGGGTCTTTGAATTAGCTCCCCCATAAAGAAATTACCACATGAATACAAGCTATTGAAAATTCTGCAAAATGAGAAGGTGTTTAGGTACATCATTTCACATAAATTGAAGGTCCATTTCTTTTGGAAATGCATGGATTTCAAAGTGAAGCAAAAATACTCTGTTTCAAAGAGCTTGGTCACACAAATATTTAAAATAATCCTGCCTTTTAATTTTTACAGCTGATTAAAACCTGAGTAAACCCAGTATTGGTATTGACAGCAATTTTAATTTTCAGATGTTCCTTACTGACTGCAAGGTGTGTCTCACTGGCAACTACAGAGCTGAAGTGCAGATCCATTTCTTTCTATACAATCTAGGAACAACCTTTGCTGCTGTGCACAGAAATTCATGCCAATACACACAAGGGTCTGTATGCAAAATGTACTTAGAAGCAAACACACCACAGTCTTTAAGTTCTATTGATATAATGTATATTCTGGCAAATATTTGCTTAGATATTAAAATGTTGCCATTGCTCATGCTGTATGTAAATGATATGGCTACACACATTATGGTTTTAAGCCTTTTTATTTTGCAAAAGTGGTAGCTTGTGTCTGTGATATGTAGGAAGAGATAACATGTAGGAAATAAAAATAAAATTGAATGAAAAATGAAATTCATGGGTTTACATGTTTGGGTTTTTTTCCTTGAAAGTGCATATGTCCAACTTCAATAATTCCTCCTCTCCTTTAATTGTTCCTCCTCTCCTCCTCCTTTTTTTTTTTTTTTTTTTTTTTTTTTTCAAATTCTCAAAATATCTGACTTCTATTACTATTTAGGAACACTGATCAAATGCTACATATTACAGAAATATACAAATACTTAAGAGTTTTGAAAAACAAACAGGGCTCCTTTTTGATAGATGTTGAGCAAGAGCAGAACTCCCCCATTATAAACCAGGTGAATTTATTTAAACCAAGTTATTTATTATATCACAAAAAACAGGCAATAATTGGGTTGGATTGTGAGTACTGTATGCCTTTGACTTCTCAATAATCTGAATAAAATGAGAAGAGCACTTGTTTTCTTACTGAGTGACACATTAACTGAAGAAGTGTGGCCTGGGTGATGAGGTAGTGAGGTGGATCAGGAGGTGGTTGAAGGATGGAAGCCAGAATTGTAGTCAGTGGGAAGGAGTCTACTTGGAAGTCTGTTTCTGACCCTCAAGGGTCAGTGTTGGGACCAGTACTATTTCATATATTTATTGATGACCTGGAGGAGGGGGTAGAGTGTACTATCAGCAAGTTTGCTGATGGCACAAAACTGGGTGGAGTGGCTGACAGATTGTGCTGCCATTCAGAAGGACCTATCCCAGCTGGAGAATTGTGCAGGGAGAAATTTAACATAGGACAACAAGGCCAAGTGTGAAGTCTGACATCTGGAAAAGAACAACCCCAGGTACCAGTGCAGGCTGGGGACTGAGCTGTTGGAAAGCAGCAAAGGGGAAAGGGACCTGGGGGTGCTGGTGGATGGAAGGATGACCAGGAGCCAACAATGTGCTCTTGTGGCCAAGAAGGCCAATGGCATCCTGGGGTGCATTAGAACAGGGGTGTTTAGTAGGCTGAGAGAGTTTCTCCTTCCCCTCTACTCTGCCCTATTGAGGCCACATCTGGAATATTATGTCCATATTGGAATATTGGGCCCCCCAGTTCAAGCAGGGAACTGCTTGAAAGAGTCCAGCGCGGAACTACCAAGATGATGAAGGGAGGAGAAAATTTCCCTTATGAGGAAAGGCTGAGGGAGCTGGGGCTCTGCAGCTTGGAGAAGAGGAGACTGAGGGGGGACCTCATTAATTTTTATAAATACGTAAGGGGCGAGTGTCAGGAGGACAGAGTAAAGCTTGGCTCAGGGGAGATTAATAATATGGCAAGGCACAGTGGTTATAAACTGGAGCATAGGCAGTTCCATATAAATATTAGGAAGAATTTTTTCACTGTGAGGGTGACAGGGCACTAGCACAGGCTGCCCAGGGAGGTTGTGGAGTCTCCTTCCCTGAAGACATTCAAAGCCCACCTGGATGTGTTCCTATGTGACCTGCTGTAGGTGACCCTGCTCTGGCAGGGGGGGGGTTGGATTCAATGATCTTTTGAGGTCCCTTCCAACCCCAAGCTTTCTATGATTCTATGACAGCAATTTATCTAAGCTTAAGCTAATTATATTCCCTTTTAAATATAAACTCTGATTCAAATACAGTGCTAGAAATGTGGAAAACATCCCTCCAATATAAGCTACAGGGGATCAGAGAGAATTTAAACATCCACTCAAAGTGGGACTATGCTGGTGAAGGAAAAAAGCATATTTATTGACTTTGTATTACTAAGAGCTGAAAATAGCCCTGATATGTACCTTACTATAGGGATTATATGTCATGAGAGGCTACTACTTGTCATGTAATAAACATTAATGCAATGTAATACATGTAATACATGTCAGTCTCCTTCCTGCTCTACTATCAGGCCAAATTTCATTTTAAAATTATATTTTATTTAAATAAGCTTTATGAGAACTTATGGAGAAAAAAAAAACAACAACCATGACACCATACATTAAAAATTAAAATACAGATTTCCTGACAAAAGGGGTAAAAGGTAAACTAAGCTACATGTAACCTTGATGTAGTAATTTTTTTTCTTCATATGCTGAGTAAAACAAGGCTCTCCCAAGGAGAAATCATTGCACTTTCAAGATTTTTGTGACTCACAGTGAAACAGCATTGAGTAGGAGTGTTAAATGAAAAATGAAAAAAAACACTGCCAGATAACAAGCATTTCTACATGTCTTTGGTTTTGAACTCCCCTTTTTTAAAAAGGTAACAGAACAATCAAAAGAAAATACATACAGAAGAAACAACATTGAGAACAGCACAAAAACAAGTAAGAAACACATTTGCTAAAGAACCATCAATGTTGTTACCAGTGGGGGTTCCAGAGTTTGGAAAGGGAAGGTAGTAGCAGTCAGAGGAATATCAGGACAAGGAGCTTATGATGCAGACAGCACAAAGAAACAGTTGAAATAGAGCAATAAATCTCACATCCATGTTGACTCAGTACAGGGCTTTCTACCAACTGTCAAGGCTGACAAGGGACCAGAAACAAGCACTGTCCTTGAGGAAAAGTTGACTCTATTCCCAGAAGCATCAAATGTGTTTTTACTTTGGCCAGAATAGTTTTAGGCTTACAGATTGTTACCTCAGTGACAATCACTCATTCATATGTTTCTGCATCAGATTCAGATGACATAAGAAACAGGCTACAGAGCACATCTGACATCCCATCATTCCCTTGGGCATCAATAAAATGGTCTTTAATTGAGAAGTAATAATTATTCATAGGGTAAGTATCTCCCTCAAAAAAAAAGGCATTGGAGGAAACATTTCTAAGTCTTTGATTCTTCCTTTATAGTATTTACAGATGGTTATTCATAGGCTTGAAAACAGACATATGATCTCAGGTAGCCCATAAAATCCAGGATACTTTGAAACTGCTGACTACAGGACTTTCCCCACAGACACACTGGCTGGGCTTTCATAATGCTGTCAGGTGTTAATCCCAGTCCTTGTACAGCTCTTATGTAAACTATTTGTCAGGGAATTGAAAGAGGTGTGATTCATACTATAAAAAATCATTATTTGAAGGCTGTGTAATATTGAGAAAAACGTTACCCTGAGGAGGAAAAATACAGCCTTTTTTTTGGCTTGGCTTTGCTTTGCTCTCTTTTCTTGAATTTTCAGTAGCTAGATATTGATGTATAAAAAGGTGCTGTTAGCAAATATTATCCCTAGTGCCAAGAAATCTTTGACACAGTATGATTACTGAATCTTGACATTGCTGCTGCTCAGCAACAGAGAAAATGAAAACACATCACCCGAAGTGTAGAATTTTGTTAATCTGCCAAATAAACTATTTCTGCTGTGAAAAACAAATAAAATCCAGATCACTCCCTCCCCAGCATTTGGCTAATGAAAAGACATCTGCTGTGTTTCAGCTTATTGAATGCTATACACACTTTACATTCTAAGTTCTCATTTCTCAAGGTGACAGGAACACAGGAACACCTCATGGCAACTGCTGCTACAAAGCTCTTTCTTCACTTCAAACAAGGAGCCTTTGAGGTACAGGAACTTTAACACATCCAGTAGCTTTTAGAGCAAGGAAGAACCATCCGCAAACATTGCTGATTCCTCTAAATGAGCAATGCACCCCCTCTTTCCTGGATCAACTCCTGACAGCATCAGATAAACTGAGCCAATGGCAAATCCTCTCCTTACCAACCACCCTCAAATCCTCACTGGATCCACCACTGATTTCCTGTGCTTACACAAATCAGGGCAGCAATAAAGCCACGTTCAATACACAACATAAATACTACAGGAGGACTATAGCACAAGGCTTTGTGTATGTAGAGGTATACTCTTTTTTTTGTTTGTTTTTAAGCATTCACCCATTGCAAATACTGGGCTCTATAATGAAATGAAATAAAAAAAGAACTGAAAAAAAAAAGTTTAAAAAAGCTTGCTGCTCTTACACCTAGTGTGCCAGTTACTGTGCAAATCCTGAGATAGGGAGGAAGAATAAAGTGGGAAGAGTTGACACAAAACCCAAGAATTTTTGGATACACAATTGTAATAACTATAGAAGAGAATCCGTTACTTAAACAGTCTTAAAGGAACAAAAAACTCTAATGATGTTCAGGAGCTGTACAGTGCTGACACAAAGCTAAGAGCAGAAAAAGTAAAGAACAGGCAGTTGGTTTGAATAGTTACCACGCTCATAAGTGATGACTGAGGAAGGGAGGACAGGACAATTAGTTCAAAGAAAAGGAAATAGGGAAAAAAGAAAAAAAATGATTGAGAAATTGGTTTTTAGCAAATACAGTTAGTATTTGTTTTGGCAAGATTTGTTCTGTACCAAAAGAATGTGATCAAATAAACAGAAAATTTAAAAAAAATAAAAATCCCCCAAATGAGGAAGCACAAAAATACTCTAATGTAAGTAGAGTCAATTATGCAGCGTTTAAAGTTTTATTTCTATTTGCATGCAAAATCAGTCATTCCTAGAAATAGAGGCAGTGGTCAAAGGAAAAATAAGCCAATATCTTTAGAGTCCATTTAAAAATCCAGCATTATAAATAATAAATTTAAATATTTACTGGTAGAAATGTTGTCCAAAGGAGCAAAACTTGGTGCCGAATAATCTTCAGTAAAACATTAAAGTAGTGTTTAAAACCTTATATTCCAGGTAGCTGCACCAGTGCTCAATCCACAATTTTGTGACCAAATTTTATCTGTATGGATTCCCCTTCATTTGTTTACTCATAGAAGTCTAGCAGGATTTGATCTGTAATTTAAACTGTGGCAGCACTTTTGGAGAAGCAGCATTTACGCCTGGTCTTGAATTAATTCAGTGAAATTTAATAATTCATCATTTTGATACAAGGAGTTGAATATTCAAAAAAAAAAAACAAACCAAAAAACCCCCCCAAAAATAAAAGAGCATAAAAGAGCTACAGGCACAACAGCCAATGGTGTATGCTGGTGTTACAGGTATGAGTTATGAACCCAAACGCAATAATGATTATTCAGTCAAGCTTTTTTACCTTGTTTTTAAGATAAAAACATGTTAGAAGATTAGGTCACTGTAGGATTTAAACATAAAAATGCACAATAAAAAGTACTAAAAATAAGGGGAGAAAATGTGGTTTGGTAGCTCTACTGGGTCACATAAGATGGAACCTGATGTTTCCAGACAATCACAGTAAGGGAGGAGCAGAAGTTACTGTCAGGCAGGAGGAAGAAATTGACAAGCAACAGACAACACAGAGGGTAAAAGCCAAATTGGTTCAAAGTCAAAAGTGAAATGAAAATTTTGTAATTTTGCCCCAAAGACAAACAGGAAAGAACTACTTCTAAGTCAAAGCTTTCCCAGCAGATTGTTTGCTTGATCTCAAATATTTAATTTATACCTTAACAAAACTGTCTGCTTCTCATTCCAGCCAAGGCAGTTTAACAAATCAGATGGAAACTCTCTGTTTCCTTTTTGTGCTGAAACTAGCTAGGGATTTGATTTACATGCATAAATACTGTTGTTGGTTTACTAGAATCTGTTCTGAATTTTACATGTAATGTCTTCACTTTTTCAGAATATTCAAGAAGAGTCCTGAGACTGTTCTGAAACAACACATGCTAGTGATCTACTATTGACAAGCTTCCAATTAAATATAAACTACTCTTAGGAATCATATTTTAGATTTAGCCTCTAGATATACATTGATGGGGTTCTTTTAAATTCAGCTTCTGCAAAATGTAAAGGAGAAAAGTTCATAGATAACTTCTGTTAAATCAGTAGTACCTGATCCCTCTTCAGTTACCATGCCAAGGCCTTCTGCTTTGTTCTGACGTTCAAATGCATTCAGATCAAGAACACTGCAATGAGAAAAATTAAATTTGTCCTGTGATTAACTGAATATATGGAATACATCCATCTGTGAAAGACAGAGAAGTATTTGTGATGAAGTCTCTAATCATAGAAGTGTCAAGAAGATATATTCCTGTGTCTTAATATATGTGTCTGCTAAAAGATTATGAAACTCAGCTCTACAGACCTAATCTGCTTTAGCCTTGCAAATGATAATAGAATTTAGCTCTTTATGACTGATGAAAAAAAGGGAATCTATGTGTTTATGATATGCATACTCATTTTAGGGATTACAAAGAACCCATATTACATTTTTATATTTTAGTCTAGTTCATCCCAAGTAGTAAGGTCCAGAAAGAAACTGCCATTATTAGTTCCACTTGGTGTTCCTCTGCTTCCATAGTCTGAAAAACTGAAGCTGCTAAAGGGGGAATATGTATTAAATCAACATATACTCTTACATATTTCCATTTGGGAACCTGAAAAGTTCTGGCTTTCAGGCCTTAGCACATCAGCTAGCCATGGACAACCTTTGTTGAAAAGCAAGAATGCTTATCAAAGCCAGATGAATGTAAATGAATGACTGCAGTAGTTCTGCTGGCAAGAAACATTGCCAAGTTCAAAATGAAACCTGGCCAAAGAAAGTGTTACAAATAAAAGAACATAGCATGGTATCCTTGACACCAGAGAAGACTGAACTGCTTGATCCAGGAAGACCCTTTTAGTCCTATGTTTTATGTTTATTAATACATTATTATTGATAATGATATTCTTATCTGATAATGATATTGATATTCTTAGGAATTAAGATGATTAAAAAAAAAAATCAATATATACTGTCAAAAAGCATGAATGAACAAAAAAGTCACAGTAACTCCATAGTTCATTACAACACAATGTTTTACTTTTTTTGCTTTCTAAAAGGTCCTATTAATATTTCTAACAAAACTAAGCTTTCCCAAAATCTTTATAATTACTTAACATTGGTCACTACCCTGGTCTCTGCAGGATTACAGGATACCTCCAAGACTTAAGAATTCCTCCCTGGGGAATGCTTCAAACTATGGAGCTGCTTTCTGGCGTACATCAAGTAACCACAAATGCCATAAACATTTATGAAAAGAGCTCTTTTACCAAGGTAGATCCATATAATATGAAGATTTCAATGCCATGAGCATCACCTTGTCCTTTACCCCAAATATAGAAAATTACTACACCCATGCTGTTTGAGAAGAGTTTGTAGAGAATATTTCAAAAACTATAAATCCTATGTAATAAAACCTAAATATAAAGCAATAATATTTTTAAGAAAATATTCTCTTACCTACAGGACTGCATAAGACCAGCAAGGCTCTGAAAGAATCCCACATCCTTCTTATCCTTGAGATAATCAAGCATTTTCTGCAGCAAAGACAAATAATTATACAGAGGATAAATATATCATGTCTTAATCTATTTAACTTAATCCTAAATGGATTCTAGATTACTAGTGATGCTGGTGTTTTGCTATATCTCTACTATTTTCAAATTAGATGAGATGTTCTTGCAGAGAAAGATCCAAGTAACTAAAATAAAAAAAGAATATTTAATATTAACTTCCTTTCCAGAAATTAAGGACATGAATACTCCGAAAAGAGTAATAACAAAAAAAAAAAAAAAAAAAAAAAAAAGGAGCATTTTGGACATTCCTTCCTAAAGAATGGAAAATAAAGACAGGAACTAAAGTCAGCAGAATTTAGTGGTTCACATAAATGCAATCTTCCCACCACTAGGCCACAACTCTGTACTGACACTATCATTTCAGCACAAGAGTGGGCTTGTCACAACATAAGTTTGTTTTAGATTTTTTTAGCTGCAGTAGTATGTAGGTAGTCATGTGAGTATGTTTTAAATTTGTTTCAGGTTTATTGCAATGTGTATTACCTTATCTGATAATAGATTGCAATAACAAGAAGTTATTCAGTGGAGTAAACTCTGATTCTAGAAGGAAATGTGCTGTTGAGTGAAGATACAGGCTGATACCAGAGGTACCAGCTGTGAAAAAAAATCAGAATGCTTGGAGATCAATCTCAGTAGGAATGCTACAGGAATTCATGTTGTGAACGAGGTAAAACTCTTTTTGCAAATAACAACAACAAAAAAAAAATAGACAAAATGGATAATAAGTAAACTCCCAAATGAAAGAGTGCATTAACAAAATGTATCAGCATAACCCCAAGCAGACCCAAAATCATGGAACAAGAACAACCCCATCAAGAACACCATAGTAATCAAAGCAAAGAACTCCAGAGGATAATGATGAAGGCTTTTTGAAACCACTTCTGTACCTCTCCCCCCACCCACACCATTCTTCCCAAGGAAGACAGAAGAGCTGATCTTAGGACCTAAAGGGAAATCAGAAAGGTGAGCATAACACCAGAAAAAATGTGTAGAAATGAGGAAATTGAAAAAAATGCAATTCTAGCTGTATTACTGATGCTTTTGTTTTTAAGTATACAATTTAGATTAGTAATATTAGTATTATTGTAATTGTAATAATAATAACCATACATATGAGTGTTTTCTGCATTCTGATTAAAGACTTTATCTTACAAAAAATTATTGCAGCATTATAAACTCAGATTTTTTTAAATAAAAAATTTACGTTCCCAAGTCATTTAATACCATGACATCACAAAGAACTGACAAGAGTTCAAGCAGATACTTTTCTGCATGATTTGTGGTCAAGTCAATTCCTGGTAATGATAGCCCCTGAAATTTTTGCCTGCATTCAGGTGTTTTGCTGGTTACTTTACTTTAATTTTTCCCAGCTGTCTATTCTTCAGATAATGTAACTTTTTTTTGCATAAAGACCAGGGACAGAAGTTTTGGTCTACTGCCCATAGGACAATGGCAGTCTCCCAGGAAATCCTTCCCTCTCACAGAATTCCTCTGGAAGTTAATGATTTAATAAAAAATTTCCACCTTCTGGCTCAAGTGCAAACCAAATTTCTTCTTTTAGCCTTGTATTCTGTAGATTAATATATGCATACAAATTAGTATGCAAACATACCTTGTTTGCTAGGTAGATATTTCTATTTTTTTTATTTCTATTTTCCACAGAGGGTGGAAAGCATCTGACAAACAGTCACATACATAATGCACTATTGCAGTAATAATGACCTTGGTATAAAGATCTATACAGGCTACAGTGCCTGTATGCCATGCCAGTGATGAAAATAAATTAGTACCTTACCTGCTGAACAGTAGAATTTCCTCCATTTAGGATGGCAATCCCTAGCTTTAGGGTAGCTGCAACCATCGGCCCCATCTCACCTTAAAATTATATTAAAATATTCTTTTAGATCATATATAAAAATAAGAACTTGTAACTTATCCACACGGTGACTTAAATTGTAATTTATCAGCAGAGGCCTTTTTATTCCTCTTGCATTTTTTTTCTGTTTCTTCAGGAAATGAAACATTTAGTTGCAATAATTTAAATTTGTAATTTTTAAAACATCCCTACTGCAGAAACAAATTACAAAACAGACAGTGAAAGAATCAAACCCTAGAGTGGGATGATGCATAAGGGACAAAAGCATCATTTACACTTTTGAAATATTTTATCAGAGTACACCAGTAAAATAGATATTTGGAATAGGCAGAGGCTGAGGGGTGCAGGGAAAGGACCAAGTTCTATATCTACTTCAGAACTTTACAAATCCCAGAATTTGGGAGCATTTTTGTCATTGCATACTTCTAAAGCCATGAACTTTTTCACACTTTCTCTCAATTTTCCCTAGCAAAAAGTATTATTATTAATTTCATTTTTAAATATTAATGATATTAATACTTAATAAATATTATTATTAACTATTAATTATTAATTTATTTATTATTAATACAACAAAAGTATTTATTATTAATTTTATAATTATTATTATAATTATGGTAATAATGACAAACACCACCACCATCCCTACAAGAATTCATTATGCTTTTCTGGAATAGCTGTCAATTTTTAAACTTTGACTGCATTTTGGAAGCAAACTTTAGCACCAAGCATCTGCAGGTTTTCCCCAATAAGAACGATAAGAATTTCAAAGATTATTAGAAATATGCAATAATATGCAATCTACACACCAAAACCTTACCTTTACTAGCACTGATTGTCTGGAGAACCATCTCAGCAGCACCCCGGTCATGCAGTCTGGCTTGTTGATACAGCAGTTTTTGCTTTTCCATTTCTTTTTCCTGAATGAAAATTCCAGTCATTTAAGATGAGGACTTCATTGACAATGTTTTTGGTTTTCTCTTAGTATATGGGCTCTATGGCAACATCGTGGACCATTTTAATACATACAATGCCACTGAACAGATATTTAACATGTTCAAGTAATATTCACCCTTCGGCATTTTTCTTTAGTATGCTTTTAGCAGTTCATCTGAGAAGAGGCATCTCAATTGTAAATCTTTAGGTTAGCTAAGTTCATTATATATACTGCATATATCCAAAGTGCACTTTTGTGCTGTGTTTTTGTGCACCAGTTCATACACTTAATAATCTTCTATAGAGTGACCGTAACTTCATACTGCTCAGTATGCGACTCTTGACTTGCAAGTTGTGGCTGAATACTAGAGGAACAAAAGCATCTTGGATTTTTTTTTCAAAACATATCATTATATTACGATACAGATTGCCCACCCTACCAACAGAATATTTGATAGAATACACTGTGCTTTTATATTTTGCATTATCTAGCGGCAACAAATAATACTGCATGGCGTCGCTTGAGCAATGGTGAAGTTTGTTTTTTGTAATTTAAACTACTGCTGAAAACATAAAGAAGAACATAAAGAGCAAACATAAAGGCACAGTTAATTCCAGATGAGTTTGAACTTTCACCAAGTTAATTGCAGTTTGCTGGAGAATTGAGGATGACTAAGCAGTATAAGTTGAAAAATGGAAGTTGCATAGAGCCCTATGACAGTGAGTCCATCGGATGGCGTGGTAAAAAGCTTACTCAAAAGGAACATGACACAGTCAGTCAGTATCATGTCCAAAAAACACAACGCCCAAAACATGTATGACCTAAAAGCAGGAACAGCTGCAGCAGAAGTAGCCAGAATGACAGCTTTGCTGCCATAAACTTTCCATCCAAGTTACGGAAAAAAGACATTGGAAGATGGAAGAGGTTTAAAAAATGAAGGCTTGCTAAATAGAGGGTATGAGTAATAAATTAAAAAAGAAGAGGTAAAAAAGAGAAGTATGTTCAAATGAATGAAAAAGAAACCTTTAACTCAAAAGCAAACCAACACAGACATTTATGCTGTTACCAGAGAGTTCTCGCCGAGGCTGGCAAATTTGTTTCTTAAATCTTTGATAATATCGTGCTGCGGAAACAAAATTCATCAGGGTTTTTTTTTTCACACTATTAGCTCTCCTGTGGTTAAATTGTATCTCTTTTTTCTTTAAATTATGTGACAGATCTAGATGGAGGCACGAAAAGGAAAAATAAAAATAAAAGTATGGCAGCTTTGCTTCTTATTTAGCCATGCTAAGGTTTGAAAGTTTTGCCTTCATGTTTAAACCTCTTCCTGGGAGTTCAACAAAAACAGAACAGAAACACACACACACACACACACACACACACACCAGACACACACACAAACCACACACACACCCACACACAAACCACCAGAAAATCATGACATCACAGGTCAATACAGCTACAATAGGATATTTTTATTTGTTTCAGATGCCACTAAAAATTGATCAGTGTTATATTTTTTATTAAAAAAACCCTATTCCCTGTTCCTAGTTACTCCTAGTTTTAGACCCAACAATCTTTTGGTTTTCTTCCATTGCAAGATTTATTATTTACTTTTGTTCACAAGCCTAATGCCAGCTATCCTACTTTTATTATACAGCATGTGTAAGTAAGTTTGTAGGAATGCTGATGGTGAGGATGTATCTGCATTATCTCCACGCTAGAAGAGCAGGGATTGCACTACAGAAGAACAATAGGAACAGGCATTGCCATACACTTAAAGGGAAAAGAATGACATTTCCATGGAAATAAAAATCTTTAGATAACTAGAAACAAAGCAGACACAAAACAAACACACAAACAAATCAAACCGCAACAATACACCAACGAAAAAATAATATTAATTTTAAAAAAACCAAAAAACAAAACCAAACAACATTTCTTCTAAAAGCACCCATAAAACCCCTGATCATGCTTCCTGCTTCTGCTTGGAAGTGCTTTTTCCCTGTTGCTTTTTCCAAGCAATTATAATACATATCAATAAATGTCATGGTAGAGCTCATGTGAAGTGGGTCACCCATTGCATAAAAGGTATATTAAATTAATAAAGCTGCTGGCTGGTCAAGGTATCCCCATTTCTCTGAGATATGCTTACTGCTCACATTTTTATATCAGTGCTACCAGCACAGGTTTTTTGCACATTATTATGCTTGCTTGTTGATGTCAAGAAAACTATCAAAATTAGCTAGTGGTTTGAATTTGCTGTCATTCACAAAAGCATCAAAACAGCAAAAATAACTCATCCTAAAATAAACATTTAAGGGAATACACCAGAATTAGGAAAAAAAACAACCAACCAACCAAAAAAATAAAACCAACCAAAAGAAACCTCACAGAAAACCCTGTATATTTGATCCTGTGTATTTCCTGGAAGAAACTGGCCACTTAGAAACATAGGTACATGGATTCCCACATTATGGACTTTCTCCAGCAATTTACCAAACCAAGGAAGCTTCATCATAATCTTTGAAAGGAAAGACTCAAATTTTCTATTCCATTCTATCTTTTTGCTTTTTAAAATATTGCAAGCAACCATATGCCAAAAAAACCCCGAAATAAAACAAAAAAGCAACAAAACAAAAACAAACAAACAACAACAAAAAGCCCCACACAGTGGGAAAACCCACAAGTTTTAGCTTGAATTTGTAGGCAACAAACTTGAAAAAACTAAATAGGAGGTTAAAGTGAGGGTGCTACCTCCAAGCTCACAGACATGGAGTGCAGGTGGATGATCCTAATTCTACAGACACTTCTTTTCTATTTTTCTTTTTATATGAAGTTAAGAAACAGAATAAGCAAAACAAGGGAAAGTAAAGAAATTACTTTCAATTCAACTATTCAAGATGAGTACTTCTTTGAATTGTCTACATATACTTTTCAAGACCCCTGTTTAGTCCTCTGAATTAATCCCAGTAGTCAGTTTTTACACTGGCAAAACACCTTTTAATTTCAGTGCCATTTTTCCTGAAACATTGTTGATTTCATCAGCTCTAAAAAGAGTATACACAAAATGAAAACAAAATAAAAAGTATAACTCCTGAAGATTAAACATGCAGGATTTTGAGAGAGTTAGAGGAGTTAATTTTATCAAATATGATTTCTGTATTAAAGAAAATTTTCAGTCCCTGCAATTTGGCACTCATGTTTCTGCTTCTACTGAAAGTCTCATCTGCACAAGATTTTCTTTTAGTTGAAAAGTAATTTTTAACTAATTGATATGATATCCTTTACTGTACCTCCCTGAGCTGAAATATCTTTTCTATATTGAAACCTGTCACTATCCAGATTTTCATGCAACAAAAGGAATTCTTTAAATAAAGCACAGGGGCACAAAAAAGGGATTGTTTCTTCAGTGAACTTTGAGGTAGACTGACAGAAAGAAACACAAAAACGTGCATATGCACACATACAGAGCTGGTATATATGGTCTCCTATCCTTACAAATGTTTCCTATAATGTATGAAAGAAGATTTTTTATTGTTGTTGTTTTTTCACTTTTAAAACACTCCTCAATCAGCAAAACAGAAATGTTGCTATTGAGCAGACAGCATTTAGTGTATGGTTGCCAGATGGGCAGAAGGATAGATGTGTAATATTGGAATAGCTGAAATAACAGAAGAAACAAAGAAGAAATTATAGTATAGATTTCTTATATACATCCTTTGAGGTTTTGTATCATGTACTTTGTGTTTGTGGCAATTACAAGAACATTTAAACAATTTTTGGTGAGCCTGGGTGAGAGCATTCTTCTTTCCAAGATAATGCCTTTGTCACATGGAGGTGGAACAGATATGTCAAATTTTTGAAGGAGTGACAGTGATGCTGATCCTGGAACACATTTTCTCTTTCCACAGTTGTACAGGAACCTTTCTTTTGTGAACTGTATGTTAATAGAAGTGCTGGCAAACAAAACACCAAAATCATCTTGCCTTGGAGAAGGTTAGAATTTTCTCCCCATAATACAAGAGGCAGTAAACTTGGAAGCTACAGGCTGAAGTCTGATCATCAGCTACATCAGAAATCTGTTCATTTCCAACTCCAAGTCACCTCTACTTACTCTGGCTGCCATTAGCCACAGCACAAATAACTGTATTTAAATAGCTCAGAACCAAAAATTAGCTACCCCACACACCATACCTCCTCTCAGAGCATCAACCTTGCTGCAGCACTATCAGCAAGCAACCTGAGTCAACAATGGGAACTGAGATTTCTACTTCCATGAAGCAGGTGCTTAAGCCATGGGCCACCTTTTAGAAACAAATGGTGAGGCTTTCATGATGAGGCACAAAAGACTGTGTAAGGAACTTAGTCAATAAAAAGAAAAATAAAACTGTTTTTTGAGAAAACATGGAAAAACTAGGAATCACTTCAGGTATGGAGTAGCTATGGAGTTTCTATCAAATACTATGACAAGGACTCAGACCATTCCAAAGGATGTAGATCACAAACAAACTATAATTGTTCTCTGGAAACAGAATCCCACTACAGCATCAGAAGTGCATGCCTGCTAAGATAAAGAAGTCCAACTGCTTTCTCCTAAAAGCCAAATAAATTATTTTAACACTTCAAATTACATTATAACCAGAAAGAAGGTAACTGATGCACAAAAGGCAAGAGCAGCAAACCAACACAAACAAGCCAAATGACACTATTTTCAAAAAAATGGCAATGTAATTTTACAAGACATAGTTTGCATAAATAATTCCTGGAGTGTTCAAAAAAGAGTTTGTACACAAGAAGGGTTTGGTAGAGAGGTCATGCCGGAACTGAAATGTTAAAAACATTTTCAAGACTCTTTAGTTGAACTTATCCAAGAGGTTGGGCCTAAAAAAAAAATCACAAAATTAGACCCAGACAAATACACACATACTTTTTTGTTTGGTTTACCTTGCTGCGTTGTGATCCTGTCACCTTAAGGAAGGGCAGGGACAAGAAGCAAAATAGTAATAAGAAAAAGAAGTCCAAATTTTTTTTTTCTGCAGGTGACTGACCATATACATACACAAAATTGTATTTTGAGTAAATTAATACATTATTTGAACATAAGTTTCAAAGCTACGTTAAAAATAATAGTGCGAAACAAATGAATAGGATCTTCTCTCAAAAGATTAAGTTGAATGCTGAACAAAAAAAGATCATTCCAATTTAGGTAAGGAGAACTAATAAATCCCTTTTTGGTAAATTTGTTAATGTACCTCAATGGCTTCCTATTTATAAATTTTCACATTTATAAGCATGAGACTTTTGACATCTAACAAGCATGCATGGGCTAACTGAAAAAAGCTTAGAGAAATAAATATTTCTTTACTCAATACTTCATACATTGCATTTCCAGGGAAAGTAAAAAAAAAAACCCAGTTAAATTTGGATTACGTAGATATATTTAGATATTTACCAAGAAACAGAAGTTTCTATATTGGGTATGATAGTTGTAAATCAACTGGACTAGAACTTCTGAATGAGTGAAAAGAATTTGGTAGGGGTATTATTTTTGATTTCTTTATACAGATACAGAATAAGTACCTAAATAGTTCAGTCATATCTCATGCAGTATCATGTAGAAAACATAGAACACCTTATGTGTACAAAACAATGGGAGTAAAAGTAAACATATCAGAATTATAACACGCTAAAATATACTAAAAGTTAAAAATATTAACAAGCTAATTCTCTCAGTGCTCCTCAGAACAGCAAATTTTCTTGTACACTACATTTTATGAATGGAAAAAGAGACAGATCCCAGAGAAAACATGTGACAAGGACTCATCTCTTAGTCTTATAATCAACTCATGTAAGAGTTTCCTTATGCAGATAGATTTCCTGTCCTCAACATAAGAAAAAGCTTGGCAGTATTAATGAATAAAAGCTCTCCTTTTTCTATGAAGCACTAACATATATGTGATCATAAAAATACTGTAAAAATTAGTGGTACTGAATATAAATGACCACTGCAAAAGGCAGTATTATTTCTGTATTTTAACCTAAAGGTGGGACATTATACTTCACAAAATACAGCTTGTTATTATCAGACATCCAGAATAATTTAATACCCCTTATATTTATTTTCAACAACTACAAAGTTAAAGTTGATCAGATAAGCATTTAAGATCCATTAAGTTACTCTCTCTAATCTTATTTTATGTGATGCTAAGAACATTTTCATTTTTGTACTATGGATCTGGTGCCTCTTATCTGCCAATCCAGCTTCTGACATGCAGTTCACTGGCATAAAAAGCTGCAGTAAGCCATGAACCAAGGAACATAAATGTCATTTGGAAGCTATGAAATAATGTCTAATATGACAAGAAAAACAAAACAGAAGTATAATCTTACTTCAAAACTCTTCACTTCTTCTTCACCATCATCATCTTCTTCATCATGGCAGCTCTGATACCATGTAGAAAGAAAATATTTACTAGTAAGCAGGGGGGAAGAGGGGCTAAGCTACTTTCACTTTAGACATAATTTCCCTTGCTCAACTTTGTTACTTTTATTAAAACAGAAAAGATGCAAAAATAATAGCAAAAAGTTACCTTTGCCATAATGTCAGCATAAGCCATATACAGGAAATCTTCTTCCAATTTGCTGGATAATAGAGAAAGTGAAAATGATGAAGATTAGAGCTGCTACTGTACAACTGGAGCACCAAAATATTTTTAAGGACCCTAAAAATATTTGTAAAGGATTTCTACCCTCATAATGAATTACAAAAGTCTTTTTGGAAACTGAGGATTTGATTAACTAATACAAACTGAAAAGTAAAACCAACTATAAGCACAGCACTCCAAAATTCATAAATATCTTCCAATGAAGAGAACATTGTTTATAATTGCTTATAATTTAAAAATTTGTTTATAATTTTCAATTATACCTAAAATATACTTCACATTCAGAATATAACTTTCAATAGGGAACACAGGCTAAAGAGAGAGGTGTAGTAAGTCCTGAACACAGCATCCAGAACTGTGAAAAACTGGATAGGGGGCATCTATTTGTCTCTAGAAAACACCTATACCTCATTACCAGTCATCTTAAAATCTCTTTGCATAGCACAAGCTAAAAATTTTTTAGTGCAACTCAAACTCACCATAAGTAAATACACATATGGTTTGGTCTAGGCTGTGCAATCTCACTGGAACAAAGACATGCAAAACTTCAAATACAGAAGTAACCTGAAAAACCCCATAAACTCTGCAGTCTCTCACACCAGCCCTACCATTTTTCAGTCAAGGCTGTTCGACTGAATAGCAGAATAAGTTGATGTAAAGGATCAACTCTTTTAAGGCTTTCATCTTCTTCTGGTGGTTCCTCCCCAGGTTTCTTTAGGAGAAAAAAAAAAAGATTTAAAAAGCATATTGCATTACCTACAGTGAAAATGCTTAACTCTGTGCAATTTACTAAATCCTCATACATTCAATTTTGATTTGGACAACCAGAAGAAAACAAGTTCAAAATAAAACATTTTGCTTTCCTGTTTAGTCAGCTCTAGTTTACTCTAAACCAAAAATGGATTCCTTAATACTATAATGGAAACCATAAAAGCAGTTTTTTTTAAAAGAATCTATAAAAATCTGTCCTCTGACATCTTGCCTTTTACTAAAAGACATTTCAGAAAGCAAGTTTTACCTACCAAGTTATTCACAAAATTTCTTTGCCCAGACATATGTTTCTACAACCTATCTGGTAGCTCAAAATCTCCAGTTTTACAAATTATGTCTACTCTTCCTCCTTGTTTTCACCTAGCAGCATACACTAAAAAAAAAAAAATAAATAAGGATGCAGCTGGGCATTTGCTTTAGTTAACAGGCACAGTGATAGCCATACATGGCTCGTTTCCCATTTTGCAATATGAGGCAATATTTTCTGTATCAGAACAAGACCTGAACAATGCAAACTATAACTACTTTTCTCACACCACTATGGAGGTCTGCCCCTGCTCTTTCTTTCTATTTCATTTAGGATGTTGACCTTTCTCTTTAACTAAATGGCAGGGTTCTATACTTGGCAATGGTATCAACCCGAATCCCTCTCTGATCATATCAAAACTGATGAAGCAAAAGGGCAGAAGTTGTGTTATGTTTAATACAAGACATTAGTTTTCACAGATTTAATTCAAATTAAATGGGGGATCAAATTCATCAATGACTGAGTTAAGTAAAGCTCATTATAAAGCATAGCAGGAACACTAGAACTAAATGATTTTCTGACATTTCTTGGAAATAAGTATTCCTAATTGTCAATGTTATCAGACGTTTGCCCTATACTTATTAAAGTGTAAAATAAAAAGCTTTAACCGAACGTAAGAGGATAAAACAAATAAGTTGGATAAGTTTTAGCTGTGGTTTCTAATTGTTGAAGATGTAAAATATGTAATGTTTATGTAATCTAATTCTCAGAAGACCCATTAAACATATTGTTCTTATAAATTACATCCAGTAATGCCTATGAGCAAAATTAATAATTTTATCACATAAGCTTAGGTGTTCATATAATCTATTTAATTAAAGCAGAAGCATTGTAACTACTAATTACAACAGTGTTGGATATCCCATGATTTTAATAGCAAACTTGAAAATCTAGTTCCACTAGAGACTTGATCTTTTGAATCAGAATTTAAAAACAGTGGAATAAAGGTCCTGAAACAGAGGATCTGTGCATATATTTTACTTTTAATATACAGAGGTGGAAGAAGTAGTGCCAGTTCTGTGTAATAAACAAGGAAAGAAGGTTCAGCAAACTTCAAATTTAGTTCAGTCCTCTGCTTTAGAGCATGCACTCATCTACCACATGTCAGAAAAAGCCTTCACCACAGGTCTATATATTGCCAAAGTCAGGACAGAGGTAGTTTTTTTACTGCATTTCTCCCTTTAAGTTATTTCAAGAGGGTCACATCCTTCATGAAGCCCACACAACAGTTTTGAGTGAGCTCCACAGAGATGAACAAGAGGAGAGCCTCTAAGTCTCACCCTTCAGGAGAGTGCTATAAAGCAGCAAGAATGAGATAGCAATTAATTTACAAGACAAAGTTTTGGTTGCTTTCTTTTGAATGAAAGGTGTAATACATCTCTCCTTAAAAGAGTGCTGAAGACACACTCATCTGTATATTTGAGGAATATATACTAGGGAATGCCTACAGTCCTTTACTAAAGGATGATATAACAGCCAATCCAGTCTGTTTCTGACTTTCCTAGGATAGTTTTTCACATAAGCTACCTTCAAGCAAGGAGCTCTTCATACACTTAGCAAAGATAAGGTTTCACAGAGGAGGGAAGGAGACAACCCTATGTCAGGATGTAACCAAGTGACCATGCTGGGTTATTTCTTCACACATAGATAGAGACATGCAAAGAGCTACGTTGTTCCACATTCCTTACCTACACACACATGCTCTCATCAGCTCCTAAAGTATAATTATTTTTGGCAATGAATCTGCAATTATGTAAAACATTTGCAGTGTGTTCAGTTTAAGGGGTTGTATACAAAGTATCTGCAGAGGTCTCTTGTTTTTACGTCTGATCATACAACAGGGATGCAACAAGAAATAAATTCTGCTTTTGTGCAGGCAAAAATGAACTTCCACATTCTGCTTGTTGCTCCTGATATTTCTTTCACTATTTTGATCCTTATTTGCAAAACTGTTCACAACTTGGGTAGCTGGTTTTAAGCATAAGCTTTAAACAGTAAAAGCAAATAGCTTTTTTCTAACAGCAATTTTCCAGTTAGCTGTCTCTATTAAAAGAGAGCAGGCTCACCTCACAATAAAAAGATTGATCCCTGGCTGTGTTCTGTTGGACCTCCCAGGGACTGAATAATTCCCTACTACAAGTTCTTGCCCCAACCCTCAAAAGAACAATCTTTCTCAGAGACAACTCTAAGTGATGAGGACAAAATACTTCACTGAAAATCACCCCAGGAGATTAACTAGGCTAAAGATATGGCTCTAACACTTCACTGTTGGAAAAAACCTCACCTCCCTGTCAAGATTCTTCTATGAAGAAGCAGCAGTCTACTTCTGAGGAACTGAGTAACCTAAGACTAGAATTCCTCTAGTTTCATATTCCAACCTTTCTGACTTAAAAGGCTTTAATATTGGTTACAAAGTCTTCAAATATAGAAAAGGTTAACTGCAAAGAAATAAGGGAATAGACTCTTCCCCTTCTCCACAAGGCAGAACAAAGTAATTTAGATAAAAGTTTAAAAAGCTTTATAAAAAAAAAGTTCCTGAAGCCTTGAAGCAGATGCCTGAGGGGATTCTGGAATCACCACTTGTAATTTTTACACCTGAAAGAGTGACTTGGTTATAACTCACCCCCCTTGGGTAGAGCTAGCTTAGATGGTAACTCATGTACTTCACAGGCTTATAATTATTATTATACAAGATTAATATTAATCCATAATGCATTCCCATAACCCCCTGCACCCAGACATACTGCTAAGTCTTCTATCAGTTTGTCTTCAAAATAGTGTTCTTCTGTTTCAATCCAGGATTTGTCATAGCCTTGAAGAAAGAGATTGACAGCTCGGTGCCTAAAAGGGGACATTTGAAAACAAGAGCTTTCAAACTTTTAAACTGAAAACTTGGTCCATATGAATTTCATTTGAACTGTCCAGTCATTACAACTACTATTTAAAAGGAAAGCAAAATTTCTATGGCAAAACCTGGTGAAAATAGCTACTTTAAAATTACGCTTACATTAAAATGCTCTGTTCTTAACTGTGTCCCATCAACTTGTAAAATTGATATTAAAATGTAACAATTGCAGGAACAAATAATAAATAGAATTTTAAGTAAATGTAAACACAAGAAATAAACTAAATTACTTGGCCACACTAGTGGTATTGTTTTTTAACAGAAAATTATTCAATTTCATTTTAATGTAAAAACTAAGATGACAGCAATAGAGAAGTTTGGATTGTGCTTAAATAATTGCATTTTTAAAATGCCAAGATTAGACGTGCATATCTAAAACAATAAACCATTTTTCCCTAGAGTCCATGAAATTAAATGATGAGGCTATGGGGAAGAGGCTAAGCCAATGACTGCTTTGCTTTTTTTTTTTTTCTTGAGGATGATGCAAGATGAACTGTGAGACAACCAATCATCCATGAAGCATTTTATCAATCATCCTTAGTTGTTTTTTTTTTTTTAAAACTGCCTGTCTCATAAACTGAAACAGAAGAACTATAATTAAACAGTACAGGAAAGGTAGTTATGCACAGGTGACCTACTTGTCAAAGTAAGAACACCTTCAGATGGAAATACCTTTGTTCTATTTTCAACTGTCACAGGAGGCTTATTTCAAGCTACTGTGATTCCCATGTCCTTATGCTTCCTGAGACAGACTAAGTTTTATTCTACAAACTATGCTAATAGTAATAATAAACATGCTTTTGAAAAAAAATTGAGAGCATTATTATGTTGAAAATATCAGATACAAGGGTTCTGGACATTATTTTTAGCAACTGCAGGAAAAAACAAACAAACAAAAAGCCAGCCAAAAAACCAGATGTCTTTATTTTTTCTGAACTTGATTGATCAAAACGAACTGATCTTATTCTACATTGAACAAGAAAGAGGAAATGTAGCCCCAGGAAAAGGTGTGAAATGCCTGAAGTACGGCCATACAATTCCTGCCTAGTAAAATGCTCTTTCCAAAAGTTCACAATAAACAGAAAAGTTTTTAGATAAATAGTATCGATTTATTTCCTGTATATAGAACATTTAGCATATAATAATGAAAGCAAGTCCATATTTCCAGAGCTAGCCCATGGCTCAGGAGGCAATTTATCTCCCAAGATAACATTACAGTGACATCAATACATCTGCATTTATACCCTATGAAAGATTTCTGCTTTTCAGAAAAGAAAACATACCAGGAGAAACAGGTAGAATAACAGCAACAGAGAACCAGAAGTTTAACATTATACTTTTTTTTATCATTCTCAGAGAATATTTTAAGCCAATTAGAAGATCTATTAAAGTCATATACTAAGTACTTTACCATGCAGTTTATCAATTACTGTTTTACCTGGTTTTTTTCCTTTTCATCTCACTAAATTGCAATGTATGAACAAAGATGCATTTGGAAAAGATTGGATAAACATAATTCCTACCTTGGCAGATTATACAATGGTGCCATTCTAAAGCAGGCAACTACTGCTCTTTTCCTTTGCTTAGACAGCAGCTTATGCCACACTGCTTTTTTGGACCTCTGAGGATGTTCAACCTGTTACATAAAGTACGCACAGAAAATTGAACAATGATGTAATGTTCCTACTGTCTGGGCATAGTAATGATAATAAAAATGTGATATAACAGATAAGGCAAGTGGAAAGATAAACAGAAGAATTATAGAAGGTAAAAAATGTTCTAGACTTCATCCTATTTCTTATTTTTTATTTCACTTCATCCTACTTCTTCTATCTTTTGGATAGAATATGATCACCATAGAGGTCCTCTCTTAGGAAACCTTAGCTTAAATCAAAGAATCTTAACTCTGTCTTACATATGCTACTCTTGAAATATGTACAGGTAAATTGTACACCTTCACATAACCTCAGACAATACTTTTAAAGGAACTGGCTTAAATACAACTAATCTTTCACTCATAATATTTACCACCTCCAGCTACAATGGAAAGGAATTAACTTTAAAAATGAGAGACAGGCAAAAAGATTTAGGGCTATATCCCATGAATTTGCACAGCTAAAATGAACATAAGATACTTCAAAGCAGTTGAGCTACATTTCAAAATATTACAGCTCTGTCTTCACATAGATTTATTCTTTTTCTGCACCCTGGCTCTACAGTATATGAGATATAACTGGGTGTGAGCCATCCTCATCTTTGGCCCTTTCAGCTTTTGTTTCACCTTCCATCCTTGTTTCTATCAGAATCAAATGACTACTGTGGTCCAGAAGAGAAACTGCAAGCAAGAGAATTGTAGTCTCTAAATGGATAACTGGGAACTACGACTACAGGCTGTGCTACAAATCACTCCTTTCCCACATCTATTCACAGTTTTTGTGACTTATTTCACAACTGCTCCATAAAGATCATAAGACTGTATCATTTGATTTAATCTACACAGTTCTCACAGAGTGAAGGGACAGGTGCCTTATGTGGGAAGTTGTTTTTTTTAATGTTTGCAGGGGGTTGTTTATTACTTTTACAGACAACTGTGTTAGAGAAATAATAGCTCCTCTGTCTCCCAGCATCATCAAAGGAGTCAATGGAAGTTGGCATCTCTACCCTAAAAAACTTGGTGATCCTCCCTTGTAATAATATTAAGCATTTTATTTAGAATATGTAATGATGATGATGTTTATGTAGACTCAATATTCAATCCACACATAATTACCCAAGAAGACTTTTATAGGTTAGTGAAATAAGAAAAATTATTCATGGTTAAATGAAATATTTCAATAAAGAAACTTAAATACTGTCAAACATTCAGTGAAATGGATAATTACACTTGTAAGGTTAAATGGTGACATACTAAAACAAGTTCCTTCCAAAAGGTAAAATACAAATGAAAAACAGTTGTTAAGAAAATGGATAGAAAAAAAATTCACTGCAAACATATTTACAGTCACATAATAATGGCAGAGCTAATAACCTACAAGTAAGACAAACCCAAATGTGAAAGTTAGGTAATTAGTAGCATCTTGACACACAACAATGAAACTCTCTATACTTTCCCAAAAGAAATAGCCTCGGCCTACCCAAGTAGATCTCTGAAAATAATAAAAACAAAGTAGTTAGCTGTGCCTGGAAGGAAAATACAAAAACCAAAGTGATCAGTGCACTGGCAAAAAGGAATGCATTCAGAGCATGTATATATATGAAGAACAGAGTATTTGTATATGGAGAGCATAGGATAATTCAAAACTACCATAAAAACAGTCTCAGTGCTCACACATTCATGTTTAAAGATACCAGTCACCCACTTCAGTAAGAAAAAGAACCTTAGCCCTTGTTTACAGAAGATAAATAAAGCAGGTAAAAGTACTCAGAATAAAAGCCAGCATGTACTTCAAGTCATTGTTTAAGTCTTATCAAAATGATTAATCTGAAATGTCTAACTGGTATTACAGTGGGAATCCATCCCATTCTGTACTACTGATGGATTCAATATGCCATGTGGTTGATCCTATGACAGAACATGGAAAACACCAAGATGATACCTTGAGTTCTACTCCCTTGAACAATTTTTCCAAACTTCACAAGGTTAAGCAGTTTATGTACATGGTACAGCAAAGGTGTCCAAAATAAAGAGATTGTATGTGCTGCTTTAGCTCAAGCATAAGTCTGATTTATAGATTTATATGGTGATTTGTAGCTGATTTATGTTTTATTTATCATTATCAGAAAATATGCTGATTTACAGAATTCTGTACATGTTACAACTCCTTTCAGCTCTGTTATATAAAAACACGGTAAAAGACCTTTTTCCCTCGATGTTTCTAGCTTTCCTCTACTTTCCCCTCTTCCTCACAGCCACCCTATACCCTTTCAAATCAACACTCTCTCTACGGGCTGATTGCCATGGAATTACTGACACGTTCCATCACTTTTTGCTTGCTCCACACATATTCACTGACAGGTAAAATTTACTGACTCCTCATGATCCTTTTTTGTCAAACTCAGTAAGGCTGCTGGAACTTGAAGCAATTCCATCTTGAGACTGGCAAACTATATCAAGAAGAGCTGTGTGACTCAACAGCTGAGAGACAGGTATGCACATCAACACTTTTGTGCATCCCAAGACCTCTGAAAGTCCCTTCTAGCAACACAGCAGATAAATTAAAGGTATAAATGAAAGGCTGAATACTTTAGTTTAGATCTAGAAG
Organism: Heliangelus exortis; assembly: GCF_036169615.1. NCBI lineage: Eukaryota > Metazoa > Chordata > Aves > Apodiformes > Trochilidae > Heliangelus > Heliangelus exortis. The sequence goes on along the minus strand of NC_092424.1, from coordinate 6,730,501 downwards.
CAATGGAATTGGGAAAATGTGTCTCACCTGTTCAAGATGAAACAGTACATTAGCTATATCGAGGACCCTTTCCACAGTCTTCTCCGGATCTGAGGAATCTTCAGTTCTGTTTGGTAAATCTTTGTAAAGTGCCATCTGCCACCTAATGGCGGGATCCTCAAGCTGCAGGAGAAAGATTTATGTGTCACCAAATGTCCCAAAAGTAGAGTCCCAACAGTTTTATTAGTACAAAAACTCTTTCAAAGGACAACAGGAACCCTTTACATGGCTCACCCACACCTTCACATGGCTCATCCTACTGTGACCACTACCCTGACTGGGATAAAAAAACTTAAGACTGATTTGTGCAATGTTTCTGGAGAGCTTCCACAGGACTGAAAGTCTGAGATTAACTGGTCACGGGCCAACAAGTAGCCCTGGCACCAGCAATGAATATATTATTTAAGGAAATGTAATTAATATGAGGCAGACACACATATTTTTGTACCCTGACATTCCAGTTTTTAAACAGAAGAACAATGGAATGGTTGCTCTGCCAGCTGGGATTTCTTAGCATTCAGTCACGGAAAACAGTAACATTAGACTTATTTAGGTCTAATTTTTTTTTTTCATTTTAGTTTCTTTCAGTTGTTAGAAACAGTCCCAATTTTACTGATCCCTAAATAAAAATGAAAAGTGAATTTACAAAAAATTAATTCAAGATGCATTTGCTTATTAGCCTAAAAATTATAAAGAACTCTATGAAGCAAAATATTTTCTTATTTTTCTCTTCACTTTTCCTTTTTGCTTCAGTGATCTGTAATTTCTCTGTTTTACCATTAGAAAACTCTTTTTTTTGTTCTTTTTTTATTCCCCACTGCTTCTGCCATCCAATACTGATGCAATACACCTTGCAACCATTTTTTGCCAGTGACACTGAAGGCAAATGCAATGCACAACCCATTTTCCTGAGCTATGGCCAGTGACCATTCCTGATTGTACAACTAAGGTTCAAGTCACACTGGCCTGGATTCCTAGAGCATTTAGGAGCCTAAACCTACAGCTTCTAACTGGGCTTAAGCTCAACACTAACTTTTCTAAAATACCTTTATGGATCCAGATTTCAATTTGTGCCTAAGATGGGACAATAACACTATTTCACCTCCACAGAACATCTTACACACAGCTTACTGAAGTTCCAGGAATGAGTATAAACTTACACAGTCGCTCATTAATAGTTTATTACAACCTAGAAAGCCAGAATTGTCAGGCAGTTCTTCCACCTTTCGGCTTTTCCATTTCTTAACAACTGCCACATCCACAGTCTCTGTGTGAGCATTTGACTGGATCATCATGACTGGGTAGTCCACAAAAGACTTTTTAATCACAGGTGGAGATGTCTTTTGATCTGAGGACTCCTCACATTCTAGCAAGGTACAGAGTTTTTGGATAGGTAGATTTCTAAGGGTATGAGTAGTTGACATTTCAAGGTGGGAATTAGAATGGCTGGAAGAAGATTTTGGTGACTTGAGCTTCATCCATGTCAAAAAGAATGCAAGTTTCCTCATCAATTTCTTGAAATAAAAGGCTTGGTACTGAGTAACAGCATGCAGGCATGCAAGGAAAGGAAAGACAGAGACAGGGTGAAGACACATGTAGACAAAGGCAGACAAATGTATGAAACAGATGCCACAACATTAATAGCTTAAGATTTAGAAAGATGACTTTCAAACAGTGCAGTTTTCCAAAAAGAAATCAAGATAAATTACTTTTTAAGCTCCAGTGGAAATGACAGATCATGGTGTCTGTGAGAAGCAAAAGTGGTTAACAGAAAACTCCATTTGAAGAAAGAATATTGCTACAGTTGGAAGAAAACCAGCCTTTCCAAATAAGTGGCATTTTTCCTGTTTTGAAAGCCACTCTATGCAAACACCATTATAACATACTAATTCCTAATATTAAATAGTAATTTAAATTTATGAAATCATTTGCCCTACATTCCTGTTTAATCCAAGGCAACAAAGCAGTCACAGACAGAAATTCCTAACAGCAGTATGCAGAATGTAACCCTGAAGATAGAAACTGAAGGTTTTAAAACAGAGGGAAAAAGTGCTAAGAAGCAGCATGAAATGCCAGGCAAGACTTAGAGCTGCATGGCTCATAAAATGGCAATATACACATAATGAAAATGTGAGAACAGAAATACCTATCTTCATCAGTAAGGAAACATTTCTGAAGTTCACACACAAAATCACAGCACATTTAAGGGTTGTATGCTCAGTGCTTAAGTACTCTTGCTTATGAAGATCTTCATAAGTGCTCTTTTCTTCATAGCACCTTGCCTGTATGGTTTCTTCTCCTTAGTATGTAACAGTATTTTCTATAAGTACTTCAAGCTTTTTTTTTTTAGTATTTAACCAAATCACTGGTTCCTGTGACAACATTTTCTATGTGCTATCTCTGTATAATTTAAGGTACTGTGAAATAGTGAAAACCACTAATTGTTAGCTTTCCAAAGTGATAGGTCTTGTGAGCTCCCAGCAACCTCAGCCTCCAAATAATCTTGCTCGACATTGAAGAAACAGATAACATAGTATGGGAGAAAATTAATCTTCATATATTATTCAGGGAACCATCCCATTATCAAGTAATTAAAAAAAAAAAGTAAAACTCAGCAAAACCATCTATTGCCATGCACTGAATTGCAGTGGAATTTAGACTTCTGGATGTTTCTTAAATATCCTCTCAAAATAAAAAAGCTTGAGTTCCAACTCACATTTTTGTTCTCTGGTAACCATTTAATGAGCACAGGCAATACTAGCTAGTTTTTTCCTTGAGGTGAATAAAACCTGGGGTAGAGGGGAAGGTAAAGGAAAATCCTCAATAAAGCACCATCCATAGATCCTATTCCATCTGCCTTCAGAAGAAATTTACATTATTTTATTACTCTTCCATATTATGGCTTCTTCTTTGCCATTACTTGAAGTATTAATAAAACAATATAACTACACTGGACCAGTTCAGGACTTGTTCCCTACAGCTGTTCACCTGAGATTAGTTGCAACTCTACTACAAAAAATCCATGCTTTTATTCAAAAGACTTCTATTTCCCTATAAAAAGAGGAACAAAACTGAGCAAAGTGCAGATTTTTCACTTTACAGAGTTTTCCAAAATGGCACCTTCCTTTTCCTTTACACTTCAAACTGATAGAAAGCAAATTTGACCATTTTGCAGATTCCATCCCTAATAACAGAAGGAAAAGCTTAAACAGTGCTTAAACTTTGCTTCCATTTTGTTTCCTATTTATGGTCTGCAGTGGTGAGGATTTGAAGGGTTACATGTTACTGTATATAGTGCACATACAAGCACATTAAAAACCTAACATTTAATAGTTATCACAAATAAGTTACTTGAAAGAAGAGGAAAAGGGACGACAAGGTAGCAAACCAAGGCAGGCTGTCATTATATGGCACCAACAAATTAATTCAAAGGAAGACAAATCATGTTTAAATCATGTTTAAAAACTGCATCTGAATTACCTTGCCCTGGAGATGCAGATTGCTGCGGATAACATCTCGTACCTCATCTTCAGTATCTTTCTGTCAATAAATTACAAATCATATAAATTAGGAACAGAAGGTAATTAAGAAAGTTTATTGTTCATACAAATGTCAGCCTCGATCTTAGCTCAGATGACTAAAACTGACAATGTGGAGGATTGAGGAAAATCTCAGTGCAATACATCATTTTGTATCAGGCCAGAGCGACCAAACCCTGCGCTCACAGGAAGAACTTTTGGACAGCATTATTCATATTTTTCCACAGTAACACATTAAATGCAAGTTGGAATTAAAATTAGTAGTATATACATATACACACTCTTAAACCAAAGTTTGACCAGATGAAACAAGCATGACATTCTTCTCTGATTTAATTTCTGTTTTTCCTGGACATCTTTTATCCTTTTAAACCATCTGGTTCAGCTGTCTGAAGGACATTTAAGCCACTAAAGTATCATAGCTGGCAAAGGAGTATATTCAAAATCACAATCACATTATTGCACTGAGTCTACTCCTAGAAGAATCATTTTTTAAAACAGTCCATCCCTACAGAAATGTTTGCATTCAGATGAGAGTGGTCAGAAAGGAATTATTCCTTTACAATTTCTTTAGTTAGAACATCCAGTTTTTATTTGCACTTCCAAATTTAAACTTCATACAATATAGCAAACACAATTTAGTATTAAAGTTGAGAGAGAAATCACTGTTTTAAGAATGTCATCCCTATTCATACACTGATCATTTAGAAAATAAGTATGTCCAAACTGAGATGTTTTATGCCTCTAAAATAATGCAATATGTAGATTATTATCCACCATAGCCACCCATTGGGCCTTTATACAGCAAAATAACAGCCTTGGTTGTGTTGTGCTTTAAGAATGAGCGTGGGGAAAATATTCCAAGACTTTCACAGTAAAACATTTCTGCCTTTCTGAAGTGCAAAAAGAGCACCTACCATACTGAATCGATTTTTGGCCAGTGCAATTAGCTCTTGGTCTCCAGGAGCACAGATGTTTAGGCCAATGGGAAGTAATCTCTTCAGTGCTGCAACAATGAGAGAGGTCTGCATGGAGTACCGGTCCCCTTTCCGCTTCATCTTCTTCCTCTCCTGGTCAGAAACTGCTGCCTGCAGCATTAAGCAAGGATGAAAAAAAAAAAAATAAATCCAATATTCAATAAAGAAATTGTACTAACAGTTTTATAATTTTGTAATTGTCTCTGGTCTAACTAGTTCCTTACGACCTATACAGCTGCAACCCCATCCAGTGGAATTGCCATTATATCACTGCCAGTATTGAGCACCAGTCCATTGAAAGTTCACTGTATTTCTCAAGCAACTATGTTTTGATTCTCAATACACTGTTTTCAACAAGATCTAATCACAAAACTCACCCATCACCCTCTCTTCCCCAACTCCCCCCCACCCCAAAAAAAAAAATTCTTATTTGGAGTCCTCCTGTCTCCCTCTACAAAGAGAAAAGTACAAAGTCTTCACACTACCTTGGACATCTTAGATTTGGTGTCACTAATAAGGAAAGACATGTTGTTGATCTCATTTTGTACCACAAAGTTCTGCTCTTCCCTTTTGAAATTCTGGAAATATGTAGAAGACCTTAGTTAGAAGCACTTCTGATATACGAGGAATCTAAACAAAGCCTAATTAAAAATATAAATTAACTGTGAATTTGGAAAATCCATAAGACAAGGACACAAAAATATAATGGATGATCACTAATGATCTTGAATTCTAGATTTACTTGTATAACATAGCTCTGGGAGTTGTGCATTTTTTAATTTTTTCTCCATTACAGAGAAAAATCTTTCTCAACCAGTTTCTGTGCACAGCAGTGTTTATAATAAATCATACAGTCAGATTCAGGCACAAGTACACAAA